>NC_140183.1:63617446-63754946 GCF_963971535.1 Notolepis coatsorum
AACCCTTTCACTACCACACTACAGAAGGTTAACCTTTCACTACCACACTACAGAAGGTTAACACTTTCACTACCACACTACAGAAGGTTAACCTTTCACTACCACACTACAGAAGGTTAACACTTTCACTACCACACTACAGAAGGTTAACCTTTCACTACCACACTACAGAAGGTTAACACTTTCACTACCACACCACAGAAGGTTAACACTTTCACTACCACACTACAGAAGGTTAACACTTTCACTACCACACTATGGAAGGTTAACACTTTCCCTACCACACTACAGAAGGTTAACCTTTCACTACCACACTACAGAAGGTTAACCTTTCACTACCACACTACAGAAGGTTAACCTTTCACTACCACACTACAGAAGGTTAACCTTTCACTACCACACTACAGAAGGTTAACACTTTCACTACCACACTACAGAAGGTTAACACTTTCACTACCACACTATGGAAGGTTAACACTTTCCCTACCACACTACAGAAGGTTAACCTTTCACTACCACACTACAGAAGGTTAACCTTTCACTACCACACTACAGAAGGTTAACCTTTCACTACCACACTACAGAAGGTTACCCCTTTCACTACCACACTAGAGAAGGTTAACCCTTTCACTACCACATTATAGCCGGTTAACTGGTGTGGTAAAGGGTTGACCTTTTTTTTTATCCACTTTTTCTCCTCCTGCTTTTCTGTGTTTTTCTCCCATCCCAATTTTTGTCGTTATGCCAATTCCCCCCTCCCCTTCCTGGTCGTTGCTCGCATGTTCCCCCCACTGGTCAGTCTAGGGAGCCCTGAAGTCTATCAGATGCTTCCTCCGAGACATAGAAGACAGCCAGCAGCCTCTTTTCACCTGACAGCGCGGACTCTCATTGGTGAGGTGTAACGTGTGGGAGGTCACACTACCCTCACCATCTCCCTCCCTCACTGTGCAGGCGCTCTAACCGACCTGTAGGAGTCGCTGTTTACAACGACCAGAATACCACCCCACCGGCTTCCCTCCCGCTGACTCTGCCAATTGAGCCAGTATGACGGCCGGCCAAGCCGGAGGCAACGCTGACAGCCGGATTCGATACCAGTGTCTCTCGCGTTGGTGACAAGCGCTTAGTCCGCTGCGCCACCCAGCCGCCTAAAAGTGTTAACCTTCTATAGTGTGGTAGTGAAAGGTTAACCTTCTGTAGTGTGGTAGTGAAAGGGTTAGCCTTCTATATTGTGGTAGTGAAAGGGTTAACCTTCTATAGTGTGGTAGTGAAAGGGTTAACGTGGCCACACCAACTTACAGTCTACTGCGATAACACTCCATTGACCAGTGTAGCAGCGCTGTCAAAGACATTCCATTCACTGTGAGGCTTGACCTTCTAACCAATCAAAGACGCTCAAAGGGAATTTCATTGGAATAAGCGCAGAATTTAGTGGTTATTTGGTTGTTAGTCTACAAGGTCCTTGTCACTAGACTGTGTTGAATGAGGACCGTGTTTATTCCAACGAAATTCCCTTCGAGCTTCTCTGATAGGTTAGAAGGTCGAGCCTCACAGTGAATGGAATGTCTTTGACAGCGCTGCTACACTGGTCAATACAACTCAATCACTGTAGACAGGAAAATCTGTGATAAATGATTATACACATTGTCGGTTTAATTTCTGTTTGGGCCCCATCATCTGTCATTTATTCATTTACCCCTTCATTGGTGCACACCACAGTGGAGGTTGCTGCATTCCTACTAGTGAGGTAGTGCTTCACTAGTAGTTTTTTGTTGCAACCACCACTGGTGCTCCGTGCTTGTGAAGCAGGTGGCATCAGTCCTTTGCCTCTGGCATGTTGGAACGGTGTCCCGCCCGGCCAACGCCATGAGGTGAGTCGGCCCGGCAGGTGGCTGGTGGCCCGCCACGGTATAGAATTAGCAGCGACTAGTAACATTGTTCGAATTGCTGTTTTTCTGTCAAAAATGGTGTCGGGTGGCGGGGCCTTGAAGGCCAGCCGACGTCGAAACATCGCGCGAGGTTTTGGCGTTATTAGCTTTGGCCTAGCCGCAAGCTATAACCGCAGGGAGGGCTAGGATGCTGTCAACGCTTGTTTACAGACATCTTGGTTGGATAAGTCTCCCCTTGCGGGGGTGAGATGTTTTTTCCCTCCTCAGGGCTCCCCTCTCCACAGAGGGACTTTGGTCTTTCCGCAGGAGCACGGGCGGTATTTGACCTAGGCCCCACACCGCCTCACACCATGCAGCCAGAGGTGAGAGTACGGCCTCGTCAACGGCTGTGGCGAGGCCCTCAACCAGCGGCCATGTTTCCCCCGCCTGAGGTACCCTGGGCACAACGACAACAGGTGACCGCAAGGCCGACAGCCTTGGCGGCCGAGGGATCGGCTACATTAGATGAGCACGCCCTAAAAAACCGTCGCCGTCTAGCTGTGTCCAGCTCGCTCTCCGGTCCCCCCCCCCCCCAACATCAGCGGGATAAGGGCTCTGATTTGTTTCCTTTGGTTGCGGGTCACGTGCCTTCAATGAAGCGCAAGCGGCCCCATGTTTCGCTTCTCATGGGGACAGGGGCTGACACCCAGTTGATGGCTGAAACTGGGTCTGTCTGTGAGAATGTTGTGCTGTCAAGCGGCTCCCACGCCACACGTTCTGCGTCTGTGTTAGGTGAGCCTGGTGTTACGTCTGTCAACTACAAAGGTTGTCAGCAGGGGGGCTCGAGACCTCTTGAGGCAAACAGCGCAGGTTCCCCCGACCTCGCCTTCGCCAGGCTGGGTATCACGTTAGTGCCTCCCACTCCCGGAAGACCGGCAGTGGTCTGGCAGGCGCGCGTGATTTGGGTGGTAGTAATATCACTGCAGGGCTACGGTGTGTAGGAACCCACCCTATCGGGCAGTGTGGGGGCCTCACACCTTGCATGTCCAGCTGTAGAACAGTTCCTCAGCAATCCATGCTGGCGAGGTGTTCAGTGGGGGAGTTTTTGTCACCCAGTGTGATGTCAGCTTCCCCCGTATCAAACTGGCCCTTTCTGTCGGGGTCCCCCCTTGGGTGCGATTGCCTCGTAGGTAGTGTCGGGGTGCGGTATCCCAGCTCCACGAGACGCCCTGCTCGCGCGTTTGGCGAGTCCAGGGTTGGCAACGCACAGCGGGTGGGACCGGGCCGCCTATCTACGGTTTATGGCGGCCCAGCGCCAAGTGGCGGCGGGTGCGCTTGGGATTATCATCACATATGGCTACAGCAGTGCCATATGTCGAGGTGGATGGAGAGAACGCTGAGGCGGGGACTTGTGTTTACACAACCCCACCCGTTTTCAGGTTTGGTACAGACCCTATTGTCAGGGTCACCAGCAGTGACAGCTCTGGCCAACGAGATCCAATCTCTGTGGGCGAAGCAAGCCATCGGGGCAGCAGGCTGTCACACGTCACGGTCTTCACCGACGCCTCCCTCACAGGATGGGGGAGGGACATGTCGGGCCAACGCAGTAGGGGGCAGCTGGCAAGACCATGCTGCCCGGTCTGCGCTACATTCAATGTGTTGGAATTGAAGGCAGTCCTTCTGGTCCTCAAACGGTGTTTTGATCAGGACGGACAACACGACGTCAGCGTCGTATATCGACAGACAGGGAGGAGTACGCTCCCCCCGTCTGCACCGGGCGGCGGTCGAGCTCTGGCTATGGGCGTTTCTCCATCTGCGCAGCCTGAGGGCTCTCCACATCCCCGGCAGGGTGAATGTGGGTGCAGGTGTGATGTCGCGGGGCGGTCCTCACCCTGACGAGTGGGGATTACGTCCAGACATAGTCGGGCAGGTCTGGGACCGATTCCATGGCCGTCCGGGTTTCTGTACGCTTTCCCCCCCCTTACACCTGATAGCTCAGCTGTTGGGGCGGGTACGTCGGGAGCGCGGGACTTGGTCCTGGTCGTGCCGGGCCGGGGCTCAGCTGTGTGGTCCCCGGCCCTGATTCAGCTCTGTGTGACCCCGCCATGGCCTGTTCCGTGGTCACCGCGGGCCCTCTCTCAGGCACGTGGAACTCTGTTCTGCCTTCCTGTTCTGGGGCAGCCTCTGGGCTTGGCTGCTGACAGTGTGAATCTGGTGGGGATGCATCTTGACTATTCTGTGGTTGACACTATCCGGTACGCACGCGCTCCGTCCTCTACCGTGGCTTACGCTGGGGAGTGGCGTATGGTCGAGTGTGGGGGCGGAACGTTGTTCAGCCACCCTCTCGTGGGACGTTCCTGCTTGGCGCTCGGCATCTCAAGCCGGTGGAACATTCTCTGTCTCCGAGTGGGACCTCCAACTGGTCCTCGGCCGGTTGTCTGAGGCCCTGTTTGAGCCTCTTGAGCAGGCGTCGTTGGAGCAGCTGTCTTCAAGACTGCGTTCCTACTGGCCATCACCTCCGCTAAGCGCGTGGGTGAGCTGTGTGCTCTCTCGGTGCGGCCTGAGTGCTTGTCTATTCGTGCCAATAGCGGTGTGACTCTGAGGCCTAATCCAGTCTTCGTGCCAAAGAATGTCCGGGGCTCTTTTCGCTCCAGGGATATTGTGATTCAGGCGTTTCATCCGCCTCCTCACGCTGGTGAGTTAGAGGCGAGCCTTCACCTGTCATGTCCCGTCCGGGCTTTGGGGGTTTACCTCAGTCGGACTCGGGACCTCAGGGCTACCGATCAGCTCTTTGTTTGTTACCGTGGCCCTCGCGCTCGTAAGGCACTGTCCAAGCAGCGCCTGTCACATTGGTTGTGCGAGGGCATTGCCCTTTGCTACACGTTGGCTGGGCTGGTCCCCCCTGGGGGGTGTCAGGGCGCACTCTGCTCGTGGAGTGGCGGCCTCTGCCGCCTTGTTAGGGGGGGCCTCGGTGGAGGACATCTGTGCTGCGGCCTCCTGGTCCTCCCCGGGTCCCTTCGTTAGGTTTTACCTCATGGACATGACTGGGGGTTCTGTCTCCCAGGCGGTTCTGAGGTCTGGGACCTCCCCTGCGTCCCGCCTTTCGGTGGGTTAGCTGGGGTGTGTGCCACGGGGTGATGTGTCACACGTGGTCCCGCCTGTGCTGTGCGTTTTTAGGGGTCTCTGGTTCCCTCTTTTTTCACACTTTGGTGGAGTTGACTGCCGCCCCCTCTTCACTAGGAAGGGCGGGTGGACGGGACTCCCCTCCCCCCTGGTGGTAGGGCTTGCGAGTCCTCAGAGGGTACATTTGTCGGGCCACGTGTCTGCTCTGCCCCATATCTCAATATGGCGAAGAGCGAGACGCGATGCCAGTAATGCTATATAACGAAAGGTTATCTTATAACCTAGTTATATGAATACTGGCTGAGCGTCTCGCTCTTAGCGCGCCCTGAGGTCCTTGGTTGGGTTTTCTATGATGGAAACTTTTTCCCGAGGAAGGGGGAGTGTGACCATGTCCGGTGTCTTATAGGGGGACACTGGGGCAGGGCCTGGTCAAGTGCATGGGTGCATTGTTTTCGTTAATGAAGCACAGTAGGTGCTGGAGATAAAGATATATCTCAATATGGCGAAGAGCGAGACGCTCAGCCAGTATTCATATAACTAGGTTATAGGATAACCCCACACGGTCCTCACTGTAGATTGTACACAGTGTTCATTGTAGGTTTACTGTAGTTAATAGCTGTCTATTGTAGGTTTACTGTAGTTAACAGCTGTCTATTGTAGGTTTAGTGTAGTTAACTGCTGTCTATTGTAGGTTTACTGTAGTTAATAGCTGTCTATTGTAGGTTTACTGTAGTTAACAGCTATCTATTGTAGGTTTACTGTAGTTAACAGCTGTTTATTGTAGGTTTAGTGTAGTTAACAGCTCTCTATTGTAGGTTTACTGTAGTTAACAGCTGTATATTGTAGGTTTATTGTAGGTTTACTGTAGTTAACAGCTGTTTATTGTAGGTTTACTGTAGTTAACAGCTGTTTATTGTAGGTTTACTGTAGTTAACAGCTGTTAACAGCTGTTTATTGTAGGTTTACTGTAGTTAACAGCTGTTTATTGTAGGTTTACTGTAGTTAACAGCTGTTTATTGTAGGTTTACTGCAGTTAACAGCTGCCTTCTCTCTTTCTCTCCCCAGTGCTTATGTTCTTTATTTACATCCATCGCATAAAGAAGGCGAACGAGAAGAAAGCCAAGGAAGTAGACGAGGAGAAAGAAAACATCATGTAGAGACCATGCGCGCACGCACGCACACACACACACACACACACACACACACACACACACACACACACACACACACACACACACACACACACACACACACACACACACACACACACACACACACACACACACACACACACACACACACACACACACGCACACACACACACGCACACGCACACACTTATTCTAGATAGAATGTTTTATTGTATTTGCGAAGGAGTTATTTTCTGATATTACTTGGTTGTACAGTATGTGTACCTTTATTTTACAGCCTGGTCTCATCCTAATCATGCATCTATACAGCTTTAATGACATAATTTATTAAAATCTGAGCGCTTCGGCCCCGTTTTTGAGTACCACTGACCCGAGGCAAACTGATCTGAGACCCACTGTCGCCGCCTGGACCTCCGCTGGAAGCAGCAGCTTCTCCTCCTTGCTTTGCTCTCGTCCCGCTCTGCTTTCCGTTGTTCTATGATATCAGAGTCTATGATAGATTTGTTTGTTTGGTGTCCTGCTCTGAGTGAAATCTGTTCTGTTTGTCATTCTTAGCTGGGAGGTGAGTGGTTAGATTAGATACTAGTAAGATCTAAGTATGGGGGTATAGCTGCTACTATCGTGAATGTTAACTATTTCCTCCACCCAGAACAGAATACCACTTTGTGCCTGTGTTGTACCTGTGAAATAATGACAAGGTGAATGAATGGCAGATGCTGTCAGTCCGCTCTGTGCTAAGTATGTACTTCCTTATTGTATTTCTTAATAAAGGAGCCAGTGGGAACAACATTCGTTTTCACATCATGTGTGTGTGTGTGTGTGTGTGTGTGTGTGTGTGTGTGTGTGTGTGTGTGTGTGTGTGTGTGTGTGTGTGTGTGTGTGTGTGTGTGTGTGTGTGTGTGTGTGTGTGTGTGTGTGTGTGTGTGTGTGTGTGTGTGTGTGTGTGTGTGTGTGTGTGTAAGATAAGATAAGATATATTCCTTTATTGAATTTGGGCATTATAGTATATTGAAATTCTTTATTTGGAATTACCCCTTGAGATGAACCATCTCGTTTTCAAGGGGGTCCACAGCTTACAGAATACATAAATTATTATGTATTAAACATAACAAAACAAAAGAAGCAAACAAAAACCAAACACAAAACAAGATAAAATTAATAATAAACAGGTTCAAACAACATCAAACAAGAGGAACATAAGAACATAAGACAACCAAACAACAAAACACAGAGCACATATTCAAGTGATTGCTTCAAAGATCTGTTATACTATTATTGGTGGAAACATGAACAAGTCATCTCAAGGTGAGAGGACAGCACAGTTTTAAACAGTTGTGAGGCTGTTATAGCTTGAATATGAACTGGGAGATTATTCCAGTCAGATGGACCTTTGAACATGAATGCTTTTTTGCCAAATGAGGTAGTAACATTTGTTGGAACTTTAAAAAATAGCTGTGCACAGTGTCTCAGTTGATGTCTAGAGGTGAAAGGGTCCATATACTGTTTGAGATATTGCGGATAATTGAAGTGAATACATTTAAAAATGAACTGTAACCAGTGCTGCTGTCGTCTTACTGTGGGAGCTGGCAAATTAAGATTTTCATACATGGTGCAGTGGTGTGTCAAATATGGGCAGCCAAGAGCAAATCTGCATAGACGGTTGAATAGTGTGTTTAGTGGAAGAAGGTTGGTTTTAGATGCAGTTTGGTAAACTACGTCAGCGTAATCCATGATGGGTAAAATTAGTTGCTGAACCAGTTTCTTTCTGACAGGGAGTGTGAAACATTTTCTGTTGCGGTAGAGAACACCAGCACTAAAGTTGACTTTTCTAACAATATTATGAATGTGATATTTATATGAGAGTTCTGAATCAAGCCATAGACCAAGGTATTTAATGTGATCTATGCAGTTGTGTACCGTCCAGACAAGTGATATTAAATGGTTGATTAATGGTTTTGGATGCAAGATTACGGGTGGTCCCAAAGAGCATAGTATTAGTTTTAGTTTTGTTGATTAAAAGTTTATTAGCCGAGAGCCATGATTGGAGTTTATTGAAATTTGATTGCAGTGTTGACTGAATTTGAGGTAAGGTAATTTGAGATGTATATATCACTGTGTCGTCGGCATAGAGTTGAGTATTACAACCTGTGAAAATTGAGGGGAGATCATTTGAGATGTATATATCACTGTGTCGTCGGCATAGAGTTGAGTATTACAACCTGTGAAAATTGAGGGGAGATCATTAATAAATATTGAGAACAAGAGCAGGCTAATGTTGAGCCTTGTGGCACCCCACATTCCTGTACTGCCAATTCAGATCTACCATCCTGTATAGCAACACATTGTTTTCTGTTGTGCAGATATGAATTAAACCAAAGTAGGGCATTGCGTGAGAGGCCAATAGCGTACAGTTTGTCTAATAGGAGATAATGGTTGACCAAATCAATTACAGGTATGGCCAGGGTAATAGTAGAGACATAAATATAGGCAATACAATTATAATAAAAATAAATAGTGTAAACAATATAATTAACTCTGAATACAATAATATGAGAAAGTATTAATAATAATGCAGATGAGGGTCTATATGCCTACATCAGTTATACTGTAATTATGTTACAACAAATATGAGCAATACAATTTTTTTATCTGAATATCTACTATGAGTAAAGTAAAGTAAACAGTGCACAGGTGCAGTATACACAAGGTACCCTAACTGGCATGATATACGCCATACGTTATACGTTGTAGTCCGTGCAGGTTAGGTGGTAAGAGTCAGACACACTTAGTGATCAGACATGTGTTTGTGTGTGTGTCTGTCTGTATGTAAATGGTAAATGGTAAATGTAATGGTAAATTTATATAGTGCTTTTATCCAAAGCGCTTTACAATTTGTTCCTCACATTTTACCCGTTCACTCACACATTCACACACCGACGGCAGATGAGACCATGCAAGGTGCCAACCTGCTCATCAGGAGCAATTAGGGGTTAAGTGTCTTGCTCAAGGACACTTCAACACGCTGCCCGGGAGGAGCGGGAATCAAACCAGGAACCTCTGGACTACCAGATGACTGCTCCGAGTCCCGAACCACTGTCACCCCTCTGTCTGTCTGTGCCTCCCTGTGTGAATCTTAGGTCAAGGTTTATCCATCACATGTACAAGTACGGCAGTGAAATGCTTCTCCTTCACCCCCCCCCCCCCCCCCCCCCTCCGACCAAGAGGAGAAAAACTGAAGAGGACGCTGTGTTTCCATCTATGTGTCACAACACTTACCTCCCTGTGGACCAACAGAGAGCACAGGGCTGCAAGTGACCAGTGACATCAGTGGACAGCTGTCAGCAGCGGCTCCTCCCCTTTCTGTCAGTCACGTTGTCTCTGCAGGCCCCCTCCTTAAGTCTCCCCGGGGGGGCAGTATCTCTGCAGGCACCCTCCTTAAGTCTCCCCTTAGCGTCAGTAACACGCCAACTTTTGGGGAAATTAGCTCATTTGCTATCTACCCTGGAGTTAGACAAGCAGATACATACCATTTTCTTCTCTGTGCATGCATTAGGCTTAGGGAACAGCCGCACCTCACCCCTGCCCACTTTGACAACCTAGGATGGCTTAGAGTAGACGACAGAGTACAGCAACTTGCAATGGGCCTGGTCTACAAGATACACTACGCGACCAAGGTACCCATGTACATGTCAAAATACTTCCCAAAGGTCAGTGAATACCACGATCACAACACCAGAGGGAGCTCCACAAATCATGTAAAACCCAGATTCGGCTCAAACAAGGGACTAAACACGTTTCGCAATTATGCCACATCAATGTGGAACGCCCTGCCTAAAGCTGTAAAGGAATGTGAATCACTACCCACCTTCAAAAACACTCTCAAAAAACACCTACGTGAGACTGCAATTCGAAACTGGCCCCTACAAATGTCCTAACCTAGTTGTACAGTAAATGACCAAGTAAGGCTTTGTCAACATTCCAATGTACAGTGTAAAATGTGTGTGTGTCCCCTACCCAACCCCCCCCCCCCCCCCCCCCCACCTCCAATGTACAGCCCTCACCCAACCCCACCCCACCAACCTCCTCCAATGTACAGTTTCTACGCCAAATGTATATACACTCCTTTTCTGGACACTTTTGTATCACAAACAGTACTGTATTTGCAAATCTGATATGTCATAAATGTATAGATGTAGCAGTACTGTCTATCTGTATGTCATGTATGTCATATATGTTATGATGAATTGAAAATGGGGGACCCTGGTGGAAACAAGACGAAAGTCTTTCTCTGGTCTGCATCCCCTTAACAATTGTATGTATTGAGATGTACTGTACTGTACCCATTCTGCAATCTGTTAATAAACTTTTCAATCAATCAATCAATCAACCGTTAGCCTAGCTTAGCGTCATTCACTGGAAGTAGGTGTGCCAGTGTAGCCTAGTTCCCAACAGTCACGAAATACACTCCAAATACAACCCCAAAACGTTCCTGTAAACATGTTGTGACCTGTGTATTTACCACGTGGAGAAGTACAAACATTTAATTAGTAGGGGTGTAATGGTACGTGCATTTGTCCCACGAATTTACGGTACAAGCGTCACGGTGCGGTACATCCAGTCATACGAAGAATACGTCTCATACCACTAGGTGAAACTAGGGTTGCACATTTAATAATAATAATAATAACTTTATTTGTATAGCACTTTTCATACAGAGGTTGCAGTTCAAAGTGTTTCACAACAGTAAAACATACAGGCATGAGCGAGCATAGCAAGGTATGGTAAATCACAGTGTTTCACATTAGGATCTAGCATCCTAATAGGCTCTCTATTTACAGTTTCATTCAGTAATACAAATAATAAAATAGTTTAAAATGATTAAGTTTAAAAATAGTCTAAAAATTATAAAATAGAACGGACATACAACAACAGTAAAAAAATACAGGCATAAGCAAGCATAAAAATTAAAAATGTAAATACAAAGAGATTTTATGTAGCAAGGTTACAGTAAAAAGTGTGATAAGATTGTTCAATCAGATGAAAATGGCCCAGTTAGGAGAATCAACCTTGGCTAGGCGGTGATGTTCACGATGTACCTAACTGGAATGTTAAACAACTTTGCTAGCAGAGGAAAAGATTTAGGTCAAAAGTCATCTTCTCCTCACAACAGAGCATCACTCTAACATCATAGAACCGACATATGAATTTCATTGGAAGTGTATGAAAGTAGGTAGGGTAAGAATATAGCAAGGTATGGTAAATCACAGTGTTTCACATTAGGATCTAGCATCCCAATAGGCTCTCTGTTTACAGTTTGATTCAGTAATAAAAATAGTCTAAGAATTATAAAATAGAACGGACATACAACATGGTATTTAACATACAACAGCACAGTGTTTCACATTAGGATCTAGCATCCCAATAGGCTCTCTGTTTACAGTTTGATTCAGTAATACAAATAATAAAAATAGTCAGTTTAAAAATAGTCATCAGTAAGAAGTAAAAAGTGTGATAACCGACACATGAATTTGATAGGCAGTGTATAAAAGTATCAGGGTAAGAATAGTGCAGGTAAGTACAATTTGTGTCAGGATATCCCTGATGTTTCTATAATAATATTTCCCCTTGCCACTAGGTGGTAGCAGATATCTATCTTCAAATATGTGCCTGCATTACCCCACAGTGAAATGCCTGAGCAAAAGCTGTCTTTTAAAGATGTCTAGCGAGTTGGCTTCTCTGATGTTTTGGGGTAGTTTGTTCCACAGTTTTGGGGCATAGTTGATAAAGGCTGCATTACCGATCCTCTTTTGACTGTTTCTGGGAGCCTCTAGTAGTCCAGCAGCTGATGATCGCAGTGTTCTTGCTGGTGTGTAATTTATTAGAGTGTTGGCGATGTAGCTAGGTCCCTGTCCATTTAGAGCTTTGTATGTAAGGAGAAGGACCTTAAAGTAAATTCTAAATGTTACAGGAAGCCAGTGTAAAGCAGCTAAGACTGGACTAATGTGCTCTCTCCTTTTGGTTCTAGTTAGCAGTCGGGCTGCAGAGTTTTGGATTAGCTGAAGCCTCTCTGTGGTTTTCTTAGGGAGACCTGTGAAAAGTGCATTACAGTAGTCTAACCGGCTAGATATGAACGCATGAATTAACTTCTCAGCATCGTTCTGATTAATAAATGGTCGTACTTTTGCTATATTTCTGAGATGGAAGAACGATGTTTTGACAAATGTATGCTCAATATCTTTACTTTACTTTACACTGGCTTACTAACAGTCTTAACACAGAAGGTCATTCATTTAACGTTGAATATCAAGCTTGTATTGCCACATTTAGATGATGGTTTAGATGGTTTAGATGGTTAATATTCTTTTCATTCACCCGTAGGGAGAGAGAGGGTAATGGCGAGCTCCGCGAGCTATTCAATGGGAAAAATGATCTGTTCGCTGTTGTACTAAATATGTTCTTCAACTCTCGAACTGTAGTTATATATAAAAAAAAAAAAAAAAGAAAAAAAAATTTATTGTGTCTATCTGTCATTTCACCCTGGCGACTTGTAGGCTACATCACCAGACTGGGTCACATATACCTTAGTGCTGTCTATACAACTTAATCACACAACACATGTAACCAGAAAATTAAGTGGGCCCACAGTTGAAACAAAAAACCTATCTAAGCCGGCATTACCCAAAACAACAAACGGTGGGGCGCCCCTAATCACTGGTGCACGTGCCAGCTCAAAGTATTTATTCTCTTCGCCCTTAGAGGGCATGCTCTCGAAAAGGAGAATGTTCGCCGATAATGTTCCAGAGCACTTGGAGTGCTAACAGTACCTGGTTTGAGTGTACCAACCGAGTGCTGGCCTGCTCCCACAACGAATGTCTGTGACGCGAGATGGCCGTAGAACATGGTAGGTGGTTGTCACCTGTGATAGCAAGGGGGCTGGCTCGGCTGACGTTAGGCAGGCGAATAGTTGGACTGGCGGTCGGCTAGGAGAATGCTAGAGGCGGGTGCGGTCCAGTGACATCTGCTGCGGTGTCCGCTGCGGGGCTGGGAGACGGTGGAGCGACGCGTGAGCTAACTGGGCTAACAGGCCTATACTTGAAGCTAAGCTTTGGTCAGTGCGACCCCCTAGTCTTTCGCCTATACATTCCTAAACGCAGCACGTGGAATATCCACAGCACAGTTGAACGTCTTCTTCTTGGTTCAAACGTACCCTAAGCACTATACTGGGAAGCTAACCTTTCGCATACGACGTTACTATCCCACCCCGTGGCAGAAGTCGTAGTTTGCGTGTCTTTATTATCAGGAGCTCTTAGTCCACACGTCCACTTGCTTCGCTGGAAATGGAAGAAGAGAGCGTCCCGTGTATCTAGCTCCTCCTTCATGTCAGTCTCTTCCTCACCTACTTTCCTTTCACAGCTGATTAGAGAGAAAAAAAACGCAAACATGCTTTTTCTGATCTTGACTGGTCCTCTGAGCTCCTCTCCAGTCGAGCTGCGGTGTTTAAATCCAAAATATTGATAAATCCACTGCCATTGTTGTGTAAGAGTGTGAAGTAAAATCTACTCTAGAAGTGAAAGTGAAAGTATAGACCGGTGGGGGGAGGGGGCACTAGGCAATTAATTTACTCAAGTGGATTCCTGAACACAAGAATGACACCCTTATCACTGACTGACTACCGCGGCAAGCCTAGGTGGAACTAAGTATAACTTAATAAAAAAAGATTATATTTAATAATAATAATTATAAATATATAATAATCATTCTAAATATTTGTTCTCCTGTTGTACCGAACTCGTACCGAACCGTGACCCCAAAACCGAGGTACGTACTGAACCGTGGCTTCTGTGTACCGTTACACCCCTAGTAATTAGACATTTTCGTTTTCTAAGCAGATATATACTCTGAACAATTTTTTGCCGAACCACTGCTGCCTGGGCGCAGTGATTTCACGCATCACTTCAAAAGCCCTGTTGTAACTATAGAAACTGTGGCTAAACAATGAAGACACTTTTATGCTCTTTTCTTTGGTCATAGACCTGTTCATATAACCTGAACTCCTGAGTAAACAAAATATGTTACCCAATTTAAGAGTAGCCTAATGTTAGTAAAAATGTTGGTGTTACATTATGTAACGCCAGTCAGTAAGCGAATGTAGCAATCAAATGGGATGCAGGGACGGCTGAGGATTATACTAGGATAGTCCAGCAAAGTTACGTCCTATTCATCAATCTCACAATATTCGCTAACGTTAGACAGATGGAATACAGCCTTCCATCTAAAAACCTAACTGAAAACTTACCACAGTCATGCTTGCTGTTTCACTTTCTCCTCTCTGTGCGATGCCGATGGATGGGATGGCCATATCCTGCAGAAAACGTCTCATGGTTCAGTTACTGTGTAGCATTTTCTCATAATAGTCATCAAAATGCTCTGAGCAAACACGATGGTTCTTAATTATTTCTATTGGTGTGTTGGAATCTATGTTCAGAGCAAGTAGCCATAGCTTCAACCGGTCCGGATCTTTAGTCGCTAGCTACTAACTTAGTCACATTGGTTTTATTGAGGGAAGTTACAACGGGGCTTTTGAGGTGATGATATTACTGCGCCCAGGCAGCAGTGGTTCGGCATAAAAGTATATATCTGCTTAGAAAACGAAAATGCCGGGCGCAACACATACATATGCTCAGTGTAACCGCAGCGTCTTGGGTTGGAATCAGGCCCAGCTGCATGTCCTCCCCATCTCTCTCTCTCCCAATTTCCAAAAAACTGTCCTATCCGCAATAAAGCAGAAAATACCATAAAATAAATAAATAAATCATTCTATTTTATATTTCTCCATGTGGTAAATACACAGGTCACAACATGTCAGAGTGTATTTCGTGACTGTTAGGCTACACTGGCACACCTACTTCCAGTGAATGACGCTAAGCTAGGCTAATGGCGCGGCTGTTCCCTAAGCCTAATGCATGCACAGAGACCAAAAGGGTATGTATCTGCTTGTCTAACTCCAGGGTAGATGGCAAATAAGCAAATTTCCCGCAAACATTTGTTCCTTTAAGTCTCCCTGGGGGCGGGGCCGGTTCTGATCAATTGGCTGCCCTAGGCAGGATTTTATCTGGTGCCCCCTTGCATCACAGTTTATTCACTGCCAATAATATGCACTCACTTTTGTTTTCACATTTTTCTTTTATTTAAAATAACCCACACAATCAAACAGTTAACATCAAAACAGTGAACATTTAATAAATATTTACAATATATTATCTTTAACCTCAAAATGGCCAACCTCCATGAAAATATTATCACATTTCAAAAACTAAAATCTCACTAATAACACTTTAACCTATTGGTAAACTGCACACAAACACAAAAGGCACACAAGCGCAAGGCTTCGACTTGTAACAGACTTATGACGTCATAGATGACTTTACTGCAATGAGGGCATCCAGCTCACTTTACACTTTACAGTCTTACTTTCCTAACCTTTCTTGCAGCAAAGTCATCGATGACGTCATCATAAGACAACTGTTTTCAGACCACATGATTTATGCTTATGATGGAAAGTCCACGGAGACATTCTTGCACCATAGTAGATCTCAGGTAAGTTTTGGTGAGCTTGAGCTTAGAGAAGCTTCTTTCAGCAGCAGCCACTGTAACAGGAAGAGCCACAGAGATGATCAGAGCAACCCACATGTTGGGGTAAATTTCTGTCAGCTTCTTCTCATGCAGAAAGGTCAAGAGTTCCATTAATGGACATTTTATTAAACATTGTCATTACAATGAAATGTAGATTTACATTTACAGAGTCCAATAAAGCAGTAAATTGCAGTGCAATACTAATATAGCATAATGGGAAATTTATTTGGCATTAACATTAATGATATGCACTTTAAAACACTGATGTAACTAACTATATAAACTCACTTTAGAGACTATGAACGGTAACACAACAAACAACAAACCAAAGGCTTACTACAACAATTAATTATAAAGGAGATGAAAAGGAATAGCATTTTTTTTATTACAGGGTAAACAGATGTAAAATGTAGCCTACGGTATGAAACAGGACTGTAACACCTGCTGAATATACCTAATTTCCCTGATAATGACTGGTTTTCTTATTTTTATTAGTTGTTATGTAGCCTACTTTTATTTTATGTAGGCTACTGTTATGCACACAGTAGCCACTAGTCTGTATTTTTAGCTAACGTTACTGTCATCCAAAAGTAAGCTAGAAAGTTAACATTACACTCTGTTCCACTGTTCCACTAGTCAACAATTAATTTCATCACATTAACGTTACTGTACCTCTGCCCTTTTCACGTTGTTCCTCCGCTTCTCAATGACTACAGACCGGTGGCACTCACCTCTGTGGCCATGAAATGTTTCGAGAGGCTGGTCAAGGATCACATTTGTGCCTCCCTCCCCAGTGATATGGACCCTATGCAATTTGCATACAGGCCAAACAGGTCCACTGATGATGCGGTCTCCCAAGTACTGCACAGCACCCTCTCTCACCTGGACCGCCAGAAGGGGGGCTATGTGAGACTGTTGTTCATTGACTACAGCTCAGCATTCAACACCATAGTCCCCACCAGACTGGTGGACAAGCTGATCGAGCTGGGTCTGAGTTCCGCACTGAGCGCCTGGATACTGGACTTTCTGAGTGAAAGACCCCAGGCGGTCAGGGTGGGGGGTCAGACCTCCAATACCATCACCCTGAGCATCGGGTCCCCCCAGGGCTGTGTTCTGAGCCCCCTGCTGTACTCACTCTACACACACGACTGTGTGGCCAAGTTCAGCTCCAACTCCGGAGCTGTAGAGAGCATCTTGACTGGAAACATCACTGCCTGGTATGGCAACAGCACGGCACAGGACAAGAAGGCCCTACAGAGAGTGGTGCTCTCAGCCGAGCGTACCACGGGTATTGCACTACCAACCCTGCAGGTCCTATACAACAAGAGGTGCAAATCCAGAGCCTGCAGGATAATGAAAGACCCTCACCACCCCAACAACAGCCTGTTCATGCTGCTGCGGTCAGGCAAACGCTTGCGAGCACCAGCTACTAGGACAGAGAGACTTCGGCTCAGCTTCTTCCCCCAGGCCATCAGAGCCTTGAACACTGAACTCTCCACACACAAGCACACATGAGCACACACACAACACACACACTGTACACGCTCACACACTAGCAGCCACTTTAACATGAGCACACACACACTCATGCCGCACACGTCCACACTATGGACACTTTACAGAAGGAAAGATCAATTTAAGAATAGTATAGCTTGAGATCGTAAAGAGCTCTGTAAATAGCTCATGTACAGATACCGATATGCCTACTTTGTTTACTTGTTTATTGCACTGTCGCACTGACTCTTATATTATTACTTGTATTTGCACATCGTTGCGGGCGAGACCCCCCGCATTTCACTGTATACCTGTATGCCGTGATAAATAAAAACTCTTGTATCTCTCTCTTGTATCTTGTATCTCTTTTCTTCCCTGAGCACCGGACTGTTTTAGTCTTTTCGACATGTTGATATTACTGTAGAATATCCTGTTAACGTTCGAAAGCCCTTATATGGTCCGTCCATCACTTCGCCCTCGTCTGGCGGCCTAACGCTGTATTTTTGACACATCGTTGGAAAGCTAAAATGGCTGCAGTTCGATTGACACCCTACTCAACCTATTACGTGCTTCCAGTCTCGGGTTACAAGGCCGAACAGCGAACAACCAATGAGCGTCGGTTTTCGGACAAGTGACCACGGTATGATTGACCGTTTTTGTAGCCAATGAAATTCTGGAGCTAAGGGGGGGGGGGGGGGCAGGTGGCCCACCGGAGAAGTGATTGTCCCCGTCTTTTATCCGATGCAGAGAGATTGTCACAATCACACATAACAACAGTGAGGGACAGACACACAGAGGAGTGGAGTGTGGGGGCGCGCTGCATGTGAGGAGTGTGGGGGCGCGCTATATGTGAGGAGTGTGGGGGCGCGCTACATATGAGGAGTGTGGGGGCACGCTACATGTGAGGAGTGTGGGGGCGCGCTACATGTGAGGAGTGTGGGGGCGCGCTACATGTGAGGAGTGTGGGGGCGCGCTATATGTGAGGAGTGTGGGGGCGTGCTACATGTGAGGAGTGTGGGGGCGCGCTGTATGTGAGGAGTGTGGGGGTGCGCTATATGTGAGGAGTGTGGGGGCGCGCTATATGTGAGGAGTGTGGGGGCGCGCTATATGTGAGGAGTGTGGGGGCGCGCTACATGTGAGGAGTGTGGGGGCGCGCTACATGTGAGGAGTGGAGTGTGGGGGTGCGCTATATATGTGAGAAGTGGAGTGTGGGGGCGCGCTATATGTGAGGAGTGTGGGGGCGCGTTATATGTGAGGAGTGTGGGGGCGCGCTATATGTGAGGAGTGTGGGGGCGCGCTATATGTGAGGAGTGTGGGGGCGCGCTACATGTGAGGAGTGTGGGGGCGCGCTATATGTGAGGAGTGTGGGGGCGCGCTGCATGTGAGGAGTGTGGGGGCGCGCTACATGTGAGGAGTGTGGGGGCGCGCTATATGTGAGGAGTGTGGGGGCGCGCTATATGTGAGGAGTGTGGGGGAGCGTTATATGTGAGGAGTGTGGGGGCGCTCTACATGTGAGGAGTGTGGGGGCGCGCTACATGTGAGGAGTGGAGTGTGGGGGTGCGTTATATGTGAGGAGTGTGGGGGCGCGCTATATGTGAGGAGTGTGGGGGAGCGTTATATGTGAGGAGTGTGGGGGCGCGCTGCATGTGAGGAGTGTGGGGGCGCTCTACATGTGAGGAGTGTGGGGGCGCTCTACATGTGAGGAGTGTGGGGGCGCGCTGCATGTGAGGAGTGTGGGGGCGCGCTATATGTGAGGAGTGTGGGGGCGCGCTGCATGTGAGGAGTGTGGGGGCGCGCTATATGTGAGGAGTGTGGGGGCGCGTTATATGTGAGGAGTGGAGTGTGGGGGAGCGCTATATGTGAGGAGTGTGGGGGCGCGCTGCATGTGAGGAGTGTGGGGGCGCGCTATATGTGAGGAGTGTGGGGGCGCGCTATATGTGAGGAGTGTGGGGGCGCGCTGCATGTGAGGAGTGTGGGGGCGCACAATATGTGAGGAGTGGAGTGTGGGGGCGCGCTACATGTGAGGAGTGGAGTGTGGGGAGCGCTGCATGTGAGGAGTGGAGTGTGGGGGCGCGCTACATGTGAGGAGTGTGGGGGCGCGCTACATGTGAGGAGTGTGGGGGCGCGCTACATGTGAGGAGTGTGGGGGCGCGCTACATGTGAGGAGTGTGGGGGCGCGCTACATGTGAGGAGTGTGGGGGCGCGCTACATGTGAGGAGTGTGGGGGCGCGCTACATGTGAGGAGTGTGGGGGCGCGCTACATGTGAGGAGTGTGGGGGCGCGCTATATGTGAGGAGTGTGGGGGAGCGCTACATGTGAGGAGTGTGGGGGCGCGCTACATGTGAGGAGTGTGGGGGCGCGCTACATGTGAGGAGTGTGGGGGCGCGCTATATGTGAGGAGTGTGGGGGAGCGCTACATGTGAGGAGTGTGGGGGCGCGCTACATGTGAGGAGTGTGGGGGCGCGCTACATGTGAGGAGTGTGGGGGCGCGTTATATGTGAGGAGTGTGGGGGCGCGCTGCATGTGAGGAGTGTGGGGGCGCGCTGCATGTGAGGAGTGTGGGGGCGCGTTATATGCGAGGAGTGTGGGGGTGCGCTATATGTGAGGAGTGTGGGGGCGCGTTATATGTGAGGAGTGTGGGGGCGCGCTACATGTGAGGAGTGTGGGGGCGCGCTACATGTGAGGAGTGTGGGGGCGCGTTATATGTGAGGAGTGTGGGGGTGCGCTACATGTGAGGAGTGTGGGGGCGCGCTATATGTGAGGAGTGTGGGGGCGCGCTATATGTGAGGAGTGTGGGGGCGCGCTATATGTGAGGAGTGTGGGGGCGCGCTATATGTGAGGAGTGTGGGGGCGCGCTATATGTGAGGAGTGTGGGGGCGCGCTATATGTGAGGAGTGTGGGGGCGCGCTATATGTGAGGAGTGTGGGGGCGCGCTATATGTGAGGAGTGTGGGGGCGCGCTATATGTGAGGAGTGTGGGGGCGCGCTACATGTGAGGAGTGGAGTGTGGGGGTGCGCTATATATGTGAGGAGTGGAGTGTGGGAGCGCGCTATATGTGTTATACCTGTCTGTGTGTGTGTGTGTGAGAGAGAGAGAGAGAGAGAGAGAGAGAGAGAGAGAGAGAGAGAGAGAGAGAGAGAGAGAGAGAGAGATTGAGTGATTGAGTGAGAGGAGAGGACTAACTAAACACCCTGCTCCAGCCCGGTGGAGTGAGGTGTCAGATGTGTGTGCGGGGGGACGGGGGGTGAGGCCGTGAGAGTGGGTTGAGTTACGGCCAACACTACACTGAACCTCTTCATTGTTTACGTCTGTACCTTTTCTAAACCATGGTATCATGGCAACATATTCCAAAACAACACACACACACAGACATGGAAAACTGGTGGGAGAAGTCTGAGAGACAGGGGGAGGGGGGTTCAGATGATCTGCCCATATTTGGATATCCTGTCTCCGAACAGAGCAAAATCCCAATATTGATGTGGCACTGACCTGCGTCCTCTTGTGCACGCGTGGTCACTTAGACTTCTATACAACATCCTGTATGTGACCCTGAAGGAGCTGTTTTTATTGATTGATTAAATTGATTGATTGATCATTTTATTAACAGATTGCAGAATGGGTACAATACAATACAGCTCAATACACACAATCGTTAAGGGGATGCAGACCAGAGAAAGACTTTCGTCTTGTTTACATCAGGGTTACCCTGTTTGAGCATAGAGGTAAACAGCTCATTATGTAAGATGTTTTCCACTTATGAAGCAACTGCACGAGCATCCCGCCGATTCTCAACCTGAATCCTATGGTTCCGTTGTGAAGGCGTGATGATCGGACACAAACCTCACCGACACGCTCTGCGTCTCTAGAGCTCTGCCACGTTCGGCCCACCAAGAAACTCGGCCAGATGACCTGGTGGAGAGCAGACCTCCAGCGCAGGTGATAAAAGATGTTTTCATTTGTATGTTGGTTCACATCCCTCTGTCAAAGAAACAAGAACAGACTGCAAGGTGTTGTCAACCTTAGCTAGACAATTATCAGCAAAACACAAAGATCCCTAGTACAGTTTAACAGTGCTCAAGTGCTCAAGAAAGCACATAAGATAATTATTGACTCCACACATGTCCTTCATGTGTGTTTTGACTTGTTGCCATCAGGAAAGCGCTTTAGACAGCCTGTAAAAAAAAGGTTTGGTTTTGTTCCAGAGGCCATTCGACTGGTGAATGGCCACAGTACAAGGAATGGGCAGTTCACTAATATGCACCTTTTGACCCCTTGATTTTAACATTTTTGACAAACGTTTTTTTTGTACTGACTGAATTTATTTATTCGACTAGACAGATCAACAATATAAGGATCCTGTTCTAACAGTGTCATGTCTCTTGTGCTTTAATAGTGTCATGTATGTCTCCTGTCCCCTGTTTTGTCTGGGATGTGTATAAGTGCAGCTGTTTGCCGTATTCATGCCTTAAATTGCCCCTTGCGGGACTCATAACGTTTTTTTAATTGAATTGAATTGAATAATATTTCTTCAACTCTCCTCGAGTCGGCCCTGCTGCAGTTAGTTGAGGGAATGGTGTCTGTGGTTCAGTAGAGGTCTGCTCTCCACCATGTACGTCCCTGGGGGCAGATGCGGCTGAGCTCTCAGGACACAGAACACGTGTTTTATATCACATGTCCTCACAACAGAACCATAGGATTAAAGTTGAAATCAGCTAAGTGGCTCTTTAAGTAGATCACATGTACAAGATGTTCTGATGATGAAGAAACTATGAGTATTAAAGTACACTGCAAGATGTTCTGATGAAGGAACTATGAGTATTAAAGTACACTGCAAGATGTTCTGATGAAGGAACTATGAGTATTAAAGTATATTGCAAGATGTTCTGGTGAAGGAACTATGAGTATTAAAGTACACTGCAAGATGTTCTGATGAAGGAACTATGAGTATTAAAGTATATTGCAAGATGTTCTGATGAAGGAACTATGAGTATTAAAGTATATTGCAAGATGTTCTGATGAAGGAACTATGAGTATTAAAGTACACTGCAAGATGTTCTGATGAAGGAACTATGAGTATTAAAGTACACTGCAAGATGTTCTGATGAAGGAACTATGAGTATTAAAGTACACTGCAAGATGTTCTGGTGAAGGAACTATGAGTATTAAAGTACACTGCAAGATGTTCTGATGAAGGAACTATGAGTATTAAAGTACACTGCAAGATGTTCTGGTGAAGGAACTATGAGTATTAAAGTACACTGCAAGATGTTCTGGTGAAGGAACTATGAGTATTAAAGTACACTGCAAGATGTTCTGGTGAAGGAACTATGAGTATTAAAGTACACTGCAAGATGTTCTGGTGAAGGAACTATGAGTATTAAAGTACACTGCAAGATGCTCTGATGAAGGAACTATGAGTATTAAAGTACACTGCAAGATGTTCTGGTGAAGGAACTATGAGTATTAAAGTACACTGCAAGATGTTCTAATGAAGGAACTATTCGTATTAAAGTATACTGCAAGATGCTCTGATGAAGTAACAGTACGAGCATCTAAGTACATTGTGTGCGCAAGATGTCCTTGAAGGAACTGCGAGTGCATTAAAGTATACTGCATGCGCAAGATGAGATGCCACAACTCCCATCACCATCCGAGGGGAGGAGGTGGAGATGGTGGAGACCTACAAGTTCCTGGGAGTAAACTTGAACAATGAACTGGACTGGTCGGACAACACAGAGGCCCTCTACAGGAAGGGTCAGAGTAGGTTGTTCTTCCTGAAGACTCAGGTCCTTCAATGTGTGCAATAGTGTTATGGTTTGTAACCGACCCCAATCGCACAACACAAGACAGGTATGAGAGTAAGCCAAAACAGGGCATTTATTTCTTAAATAACAAAAAGCGGCACAGTCCCTTTAAGAGGCGAACAGGCTAAGGGACTAAGGCTAAGGGACAGGGCCAGGGCAAAATGTCAAGGACCAGGACCAGGGGCACAGGAGAGGGGGACAGGGACAGAGGCCCGGAGAGGCGGGCTGGAGACAGGGACAGAGAACAGGGTTAAGGCCTTGGACAGGGCGAGGGCCAGAGCTGCTTACAGGGATGAAGACGGCGGAGGCCTGGCACGGGAACAGGGGCCCGACGGCGGAGGCCTGGCACGGGGACCAGGGGCCCGACGGCGGAGGCCTGGCACGGAGATCTTCCTCGGATGCTGCAGACGGGCAGCGCAGAACACAGGGGTCCCAGGGGACCGGGGCGAAGAGACGCATCCTCCCGTGGAACTAGGAAGCGATGCGCGCCGGCATGACGTCTGGAGTGGGAGCGCGCCGGCTTGACGTCTGGAGTGGGAGCGCGCCGGCTTGACGTCTGGAGTGGGAACACCACTCCAGGCCTGGCACGGAGATCCCCCTCGGATGCTGCAGACGGGCAGCGCAGAACACAGGGGTCCCAGGGGACCGGGGCGAAGAGACGCATCCTCCCGTGGAATTAGGAAGCGATGCGCGCCGGCTTGACGTCTGGAGTGGGAACACCACTCCAGGCCTGGCACGGAGATCCCCCTCGGATGCTGCAGACGGGCAGCGCAGAACACAGGGGTCCCAGGGGACCGGGGCGAAGAGGCGCATCCTCCCGTGGAAATAGGAAGCGATGCGCGCCGGCTTGACGTATGGAGTGGGAACACTGGAAAACCTCCCGTAAAGAATTAGAGAGCGTAGACGGCGTCCCACTCCAGGCAAACGGCGACAGGTGGTGAAGTACAGGGGTGGCACGACGTCTCACGCCGGAGACGCGGCAGTAGATTGTAGTAACAAGAACGACCCGACCAGGACTGGAGGGAGGTCCAGGTATTTAAAGCCCTCTGGGGCGCTAATCATAAACTATGACAGCTGCGAAAGGTAGTCCAAGGGTGGGGGCTGGTGAAGAGTAGAGGAGAGTAAAACATCGCAAGGGTGGGGGCTGTTGAGGAGAGTAGACAGGGAAAGTCCAAAGGTGGGGGCTGGTGAGGTGAGGAGACAGGGAATAAAGGTCCAGGGAACAGGCGAATCCTCACAAATAGACTGCGAACCACCTTGACCAGTCCTTTGTACCAGTGGCCATCAGGCTCCACAACCGGGGGCATGGATTGCTGTCAGCAGCTGGAGAACTAACATGGCAGAACTTGAGAACTCTTAAAAATGTCTGACTCGTAACCACTAAATCCTGCACAGACTTTAGCTCAGTGTGTACTATGACCAATAGGGTATACATACTGTAGCCTACCCTCATCTGCACCTTTTTTATTCATAATTTTATTTATTTTTATTTTTTAAATATCTAACCCTAAATAACCTTACTATCATGCACTTGTCCTAATATACTAACCTACACTGTAGCACTCAACACTTTGATGAACATTGTTACTCAGCTGATAGAGTTGTGCCTTTCCTGCTGACTTGTTGTACAAAACATGTAAGTCGCTTTGGACAAAAGCGTCAGCTAAATGACTACATGTAAATGTAAAATATTCATGTTAAATTACTATTATTGGTTTGGACTCCTTCAAATCACTACTCAAATCTCACCTCTTTACCAAATGTATTAATGACTCTGCCTGACTTCCCTCCTTTACCCAATTGTCCCTCTGATTTCCTTCCCCTTAGTTTGTCCCCCTCTTCTGTTCCACCACCTTGGGTTCTTTGAAAGGCACTATATACATTTAATAAATTATTATTATTATTAATTACATTTCAGTTCAGTTCAGTTCAGTTCAGATTTTTTTTTTGCCACATGGAATAATACAATCATAGTTTCTTCATTAAAAAATCATAAATAGCCATTCCATGGACAAAATGATTACATACATTTATTGTCTTCCTATTACCCTGCCCATACCTGTACCCCCCATGCCGCCAGGCCGCGTGTAGCCTTTTTGCAACGCGTCCGCGTTTCCGGTTCCCTGATTGGCCGCTGACCTACGCTAGTACGCCCCCCTCGCTATGAGCGTAGCAGGAGTACGGATGCTGAAATCGAACAGCTGTTAGCGCGATAGCCGCTGTTCTCGAAACCTAACAATGCCAGATCTAAACACCTTTGTCCTCACAAGTATTCTGCCAGGGAACTTATGGACACGACAATAGTAATAGGTAATAACATTCTGCAATGTTAAATAACGTTTATCCATTCAACTAGCGGTACTAGGTAGCTAGCCTAGCCGCAATGCTATGGTCGCTCCCATTCACGTTAGCATGCAAGTTAACAACAGCGTTAGTGCAGCTAAAGGGGCTATCGTATCAACATCAGCGTCCGTCCTGCTCAAACACCTTATAACTACTACTATTGTCGTGTCCATAAGTTCCCTGGCAGAATACTTGTGAGGACAAAGGTATACAAAGAGGAGAGAACCATTTTAGATCGGGCATTGTTAGGTTTCGAGAACGGCGGCTATCGCACTAAGCTAAGCTACGTTAGCTACTTGCTATTGAGGAGCAAGTGACTGTGGATTCACTCGGTGCATCACAGTCACGGAAGGGGCTAGCTACCTGGTAGATCGAAGCCCATGAGAGTTTGAGTTGATTAGGATCCCCATTAGCTGTTGCATGACAACGTTAGGTTATGACTATAACCAAGTTCTGTTAATTAGGGGTGACGCTTGGCATCACTACTGCACTATCTCGCGTACGTGCACGCGTACTGAATAAACCACAAATGTACCTCTAATACCAGTATTAGTCTGACCACACCCCTCATCAGCTTACCTTCATAAGCAGGTGTGTGGTCACCTGCTCTCCTCCTTCCCAAGCTTTCACCACAAGGTGAGGTCAAGGGCTGCAGCGGCCGTCTGATGCCAAGCGTCACCCCTAATTAACAGAACTTGGTTATAGTCATAACCTAACGTTCTGTTTCATTAGGGGCTCTGCTTGGCATCACTACTGCACAAAGGGAGGCCAAGCGGAGCCGCTGGCTGACAAATACACCCCGCTGACAGCCCCCCAAAACCATCAGAACAGGGAGGGCCGAGCCCCCCCGACCCCCCCTAATGGAGGGTATCCCCCCTATTAGAGGCTTCACGGGAAGGCGACGGACCCGACTGTGCGAAGAGGCACTCAAGCAACTTAACGCACAGGGTGAGCAGACCGTGGCTTGACCCCACGACTACACACACGCACAACCCGCATGCCACCCGGGAACGAACGGAGGAACAACCTCGTTACTGCCCCCAGAATCACGGGGTCAAGGGCAAACCCAACCCCGTGGCAAGGCCGTAGCAGCGGAGCGCGAAGGAAGACCCAGACCCACCAAAAGGACTGGACTCCCTGGAATGGGGGCCCGGAGAAGTCCATGATGCCAGCATCAAGACCCCACCAGGTGGGCACGTAGTGCCCCGCCCCCCACATCGCCAGCGTATTCGGACAAAGGCCCCCCAGTTACTGCACCTGGTAATCCCAGGCGGTATCCCAAGTACTAACCAGGCCAGAACCTGCTTAGCTTCCGAGATCGGACGAGATCGGGCGTGTTCAGGTCGGTATGGCCGTAAACCGAGCGGGCCCCGTCCCCCCAACAGTACACCGCCTGGCACACTAACCCTGCAGAACAGACAGTCAGCATGGCCGTAAGCACACAAAAAAGGTTAACCAACGGAAGCAGGCAGCGCACCGGGGAAAAACCAGGCAACAGGCTGTTAACCCTAGCCTGGAGACTGCGGACGAGACAGGCGCCAGAGGGGACAGCTGAACACAGCCGCCCCGGCGGAAGGAGCGTAAGCTGGCGGTGTTGCATGACCAAGCCTCCATTTAAAAACCCCCACCCAGAGGGGTCGAGGCAGAGAAGGCTGACACGATTGGCAGACGTCATGAACGTGCAGGGGCACCCTCAAACGGTGAACCCGGGAGTTGACACTGCTCCAACACACCAGGGAATCAACCACCTCGGTGTTACCCAATGCGGTGGTTGTTCCTATAACCCCTCAAGAAAAAACTCCAAAACACACCTGCGGGTATACACCGGCTATACCGCAGTACAAGTGTTTCAGTTTCCAAAAAGGGTTAACCCAGGCCTACGGGTCGCAAACATCACTTCGGACCGGGCCTGGCGGTACGGGAAGCACAGGGTCACCAGAGAAGGTCAAAAAACCACCCCCACAGGCCCCTCTTCGCCATGCGTGAGAGAGGAGCGAAAAATAATGGAGAACCAGCCCCTAAGCACACCGTACCTGGTATTCCCCGGCGGTCTCCCAACCAAGTACTAACCAGGACCAACCTGTGTAGCGGCCGAGATCCGACGAGATCGAGCGCGTACAGAATGGCATGGCTGTAACCCTGTGACACCCAGACCGACCTGGCATTTTTCCCCCTGAAAAAAGCCCAAGTCCCTCAGGGTACCAGAACAGCAGATCTGCATCCCCGGCGGACAACGGGTTCAACTGATCTGGACCAGCGTGACCAGAACCAGTCCCGTGCCCTAACCACGCCGACATGCCTACTCCAGGAGAAGGGCAGATATGCGTGTTGATCTTAACATGAAAAGAAGGCGCCACCCAGACGTTCGGACGAACCGCGCCTGGTGGCCCACCCCAAGGGCGTGAGACCCCACTACATATGTTCAGATCCATCCCGTCATCATCCCCCAGACATGAACGAGAATCCGTCGACAACCCACCCAGGTCATGGGATGTGGTCGTCGGAAGAGGAAAAACCCCCATCTCAGTTGCTTTATAAAAACGCTGTTTCAACCACAAGCAACCAAGGCGTGCCAGTCAATCGCCTGTTTACAGCGAGCTAGCACTATACGTGCGTCGGGACACACCCCCATCAATGAACAGGCTATTTAGACCTGTCATTGAATCCCCAAGGCGCCCAGGGGAACGACAAGAGGGGTGTGACACTCCCTAACTCCAACACTTCTGGAATAGAAAGAAGGAAGCATCAACAGTATGTATCCCAGTCTACACAGCCGGGGTAAAAAATGTTCACATTTTTACATCCCACCACCCTCCCATAGGAAAGAGACGGGGATCCCCAGAGAGACTTCCCACGCGAGCTGTACAGATTGAAAAGAATATATTGCACCTTGAGCCATGTAAAAAACTGGTTTTAGGGCCTCCGGGGAAGAGGCACTGAACCCATACACACTCAATAAACGAATTGAATCGAATATACATACAATAGAAAAGGACCCTTCTAGAGGGTCCACTCACTTTGACAATCTGAGGAGGAAGGCTCTGTACTCTGATGGAGGCTTCCTCACATGGAAGAAGGAGTCCGAACTCACAGAAGGCCTGAATAGGCGCTTGGTGAGGAGGAGCCCTGACCACCCCCCCTGAAAACAGATCCATCACATGGACCTGAACAGCACACGGAAGTCCTACCAACAGAGACGCGCACGGTGACGTACTCTATGGCGGGGGAATTCCTGCGGTGCACACGCCCAATATACCAGGCCGTGGGACCAGGAACTCCCTACTCCCCCCCCCCCCCCCCCCCCCCGTAACGTGCCGAACCGCCACGTGACGGGAACCTTGAAGGACAGGGGGTGTACCCCTGACCGACAGAACAATGGGGAGAGGAAAGGTTACCAGTTCACCCCTTTACGACCCCACACCCATGATACGACGCAACGACAAAAAGAGAATATGACACAGTCATAGTCAGCTCTATGAAGCGTTTCACAGCTCCACACAGCGCATGAGCTAACCTGCTATCTGATTTTTACTAAGGAAAAACACAGAATAGAGAGGGCTCTAAGAACCCCGGTCCAACATACACATGTGCTTCTGTGGCCAGTACAACCCAGTTGTAGGTCACATGACACACACAACCCATCATCACCTACAAAAAATGGCAAAAACACTCAACAGAGGAACGCCGTTTTTTTCACAATGAGAGAATACATCATTCTTGATTAGTATCGACCACAGGCCTTGCTAAGCACACATGACAGCAACCAAACCAATTTCCCTTTAGGAAAAAAGTTTCTCCAGCAGATTTAGCACAACCTCAGCAATCAAGCTAAGAGTTACATCGTATCCCTACCACACAAAAGACACAATTAATGCACAACATGTCTGATAGGAGGTGATAAAGTCCCCAGGGAACCGGGGGGGAAAACACAATCCTCCTATTTTACCCTCAATACGGCCAGTTAAAACAGGAAAACCTGTTAATGTGTGAACACACTGTTCATTGTCATTACAGTCTGAGAAAGAACATTCTTTTACTCACTTGTCACCAAGCATAGCTTCATAGGTTAGTTACCTTAGTTGTGAGTACACGGCCGTGTTACTCACACAACAACCAGATCATTACATCCCGTTTGCACGGAGAAGCTAACTGCCAGTGACAAAAACAGCTCACACATAACCCGCAACGTATCCTAAATGCATTGTAGCAACACACGTTTTGGGAAAAACACCGTTATTCACAATACATTTAGCAAAGTAAAACCAGAAGACGTGTTATGAGGTCTGGTCAACCCCGTTCCTACCCGGAACGCAGATCAGCGAAGTGCAGTCACAAGACACCGTAGAACACAGCCGTCCTGTGTTGTTCGATCCGGGCAGCGTCGCCGCTCCAACCAGTCGCTACAGTCCTCTTTGTTGACGCAATCCCCGTCCAGGCTCAGGGCAGGGTCGACGAACATCCCCTGTCAAGGATGACGTCGTGGTCAAGAGTGTAAAACATGTTAAAATCAAAGCACGTTCAACAGAATAGCATCAAGCTAACGGCTGCTCCAACCGTTCGGGTGCTATTGCTTCTGCTCGCGAGACGCCGATCTAACGACGCACGCGATCAGAAGCGAGCTCACGGCGGCGCGCGAGAAGCTAAGCTACCCCGCGCCAGGCCATGGCCATAGCAGCAAGCTAACGTTACCTAGCGACCACGACATGCTAGCCCCGCAGCTAACAGCTGACTGGCTAATAGTAGGCCTTAAGCAGGCCATGCAGCGATCCAGCAGGCTAACGCAGCAGTTAACAGCTGACCGGCTAACCGTAAGCTATGAACATGTAAACAATGACATAACACTCACCCAGACAGGCCGCCGTTCTGAACCTCTCCTCACTTTTTAAGAGAAAAGAGAAAACAAGATGTCAACACCGCTTCACAACGGTGACATTACCACATCCGACGGAATCAGCACAGTACCAACTGGCCTGTGCAGCTGACTTTGAACATGAATCTGCCGCTATCGCACATTACATGCACATATCCCCTCGTGAAGGAATACTCTCATTTGGATATGAAAGATGGGGCCTTAACACGGTGACAGAGAGAATCCACTCGTCCAGAACACACAGGGATCACCAGTGTCAATGGTCGCGGCCCACTAGTTAAAACTATAATGGTCTCCAGACCAAGGCCTTCTGTCGCCTAGGTGGCTGAACAAAGGACCCTAGTCTGGGGCCGGTTTCCATAAACTTTGTCAAGTAGCCCCCATAGCACTAACAGACAAGTGGAGCCCGCCAGCAAACACTACTCACCCAACCTGGAACGCACCGCTTCTCACAACAGCGGCATGTCCGACAGTTCAGCTGTGGCCTGACAGGTTTCACCCCAACAAACACAGCAAGGAACTGCAGTTGAGAAGCATGCAGCGGCGTGCTCCCAATATGAAAACCGGTGGAGGGTTTTTAGAATGATCATCATCTTCCAGACACTCCAGTACGAAGACAATATCGCCGTATTTTCTCGAAAATAGTGAGAGAGAAAATAAAGATATGATGTCAACGTATCCTTGTTTCCCAAAGCTGCTCCTAAACCTTTCTTCCATCATGGTGTCAAGTGTGGGGATCTACCGAGGCACTTCTTCCTTGTGGTGAAAGCGAGAAGGAGGAGAGCAGGTGACCACACACCTGCTTATGAAGGTAAGCTGATGAGGGGTGTGGTCAGACTAATACTGGTATTAGAGGTACATTTGTGGTTTATTCAGTACGCGTGCACGTACGCGAGATAGTGCAGTAGTGATGCCAAGCAGAGCCCCTAATGAAACAGAACAACCAGTCTCCCTGGGGTCCACACAAAACATAAAACATTACATTCGACAAGACTTTTACAGAACAGTAGATAAAAAACTGATTTCCGAAGTCTATTTTCCTTCAAGCATTGACTTTCCTATTTTCCGTCAAATACCACTTATTTTCTGCTTTTCATTTCATTGGAAAGAAAATAATGATAATAATAATAATGATAATAAAATAAGAATAAAGTACTTATATCTGCATTTACAGATGCCAGCCTTCAATTCATTATGAATTGAAAATGGGGGACCCTGATGTAAACAAGACGAAAGTCTTTCTCTGGTCTGCATCCCCTTAACAATTGTGTGTATTGAGCCATACTGTATTGTACCCATTCTGCAATATGTTAATACAAATTTTAATCAATCAATAACAGATTGCAGAATGGGTACAGCGTACAGTACAGTACGGCTCAATACACATGATTGTTAAGGGGATGCACCGTGCAATCCATTCTTTGTGGATCCCGCCCTTAGACTAGTTGAAAAAATTTCATAAGAAAGAGGTGAAATGCTAATAGAAATGTTTCATAATGATGTTCAGTGTATTCATAAGTGTATTGCTCTCATTAATGTAGAATGATATGGTGACTGTGCAGACTCAGGAAGGAGAGAAAGAGACACAAGAGTTACAGGTAATGGAAATATCAGACAGTCAGCTTAAAGTGTAGGATAACATAACAAATTAAGACACAAATACTTGGATCATATATCTCCCCCCTCTCTCCCTTTCTTTACAGAGTAGCATAAAGATTGTGTATTCAAACCAGTTCAGTGTATTCATAAGTGTATTGCTGTCCTTAATGTAGAATGATATGGTGACTGTGCACACTCAGGGAGGAGGCAGAGAAGGAGAGAAAGAGACACAAGAGTTACAGGTAATGGAAATAATCTTTTTTCTCTTTCTTATTAAAAACTTGGCCTATTTGAAAGGAGATTGATTTAATAAAAATAAAAGAGCGAAAAATCAATATACAGTATATATACAGTGTATATATATTAATATATTATTATTATAGTAATTGGCTATCATACTGCAATATAAACTGAGTTTTATAGTGAAAAGAGCAGCTTTATTGGTCAAGATTGAAGGCTCTATATTGCAGGAAATTGCACATACAGGTAGGTGTTCATTAAATTTAAACAAATCTGCCGTGGAGGGGGTCCACACCCTCCAAACCACCACTTGCCTGTCACGTAATTATCTTTCACGCCCACTTTCAACTATAACTAGGCGGCCATGGTTGGAGTGATGCATGCCACACTGACCTGGATGACAGTGGAACAGAGGATGGCATGTAGCCTGGTAACCTTTTTGTTTAATATCTGTAATACTGGGAAACCGGAGGGTTTGCACTCACAACTGTACCCAACTAATATGAGACATGGATATAGCACAAGGCAGGCATTAGATTCATGCTTTATTTGACCTCTACCAAAAACAAATGCTCTGAAAAAGACGGTAATGTATAGAGCAGTTGCTTATTGGAATAAAATACCCAGAAATATAACTATGATAAGGAACAAATTTATGTTTAAAAAAAAGTTTTAAATTGCGCTCATGAATAATGAGTTACATTTTGGCCATTGACTTTTGAAATTAGTATGGAAATATAAAGGTGATCGGTGACTTGAGAAAAGTTATGCTATAATATGAGTTCAAATCATATATATGATTTTGATCTGTTTTGTTCTTATGGACTGAATGTCATTTGTATTTTATGGTTGAGAATTGTGATATCTAACTTGAGTGAGCTTTTATTCACTGTTTTGTTCGTTGTGATGTTTTCTTGTGAGTATTTCAATGTTTGTGGTTTTGTATTTTTGTTTTTGCTTTTATTTTTTATTTATTTATTTTTTATTTTTTTTGTGTGTGTGTTTGTATTTTTAATGTTTGGACCCCAGGACGAGTAGTCTCACTTTGGTGTAGACTAATGGGGATCCACAATAAAACAATAAAACAATAAATAGCGAGGGGGGCGTACTAGCGTAGGTCAGCGGCCAATCAGAGCGCAAAGCGGGAACCCGGAAACGCGGACGCGTTGCAAAAAGGCTACACGCCATCAGGCCATCAGGATGCTCAATGACTCAACCCATGTAACAACCCATCATCTACACTCATTGCACACACATCCACATGCACACTCACTTTTTAACGAACACTCACCTTGACACTCACTTTAACATTACATTATGTTTGTCTGTTATTGGGGGGATTTGCACTGCATTCATGCCTCATTTGCAATTGCACCTTGTCTCAAGGTTTTGTATCTCATTTTCTGCATTGTACCTCACTGTTACTAATTTTACTCACTGTACCTAGGTTGTACTTTAGATTGTATATTGTACTGTATATTGTATATTCCTCTTTACTTTTTTTTTTACTTACTTTTTTTTGTACTGTATGAAGCACACTCTCAGGGGCTCATACAGAACCAAGCATTTCACCGTAAAGTATGTGTATTTTATTGTGATAATTAATAAACAAACTTGAAACTTGAACTTGAAACAAGGGGGTCGATAAAGGAATATCTTATGTAATGATGCACGCAGGGAGTGATGCGAGTCTACTGCCTGAGTAACAGAGCTGTGATATCTCAGACCGGCAACGTCCACATGATTCCAACGTCAGACACTCGGTCGGACAGCGAGCTTGTTTGTTTAGCTTACCCTGCTCTGCCTGGAGCAACACCCACGCGGGCCACGCCGGAAATGAGGCATAACCGATCCAACGCGCTTGTCCTGGCCTCCAGATACCTTTTTATTATGTTATGTCGAGTTGTTCAGGGCACATTGCGGGGGCAACAGTGGCTCGGGAGGTAGAGCAGTCGTCTGTTCCTGGTTCGATTCCCGCTCCTCCCGGGCAGCATGTCGAAGTGTGCTTGAGCAAGACACTTAACCCCTAATTGCTCCCGATGAGCAGATTGGCACCTTGCATGGTCGCTTCTGCCGTCTGTGTGTGAATGGGTAAAATGACTGAACACTTTTTGTTTACACTCTTGACTTTTTCTATTTTATACTTTTTATCTATTTTATCTAGCACACTCTCAGGAGCTCATACAGAAAAAACCATTTCATGGAAAAGTATTCTGTATTTTACTATGACAACTATTAAAGAAACTTGAAACTGGAAATGTGAGGAACAAATTGAAAAAAAAAAGCGCTAGATATAAATGCACCATTTACCATTTTCTTTACCACATCTATGTTAAAGGGGAATGCCAACGAATTAAAGAATTCACACATATGTTGCTCCCATATGGGAAGCCCAATCGGTATTTGTAAAATATATATCAGAGAATAGAGTTGAATCTGGAGTTGGTCCACTGACCGTGAATGAGAGCTCTGTAAACACACTCAATACAATAACTTTTACTCTCGCATCATATGAGTGGTATAGTATAGTGCTGATCAGTTCTGAACCAGCAAATACCTCTTATACCCTGAAGACACCCTGGGCACTGTCAAAATAATCTGTCCCAATCCATTCAAATGTATTTGTGATGGAGCTGTATGGTTATGGAAGAAATAATGAATGTTTCATAATGCTACTCTCTTGGGGCACAGAAATAAAAAAAAAAAATGTATTTAGGGCATTTGTGCTTTTTATTGGAGACAGGACAGTGAGAGACAGGAAACGAGGTAGAGAGAAGGGGGAGGACATGCAACAAATGTCCTGGGCCGGATTCGAACCCAGGATGTTGTGATTACACGGTACACATCCTATCATGGTGCACCTTTCTTTTTAAAATTCAGCATTATTCTACTTACAGTATTTAAGATTCTGACATTGGATAGAACTAGAAGCAGGACCCTCGTCTCTGTGCGTCACTGTGACAGAGTCACTCCCGACCACACATACTGAAGAACAAACACGGTCTCCCTGGAAGTTCCTCTTGTTCCAAAACAGGATCTTCAGTAGGTCACAATGACCTCAATATGCCTGAGGATATGCAGAGTATGATAATAAATACAGCACTAATATCCTCTGTTTATCATGGCTGGACAGTAAGCTGAGGTTGTGTTATCAGTTTGTGCTTCCATGTGTGGTCAGACGTATCCAAGGAAATACTTAAAATAAAAAAAATAGAAGGTGACAGTTTTAAGTCAAAGGTTCATGAAATGCCAGTTGGAACTGAACCCAGTGCTCTAAAGTAAACAGACCACCAACGATATGAGACCCTGTGCACTAAATGGTAAATGGCTGCATTTATATAGCGCTTTTATCCAAATCGCTTTGCGATTCACTCACACATTCACGGCAGAGGCGACCATGCAAGGTGCCAACCTGCTCACCGGGAGCAATTAGGGGCTAAGTGTCTTGCTCAAGGACACTTCGACATGCTGCCCGGGAGGAGGGGGAATCGAACCAGGAACCTCTGGATAACCAGACGACTGCTCTACCTCCCGAGCCACTGTCGCCCCAACACACAGACCCCAACGACATGAGACTGAGCCCTGTGCACTACACAGACCACCAATGAGTCACACAGATAATATTCTAGCAATAATAATAAAAAATTATAATAATACCACCAATAATTACAGTACCATAGAACATGTTGAAACTACTCTAACCAAATACTAGTTACTTCACAATGAAAAGTAGTTAAAGGGGCACTTCACCAAAAAACAAACCTTGTGTTATTACAGCACCATGAAATTATGTAAATGAAAAAATAGCAATACCTTGTCGTATAGGGACTGCTACCTTATCATTTCATTGAGCTGTAATTAACACAAGGATTCAATGGCCCCAATGACATCACCAGTGGCCATATTCAAACTCATTTACTCTCAATAACTGTCAAACTAAAGTAACGTGTGCAAAACTGTTCAGTTTCTACAGTTAGGATTTCTAGTGTGATGGGATTATGTGCAAAATAAATCAGCATTGTTTTTTTTTGGTGAAGTGCCCCTTTAAACTAAATTCGAACTACTCAATGTATTTGTCAAACAAGAATTTCTATAAAAAAAAGTAGTTATTAAATTAAATTACATTCAAACTACATTGCAGAAGATTATCACAACCTGAGTCTGGAATCTCATATATACTGAAAACGCTACAGAGATTTGAATGTAGTTAAACTACCTCTACCACCCAACAACTGCACAATGTAGTTAAACTAGTAATTGAACTACTGACTACTTGTCTGCACTGCAAGGAATACAATGGTGCCGTCTCAGCTTTTTGTAGTGTTGTTTTTGTATGCAAGCCCCCCAGCCCCCAACCTAGTTACCAATATAAAAAATGTTTGTCCAACACATGTTCTTTCTTCAGAGCAGAGGGGATGATCTGCACAAACAAAAATACTCTTAACTCGCTGAAATCTTGACGGATTTACAAACAGTTTGGTTTATTACAAACGTTATTAACGTGGCTATAATTCTTGTTTGGAAGATTTTTTTTAACACTTTAACCGCCGAAAACGCCGGAACTCGTCATTCCCCGCCATGCTCATTCCGCCGAGGACGCCTTAACTCGTCTTTGATGTCAATATTTAAAAAATCTGTCATCGAAATCATATTTCCTTTCCGGGGCCCTGAGACACAAGTGTGATCTCCTCTCAACTCTCTAGCGGTTCAAGAGCGCCATCTGGTGGCCGATCGGCAGATCGCCAACCGGATATTAACCTTTGAACCAGTAGTACTCATGCAAATGTGGTCCGGCCACTCTCTATAGCTCCCGCGACTCCATCTTGAAACACTGGATAATAGATCGCTCGCCCTAACTCAATAAACAACGTTATTTGGACGTATATACTATTATACAACCTGGAAATGGATCGGGCATTTCTACATCCCATAATCGAAGCAGTGAAGCCAGACCAGCACTCTTGGGCAAGCTATAACACTGACAAAGGAATATGTCATTCCGAAACATGTTTGTTTCAGGCTGCCATTACATTTTTAACCTGAGAGTGCTGGTCTGGCTTCACTGCTTCTTTTATATAATACTTAATGGGATTTCAGCACCCAGTGTCGTATCTTGAGAGCGCGGTCTAACTTGACATTTACATCCCATAATCGGTCTACTCCACGCTGATCGTCCAACGGCGCGAGGAACATACGGTAAGATTCAGCGTTATATTCTAACATGTTCAATATAAACTGCTATGATGAACATATGACCCACTCTGGATGAATCATCTAACGTTGCCCACGGAATTATAAACGATCCCCCGCCCATCCGGTCATCATCAGATCATACGTAGATCATTCTAGAAGTACGTCCAGTTGAAATTTTTCATCTCGCGCCGATCGCTACCAAACTGTATTTCATCATCAATATAATGCATTTAGGGCTATAAATCACGCTCTGAAGAAAGCTGCAGAAAACGATAAAAACATACTTATACTTTAGACCATATTTTAGTATGAATATGTGAATGAAAAAGTTTAACGTTGCTACACCCTGAACAATACATATAGGACATTGAATGGGCCATAATAATGGCAATGTAGCAATAGAATTTAAAAAGTTATAGCCCTGCAAAGAAGGGGAACTTCTCCATAGACAAATAGAGCTGGCGAGGGATGGTAAATTATGAATTTAACCCATGGCGATCAAAGTGTTAATAATAATATATATATATATTTTTTTTTTAATTATTATACGTATGCAGTATGATAACTACATCTGACGTTTTTAACAAACCAAATGGTTGAAAATTTAGCAAGCTATGGTTATTTCAATAGTACATGCACCATAGACATGCAAGTTATGAGTGGGTGTGCTGCACCCTCGCAAGATGGCCACCATGTGGCAACGTCGGTCTCCGTTGGCCAGCAGCGCGGGTAAGCAATCTAGTGTTATATCAGGACGACCTGATGGCTGCGTACCATGTGATCATTTGACTTTTACTGCAGCACCATCTAGTGGCCGTCGATGTCCTTTTGGTTCAGTGGCCGACGGTGGAAGAAATAGGCCGCACAGTTTCTCTACTTAGATAACAGTAGAAAAGCCCAGATATAATAGTACTCTGGTAAAGGTAAAAGTCCTCCATTAAAATTTCTACTCAAGTAAAAGAGTATTTGATATTGAATGAAAGGGACATATTATGGAAAAAGGGCCTAGTCTTTGTATGGATTTGGCTGAAGTGGCACTGGGGGGAAATGAAGTGACATACTGTAGGTACTCCTCGTCAGGGTTTTAAGTCCTCAGACAAGCCTAAACAAGCCAGTGCAGAATTATTGCTCGTTGTGATGTCACAAGGTGGACACAAGCCATACATTAATCAATTAGCTGTGCTTTTTCATCATCAACCTTTATTCAATTCTTGGATACAATTGAGGGTGGGCCCTCACTTTCAATGATGGCGAGGTTACAATGATAAAACATAATACAATATGCTAAAAACTATTTTAAACGTACATCATCTTCATCAATTTATGCCGTTTGTATGCTAAACCTAGTAACCAGTAACTGTAGAGTTCAAATAAATCTAGTGTATTAAAAAGTACAATTTCCTTTCAAATGTAATGGGAGTAAAAGTACAAACGCATCAGAATTGTACTCATGGTAAGTGCAGTAATAAAGTTACTTAATTCCACCATTGTCAGTGGTATCATTCTAATCTACTACCACCAAAACTGAGTAGGAACTAAGCGAAGAATAGAATATGCATTGCCACAGTGTCTCACGTAAAGGTGGAGCAAGTTGTGTGTACTAAACACGCTTTGACCTTCACACAAGCACACACATGTAACCTGACCTTTCCAGGGCCTGCAGGTGTGTTGGTTGTTGTGGTTCAGCCCAGCAGCATTCCAGAGGAGTGGCAGCTGATCAGGTAGTCAATCTCTCTCCAGAATGTACAGTATGTACAGTAAAGAATGGAACAACGGTACCATGAGTGTATTCAGTGTTTTTACTAAACCACTAAAACGTTAACATACACAATAGTCTACATACGGGATACAGCTGTGGATAAAGACGTGTAACATTGCACAAGCTGTATGAAGAACCTTTCAAGTATTCAGAAAGCCTCTTTGAGATTTACAATCTCCCTTTTTTCTGCTAAATATGTATGTGTGGCCAGGAGTACAACTCCTGCGATTAGTGTTGTAGCAGTGATTTAACCGGGAGACCACAGGTAGCTTACTTCTGATGTCACGTTAGCCAGCCTCGTTTTACACATAATATCCATGACGACATACTGTAGCCTCACCAGTAACAAACAGCCAACCAGGCGACCAATGACCCACTCTCATAAACAAGAATATAAGGCAATATACATTTATATTTTGACAAAAATAAAATAGACAGCTTATACATACCCACACAACCTTTACAGTGCATATATATATATAAATGCAGATATCCATACAGTGTAATGTAACAGCAAGATTATTATTTTGTACATCTTTGACAACTGTACACGAGGAAGCAAGTGCAAAATGCACCACAGACGGCGAGACACTCGACAGGTTTAACCTCTCATCCCTTTTTTACCTCTGCCAAGTCCTTGAAGAATAAATATCCGATAAATAAACTCCCGTTATTATCCAACTGCTCCAAAATACTAGTTCCTCATTATTTATTATTTACCCCGGGGCATTAGATATGGTTTATAAATTATTTTGGTGACACCCTTACAGTCTATTGTAGACAGACTACATCTCATCAGTAGTATGTCTGTTGACTGTGGGTAGTATCTCTAGACGTTCAACTCAGTAGACAACAGGGTAGTTTCAGACTTTCAACAATGTGTATATATATAAAATAAAGTTTAGTGTTCAGGTAAGGGTAAACAGCTTTTTTTTTTATCCACTTTTTCTCCTCTTTTTCCATTTCTCTCCCATCCCAATGGCGTCAACATTTTAGGTAACCAACTTGTGTTCAGCGTTTCTCTGATTGGCCACGACGCCCATGTGACCGCGGCAGCGCGAGAGAGCGGCAGTGCGGAAATAGGCTGCATTCTATTGCCATGCTCTGCGACAAACTCTAACCTTAACCAACTCCGAAACAATGCCTAAACTTAACCCTAACCAACTCCGAAAACAATGCCTAAACTTAACACTAACCAACTCCGAAACAATGCCTAAACTTAACCGGCGAAAGAATGCACGTTAAAAAAATAAAAATAAAAATTGAAGGGATTCGAACTTGTCACCAAGGATCCACAGCAAGGCGGCGAACCAGTTGAGCTAACCGTCGATGTTAAAAGAGGGGGAATTACGGCTGCATAATGCCGCAGCAAAGCTCCGCTGCCGCGTCGCCGCGGGGGCGTGGCTAGACGCAAGTTGGTTACCTAAAATGATTAAGCATCCCAATGTGCCAATTCTTCCCTCCCGTCTTGAAGGTTGCTCGCATATGCCCCCCACTGGCCGGTTGTAGGGAGGATAGAAGCCTTGCATCACGTGTCCCCTCCGATACACGAGGAGGCAGCCTGTCACATCTTTTCACCTGCCAGCGCGGACTCTCATTGGCGAGGTGTAACGTGTGGGAGGCTCACACTACCCCCGCCATTTCCTGTCTCTGCTGTGCAGGCGTCCCCAACCGACCTGTAGGAGTCGCTGTCCACAACGTCCAGATTACCACCCATCGACTTCCACCCGCTAACTCTGCCAATTGAGTTAGTATGACGGCTGGCCCAAGCTGGAGGCAACGCCGACAGCCGGAGTCGAACCCGGTGTCTCTTGCGTTGGTGACGAGCGCAATGTCCATTGCGCCACCCAGCCGCCCTGGTAAACAGCTTTTTATGAAAACGACGAGGGCTTTGCAGCTTGGCCAAGTGATGATCCCCTGTTGACAAGTTACTGACACTATTAACCCTTTCACTGCCACACAACAAAGGTTAACCCTTTACCATCACACAACCGACGGCTGTCGTGTGGCAGTGAAAGGGTTAACCTTCTGTGTATTGTCGCGGTGAAAGGGTTAACCGTTTTGGTAGTGCGGCGGTGAAAGGGTTAATGAGATGTAGAGAGTCTACAATGGACCATTCAAATAGTATTTTTTCTTTACTTTAGAATTTCTATGGCAGTCTTTATCAATGGCTCAGCTCAGACCACAGAAGCATAGTCTGTCTTCCTTCTGCTGTTCTGTTATGACATATCAACCATGAGTCAAGATGGTCAGAAGTCATGTTCTCACCACGTCTACCCATAAGGTTGTGCGCTCTGCGAGGAAGATATTTTTGATTATATCTCTTAACAAAGTAATACAACAAGATAGCCGACATTCCACCTGTGCTGGTGCTCTGTACACTATACAGACACTGCTGTACAAGTCCTCTCATTGGCTGCTGAAAAACATGTTGCTGTTGTCGGACCAAAACCTTGTAACTCCAATGAACAATTTTTTTTTTAATTTATATTATATATCTGAATTTAAAAGTTGACATGGTCATCAACCCATGAAACCCCTTAAAGCTGCTGTAAGTGGAATTATTTTGTTAAAATAAGTGTTAGACACTGGTAGAGTGTTTGGTCAGTAACATGGGTCTCCCAGTCCTTCCACTCTGCAGTACACACATTTTACAGTATCCCATCCCACTTTATCCAATCAGGAGAGGGAACCCTAGATATTAGCTTAAAACTACCGGTAGTTATTATTTAAAAAAATATATATATATATTTCAGAAACGTTTTGCAGTGAGAGTTCTCTCTCCTGATTGGATAAAGTGGGAGCTGAATTCCAGAAAATGTATCGTGTTTACTGCAGAGTGGAGGGAATGGGAGACCCATGTTACTGACCAGACATTCTGTATCAGTGATGGCTGTCAGAATGTAGAAGCTATTATTTGAGACAATTTAGACAATTTATAAAAAATAAAATAAAAAACCACTTACAGCACCTTTAAGACCTTAACACATTGACCGCCAGCAGCAGGGGGCGCTGATCCCCCTTCAGCGCCAGGTCTTTATTCAATGGATATAGTTTTAGACTGCGACATTTGCAAGTGCTTAAAATATATCTTATATTATATCTATGGATCTAATAACGCTGTCGACTGTCAGTGAGTTGCTTCCAGTCAACATGCCCAAAACAGATAGTTCTTTCATCCGTACATTTCCGTTTTATACCGTTTTGAATAGAGTATGGTTTGGGTGCTTTTGAGTAATTCCAGGAAAAAGACGAGAAAAAGGCATTTTAGTGTAATCCAGTCATCAGGTTGTAATTTTTCGGCTGATTATCTAATCATCCTGAAATCAACGCTAGATTATCATTATTATATCTCGTTGTGCATACATGAAATGGCCCTCGTAGCGGGGCGCTCGCCCCCCCCCCCCCCCTCCCCCCCCCTCCCCCCCCCTCCCCCCACCGCAGTCAACGGTAATAAGCACATACACCTACACACAGATAGCTTTGATCGCGGTAGAAAGAAATATCAGATCAACGCAAGGTTTCATATATAGAGTCCTTACCTGGTATCTGATGTAATGCAAAAAAAAGAATCCAATTATCTGATCGCCATTCCAGTTATCCACAGCGATCATGTCCCCGACATTACCAAGCGTTACACACGGACGGGCGGGCGGGGTTAGTATTCCATGCCGTCGTTGTATGCCCCTGGCTCGCCCAAGTATTTAAACACCGCCCCCACGGCTCAGATCGGCTGTTAAAACACACCAGCCCATTTCCAATGGGATGCAATAGCTCTGCAAGGCAGTAGAGGGCGGACCTGAAGGGTATACAGAGGCTGCAGCTATGAATTATGAATAGATATAGCGAATAAACGAAATAACGATCCCAAAAACGAGTTAACTCGTTTCTGGCGCTGAACGCATGGTCAGAGATCAAAGGGAGTGTGCCTGAGGACTTGCAGGCTCTCGCGCTGACGCACAAAAAGAAAGTGAACACAAACCAACCTCCTCAAATGCCAGCGAGCTTCTCAGAAGCAGAAGCAGTCTAGAGGCGGAGAGGGAACAGGTGCCGCCGGCCCCCTGGAGGAGCCCAACAACGTGATCAAATGACACAGTGGTATTGCCAGGGTGCACTACGATTAAAAACAACAAACAAAACAAACAAACAACCCTGTTTCCCTCTTTCTTTGTGAAGTCCCAAGTAGACTAGTCGGCGCTCTTTGCGTCACAACTAACGGGGATCCAACTAAACTAAAACTTTTTAGCCCCAGAACAAGCCATAACTTGAGAGCTCCAGTCGGCCCTACTAGAGGGCTAGGTAGTAGAATCTCTTGGCAACAAAGGACAGTTTTCTGTCAGCGATGACTCAGTGCAGAGAGGGTCCACCGTATGGAAACGGTCACACAGGGATATTGGCAACGTAAATAAAAGTAAACGTGGAAATCCAAAGGCCGAAACACAGAGAGGCAGCTCATCCGGTCTTTTGACTTCCACCTGAGGCTAGCGCTCTGTCCCTTGTAAAGGAACTGAATCTAACAGGTCTTAATAGATAAGCACGCCACTTCCTTTTGCATTAATAGTCCGATAAAACAATAAAGCCACTCAATCTGTCTGTGTATATATACGCTTCTTCATCACGGACCGCCTTGTGTACAGAACCTGTGCTTATGGGCAGTATGTGCGTGATTATTACGGAGTGTGTGAGAGTGTGTACATGTGTGTTAGTGTCCTCACTGGGACACGGTTAACGTCCTTTTCGTGCGGCTCGTCTCGCGGCCGAGCTTCAGGACTGCTCCCCCTGGTTCTGTGTTCCGATCACGTGGGGGTTGAACTGGGCGATGATGATGGTGATGTCGTCACGGTACATGCGCGCCAGCTCCTCGGGCAGAGACAGCATCTTGGAGAGCCTCTCGTGGTCCACCGTGCCAAACTCGTTGTTCCCCACCGCGTGCCGCATCAGGTGGGTCGCCGAGTTCTGGTCCTCGTAGGCGGAGGACATGCGGGCCTTCCTCTCCTCCAGCAGCCCCTGCATCTGTCCCAGCGTGAACCTGTAGCCACTCACGGTGAGGGGCTGGCGCTGGTGCACTCCGGTTAGATACTCCCCCACGATGCGGACCACTTCCTGTCTGTGCAGGGTGTCCCAGAGGCCGTCGGAGCCGATCACCTGGAGGACAAGACGGGTAAATTTATATAGCGCTATATACCTCGTATTGCATACGTTTGTATAGATAGAATAAATGTTGTGTATTATGTTTAGTTTTAGTTCATAGTCTATAGTTTATTTATACAATTTGCATAGTTTGTATTGATAGAATATACGTTGTGCATTATGTTTAGTTTTATAGTTTAGTTTATAGTTATAGTTTTAGTTTGTAGAGATAGAATATACATTGTGTATTATGTTTACAAATCTACTACGGTTGAGGGGCCGGGAAAAACAAGCATCTGAATGTATGTACATTTAGAAACGGTGATAATAAAATAATCTGAATCTGAGCTGCGGAGACCGTGACTCCTCTGCCTCGTCTCTCACCAGGAAGCGGTCCTGCGGTCGCAGCTTGTGGTGGGTGATCTCCGGCTCGGCGGTGAGGTAGGGGGGCGTGTGGTAGTTGGGGGGGATGAACTTGGTGTGCTCGTTGTCGTGAAGCTGGTCGGGGCCCGACTCCAACACACTCTTCTGCAGGTCGATGCTCCACTTGAACTTCACGTCTCCGAAGGCACGGAACGGCATGAGCAGGCCGAGCAGACGGTCCTGAGGGAGGGAGGCAGGGAGAGGGAGAGGGGGGGGGGGAGGAGAGAGGGGGGAGAGAGAGGGAGAGAAAGAGACAGAAAGAGATAGAGAGCAGAGAGACAGACAGAGAGCAGACAGAGACACAGAAATACAGATAGAGACAGAGACAGAAAGACAGGCAGAGAGCGAGAGACACACAGAAAGACAGAGAGAGACAGAAATACAGAGAGGGAGAGAGAAAGAAAAAAAGAGGTTTCAATGATATCTTCCAACGGCGACAGCTACCAAGGAGGGTACAAGGAACACTGCACTGAACGCCTTGGTGGCCTAAAGGTTAGAGAAGCGGGTTTGTGACCGGAAGGTCGCCGGTTGGATTCCCTCAATACCAACCGCTGACCACTAGCAGCTGCCCAGTGCAATCACAGTCTGACACTGTTGGCCACTAGGAGCTGCCCAGTACAACCACAGTCTGACACTGTTGGCCACTAGGAGCTGCCCAGTACAACCACAGTCTGACACTGTTGGCCACTGAGGAACTCCATTGGAGCAGTTGGAGGTCAAGTGCCTTGCTCAATGTCACTTCAGCGGTTGGTAGTTATTCATTCACTTCCCCGTACCCCAGATTCTTTCCTGCTGGTCCAGGGGATCGAACCAGCGACCTTCCCGGTCACAAACAAGCTTCTCTAACCTTTAGAGAAGACTGATTGTTGTATGGAGATGAGAACTATTTCATTGCAATGCACTATTTTACTCTGTCTATCTTGCAATAATGTATGTCTATTTTATTGCACTGCTCTTATTCTGTCTATTTTTATACTCATATGTCTGCACTTTATGCATTGCTTTTATTTAGTCAGAAACCTGCTAATAGTTTTAATTTCAAATAGATTTTAATGACTGAAATCTATTACAAAATGTCTGAGAGTTTATCAATTCTCTGCTAATTGTATGCCCATCTATAATTATACCAATTTTATGCAAATTGTATGCCTATATCTATTTTGTGTCTACATCACTGCTGTGAAGCAATTTGGGCTGCAATTCTTATATGAAAGGTGCTGTACAAATAACATTTATTATATTGTAATTATTTCGGTACTGTAGAACTCTTGTCAATCATTGATATTTGTATAGTTGTTGCCTTCTAGACAAATCCTTGTATACAGACTGTATTTGACAGTGGCATAATAATAATAAATGGCAGTGTTCCCGACTCTTAAAAGAACATGACCGGTTAGCCTTCGGGAGAGGTGTTAGTTGGACAATGCCTAGGCTAACCAGTCATGTTCGCTTCCATTCATTGTGCCAAGCTAGGCTAACATGCAGCCAGATAGCTTTCTACTGAACGCACAGAGAAGAAACTGGTATCCATCTCGTCTCTCTCTGGAGAAGACTGTAAGCCAATTCCCCAAAATGTTGGTGTGTTCCTTTAACAGGGGATGAGCGGAGCGGCACCTGCCGGATGACAGTCTTCCTCTCGGACGGAGGGTGATCGCCCCGTATCCGGGCCACCTCGTCCTCGTTCTGGGCGTTGTGGTCGTGGGAGAGCGTGTGGGCGCTGAACGAGCCGTCCTCCTCCTGGACCCCCAGCACTGCCCGGCCGTCCCCGGCGTTCGCTAGATATCTTCAGGGACAGGAAGGGGAGGGGAGGGTTTGAACACAAGACACGGGGAACGAGGAATATCATCACTTCTCGCAATCCAAATGGAGTTTTTGGATTCCAATTTTTTTCCCTCTCAAGCCTGAAAACACTTAAAAGCACTGTGTATGATTTATGGTTACTGACTATTTGGAATTAAGGCCGTGCAGACTTAATACGTGGGTGAATTAATGATATAAGTAATTAAGTGGATAAATCTACAAAGTACTCATTGCTAGGCCCGATCGCATGAGAACCGTGTAGGATCAACCACTAAATTACGTGCATATTTCACATAATTGTACATGGCTGAGTCTGCGCGGTCCTCATTCTAAATAATTGGAAAATCGTACACATTGCATGTGAAATGTAAAGTTCTCAAGTATAATAAAGTGAATTATAGGACAGAGAGAAATGCATGTGGATATTAAAACGTACAGGTCTGATCCATCGATGTGGGCCACGCAGGCGGTGGCTCCGGAGAAGGCCACCCTCAGCACCCAGTAGTGGAGGTAAGCGTTGTCGTCTCCAACCTGGAGGGTCAACACCACACATCAGGGGGGGGGGGGGGGGGGGGCAGGTGGCGCACGGAGACTACGTTCGTCACCAACACCGGGAGACACTGGATTCGCCTGTTCGAATCCAGCTCCCGGCGTTGCTATCAGCTTGGCTGGCCTCTCACACTGATACAATTGGCTGTATCAGGGGGTGGGAAAGCTGAAGGGTGGGTCCTGGGCGTTGTGGACAGCGACCCCCACAGTTTGGTCGGGGCGCCTGCTCAGCAAGGGTTGGAACTAGGGAGAGATAGTGTGGCCTCCCACACGCTACACTCTCCCCGGTGAGAACCTGCGCGGCCAGGTTGGCCTGCCCCAGGCTGCACATGCGTCGGAGGAAAGCATGTGACAGTCTCCGGTCTCCCGGACCAACAGTAGGGGAAAGTACGCAACAACCAGGAAGGGTGGGATGGGAGAAAAATCGGGAAAAAAGGAGGGGAAGAAAGATAATAAAAAAAAAAAAAAAAACACCACACATCAGCCTCCAGCCAGACAGGGAGGATAGACAGGGCTAGGGCTGGGTATTGAAAACTGACGCCCATTGATGGTAATAGTCGATTTATTATGCCCTAATCTCTCTCTTTCACACATACACACACACTAGAGCTGTGGTGCTGACTACATATCGCAGGTGGCTCTAGAGCTGTGGTGCTGACTACATATCGCAGGTGGCTCTAGCGCTGTGGTGCTGAATACATATCTCAAGTGGCTCTAGTGCTGTGGTGCTGACTACATATCTCAGGTGCTGTGGTGCTGACTACATATCTCAGGTGCTGTGGTGCTGACTACATATCTCTAGCGCTGTGGTGCTGACTACATATCTCAGATGCTGTGGTGCTGACTACATATCTCAGGTGCTGTGGTGCCGACTACATATCTCTAGCGCTGTGGTGCTGACTACATATCTCAGGTGCTGTGGTGCTGACTACATATCTCAGGTGCTGTGGTGCTGACTACATATCTCAGGTGCTGTGGTGCTGACTACATATCTCAGGTGCTGTGGTGCTGACTACATATCTCAAGTGGCTCTAGTGCTGTGGTGCTGACTACATATCTCAGGTGCTGTGGTGCTGACTACATATCTCAGGTGCTGTGGTGCTGACTACATATCTCTAGCGCTGTGGTGCTGACTACATATCTCTAGTGGCTCTAGTGCTGTGGTGCTGACTACATATCTCTAGCGCTGTGGTGCTGACTACATATCTAATTCTCTCTGACTGACAAGCTGGCCTCAGTACCATCTACAATACATCCTCCTACAGCTCTTCTCTCTGGCCTCAGTACCATCTACGTCCTCCTATAGCGCTTCTCTCGGACGGTCGGACCAGCACGCTGGCCTCAGTACCATCTACATTCCCTCCTACAGCTCTTCTCTCTGACCAGCACGCTGGCCTCAGTATCATCTACATCAGGGGTCTCAAACTCACGGCCCGCGGGCCAATTGCGCCCCGAGGGATGATATTTTGCGGCCCCCTACTTGACATCAAAGTGTAGTGTTAATGCGGCCCGTGCGCTACTGTTTGCCGAGACGTTGCGCGAGAGTTGGACGTTTTATTTATTTTATCACTTGTAGGCTACCATAGCGCAGGCTCATGACAGCAACGTTATGTTAGTGACTTGGTTGAAACATGATTCCGGAGTGATATCAAGTAAAGTGGAAGGCAAATGCATCCTCGCTATATCCTCTGACTGCGAGCAGTGCTCTGCATAAGCTGCTGTCTGTGTACGGGTCGCGTGACCATGCTTTCTACAACGGAGTTCGGCAATTTGCTAATCTGATTGGCCACTTGCCCATTTCCGCGTCGAACAGCCTGCAAAGCACCTGGCGTTCTATCGCCATGCTCTAAGACAAACTCTAACCTTAACCAACTTCGAAAGAGTGCCTAAGCTTAACCGTCGAAAGAATCTATCGCCATGCTCTAAGACAAACTCTAACCTTAACCAACTTCGAAAGAGCGCCTAAGCTTAACCAGTGTAGACACTTGCGGTCCCACGATTGGGCGTACGCGTCACATGACCAGAAATGAATCGCCGAACTCGGTTGTAGAAAGAATACAAGCGTACGGGTCTGGTCCAATCACATTCAGCATCCAGTCAGCGTTCCCCCCCTCACCCACAGTCTGCTAATCAGATGCAGAGTAGGGGAGTAGGGCGGGTCTTCACGGAATGCAAGTCGTCTCTCTCTTTCAGTCCGAGTCAGTTGACAGCGCATCTACAGTAAACTCGCTCCCAGTTTTATCTCTGTGAGATAAATGTAGCTACTAGCCTAGTTTCTAGCCATTTTCAAAGATGATCAGTAAAAGAAAAGTCGACTGCAATTCAAAGGTGAATGGACTGAAAAATATGCATTCGTCCTGAGTCCCACCACCAAACCAATGTGACTATATGCCAAGAAACGGTAGCTCTTGTGAAGGGTGGCAATTTGAAAATAATGTATGACTGAGTGATGGAGACCATGTTTGAAGGCAAACAAAAGCAAAGCCCCCTCAGATCGCACAGCAACCAGAATAACTGAAATACTGGCTGGTGATTTGATTAAACAGCTTTGTGATAGAATAAAAAAAAATGCACAGTGCATTTCCATAGCTGTGGATGAGTCCACTGACACCACTGAGAAGCCTATGTTCTGAAGAACCATTCATGTTCTGAAGAACTGTTCATGTTCTGAAGAACTGTTCATGTTCTGAAATGTTATTGCTAAGGATTGAGAAGATTGGATCAGTTGTACTTTTTTTTTAATGCTTGAAACTCTTTTTTTGTGGAATATTTGATGCGGCCCAGCCTCACCCAGACTCTACCTCCAGCGGCCCCCAGGTAAATTGAGTTTGAGACCCCTGATCTACATCCTCCTACAGCTCTTCTCTCTGACCGGCATGTTGGCCTCAGTACCATCTACACCCCCCCCCCCCCTCCTCCTCCTCAGTGAGAGGGTCACTGATGATATCCTGCAAACTTCAAACGACTGACTTCTCAAGAAGTACTGATCAATGCGGTCAACCTGCACTTCTTCCTTCCCTGATGTATTCTGAGGCCTTTTACTGATGTTACTTTCTGCCACAAGGACGGATCTGGAGCTTTTCAGGAGGACAGAATCAAAGTATTTCAGATATCCAATCTACTTCCTTTGAAATATTGCATAATACACACATAATACTCTAGCAGCTCTGATTGGCCCATCAGTCACATCTAGCAGCTCTAATTGGCCCATCAGTCACATCTAGCAGCTCTGATTGGCCCATCAGTCACATCTAGCTGCGTGGTGCTCAGCGGCAGCATAGGCTACACTGACTCTTTAACAGTCAGGCATCTGTAGTATCTAGTCAAACAGAAGGTCACACCCCCTCAGCCCACTGACAGTTGGGCAACGGTTCCTGTAACAGTTTGGTAAACAATACAACATTTCTATTTGTAGCAGATCTATTTGGAGAGGAATGTGTGTGTTGCCTTCATGTTGTACGGTCAGGTCGGGACATTATGATGACAAACTATGTTGTAGGGGCGCCGTGCCAAAAACAAAACACTTCTAGGAAGAGTCTCACAGTTCCAACCCAATATCAGACTGACTAGTTGAGTGTTATGATGGTGTGACCTGCAGCAGTATGCATGATCTGTGAATGTACAATTGTGTGTGCATGTGTGTGTGAGAATAGTATTGGCTGTTTGATTCAGATCTAGTGTCCTGCTTTGATTCCAGCTTAGTGAGGCAAAGTATGGTGTTGTGCGTGTGTGTATGTGTGCATGGGCCATGGTTATACTAAAACTAAAAACTAGGTGTGAAAACCATTTTAGTGAACTGAAATAAAAATAAGAACTAGACTTTAGAAAAAAGAAAACCAACTTAAACGATATTGTGTGCTTACTAAAATAAAATACAAATATACAGAAAATGTCTTTAGTTTTAGTCTTTCATTCATTGAGACTGGGACGTCTACATGACATACATACAGTACATAAAGAAATACATATATAAAAATAAATGTACTTGTGTAATTTAAATCAACAGTTTGTAGGTATATGTGATTAGTCTTCAGGTGAGACAGTATGTGTATTTGATAACAAATCAGATTTTATAATAAATCAATCATGCATGGTCTGAATTGATTTTAGAAAAGCAAGTAGCATGTAAAAGATATTCCTATATCAAGCGTGTCTGGGATCCCCACAAGCCTAAGATGAGACCCAGCTCAGTTGAATATGTAGCGAGTTTCCCACCTGAGCCTCCAAGGACAGGTCGCTATCCAGCCGCTTGAACGCACTCAGCAACGCCTCCCTGGTGTCTGGAGTCTCCCCAGGACTGACAATTAAGAGATGGAGATCGAGAGTGAGCGAGTGAAAGAGAGAGAATCTTGGTATGCTGCTTAGAAACATCTAGGACTACAGTGCCAGGTTTGTGGTTGTGTTTTCCAATATGAAGATGTAGCCAAGTCATTATGCTAATATCAAAATGTGGCCAAGCTGAAATGTCATTATACAGTTGAGCCAAATAACACTCCTTTCCAACTGGAATCAGACTACATTCCACTAACTTTTCCCATCAACAGCAGTTAGCTGTGACAGAACTTTGTGCGCTGTACTAACGGCTGACCGGAAATCAGCTGCAAGTCAGCTTGAAAACCAAAACAGTTGTTGGGTTGAAACCAGCGGTGGTCCCGTGTTTGCCAGCCCTCACCTGTTGAGATCTATGAGCTCCTGCCAGTACGTCCGGAGGCTGTTGAAGTAGAGACTCTGGGCCTCCCTGGTGAAGTAGTCGTTGGGGTGCTTGTGCCACTGCAGGATGGGGCTGAGGGGCCGGCCGGCCTCCACCGCTTCCTCCAGGTCACACAGTGTGTCGTGAGGCAAGAGTGACACGGCTATGTAATAGAACAGCCTCTCGCTCAACGCCTGGTGGAGAGAAAGACAAGACAATTGGATAGAGCATAGTAGGGATGGGCAAGACTCACAAAACTGCTACTCGATAGTCACTGGGAACTATTTGAATACTAATTGAAGATGAATTAAAAACAGACTAGACACAGTGGATCAATGTAGCGCTATAAGCGCTCTTCAGATATCGAGCGTCATTTTGTAAAATCTCCGGTGTTGTCATGAGTTTTTTAGTCATGGGAAATTTCACAACCCTAGTACCGTCTCAGTATTCCGACAAATCCGCACGCAGGCTAATGCATCGTCAGCAATTCACATCAGCCATCTGGCGTCATATGCAGTCGTCTTAGCGGATTTATTGATTTTAAATACTCAGAAAATGAATATTACTCTGTTGCACTTGACTATGTTAACATATGCTAGCACTGAAATATGAATAGACTTAATAAAAAAAAGTCTTTAAAGGTCCTGTGTCTTATAAATGGCCTTTTCCAGTGTTTAGCATTGTTTTATAGCAATGGGGGGTTAGTATCAATGGGTCTGTGTCTCTAATAATTACCATATTGGCAGATTGCTATAATTCAGTTGAATTAGGTCATTCTGATTTGACTGTTTTGCTGACATGAATAAGGCACTGATCTGCATAACTAACAGCCCCTCTATGGTTGTAGCGCAACCATTCGCTCAACAACAGCAGAGCGAGTGGAAATACCTGCACTTCCTCAAGCGGGTTTTGACAGAGAGGCAGAGAACGAGCGAGCGAGAGAGAGTGAGAGAGAGAGAGAGTGTGTATGTGTATGTGTTACAGAGAGAGAGGGACCGCGCGCAGGAGTGTGTAAATGTGTGCAGGGATTCAAGCGGATTAATTTGATTTGGAGTCGTGACGGATTTTCCGTCAATTGGCTACCTGGTATAATATGATTTGTAGACGGAACAACATAACCAATGGCGGGCAGGTTTTAGGTTTGGCGAGTGACATTTGCGAGGTCTGAGAGGTCTGTCCGCCACATGGCGGGTAACAAAATAGTCATGTAAAATAATTAAAACTGCAGTGTGTTTTGGTCTTACGACAGTCGCCTTTTTTGCGGCCTCACGCGTCAATCGCCCCTTGTTTACCAACGTCACATCCACCACCTGCTTATGTACCTGCTTGCACTGTAACGTTACGCACAGCTGCTATACCGATTAGCTAACGTTAGCTTAATAGCGTTAAATGGAAGGAGTAAGCCGGCCACTAAAAAGAAAACCCACCGCGGTTTTCTCAGACGAAAAGGATGTGCGGGACCACCTAACAAAAGAACGTTTCGAGAGGAATGGAAGTTTGAAGATAGCGGTGTTTCAAGAGACTGTCTAGGCTACTGGGGGCTGTAGTGGTGAGTTGTTAACTTGTTCCTAAAAAACAATAACTACTGTGATGTTATCTGCTAACTGAGTACTCCAACTAAGCTAACCTGCTAACGCTAACTACTGCTAACGCTAATCACTGGGGACGCTCAGAGGCATAGTGAGGGAAGGGGGGGCTGAGAATCTCTGTCTCTCTCCGTCTATCTCTGTGTGTATGTATGTGTGCGTGTCTCGCTCTCTCTCCCTCTCTCTACATCTCTCTCCTGAACCTATTTAATTCAAAAGGAAGATATTGATGGACAGTAGCTATAGTATATAGCTCAGTAGTTGTAACAGAATAATTTTATTAATTACTATTGATTAACTATTATTCAATAGCGTTTAAATTATAATGAATTAAATAATTGTCCATGTTCTGTCATCTAATAATATATTCCATTACCTTTCCTATCTGTATCTGTATCAAAGTCAAAATGTTGGTATTGTGACAACACTACAACATACAAAAGCAGCTTGACAACCGATATCCTTTGTGTCTAGTAGGCATGGGCCAATGTGTGATTTTGGTGATATGTGCTATTGCACAGATGTTGACCCTTAGTATGCACACGAACGCACAGTATAATATGCATGTAATAAATAGTTTGTTAACACATTGACCGCCAAAATCGCTTTACAGCATTATTGGCCGCCATGCGTCGAGCGCCAGACCTCACTGTACAGCGTTATTGAGATCAATATTTCATTTTTTCGCCATGGCATTCATAATTCATATATACACCCCCGACGCTGCAGCTGGACCCTATAGGTGACGGCAACGAAAGTGTTAATAAAGCGACTGTCACTCAAAGCGCTTATGGGCAGAGCCCAGCACAAAGAGCTTGGAATGTTGAAGTCGAAAAACTTTTGAATAATTGATAAAAAATATAAAACAATGACTTTTTTGGAAAAAAACTTTACAGATGTGTTCCATAGACTCACAGGCATTGTGTAAAGTTGCCCAAATAGTGAAAGGAATAGCAATGCATGTCCCCTTTAATATAAAACGAATTGTCGAATTGACCTGCCAAAAGGAAGCCCTAATTATCAATCAGGCGGCGGTGATACCTGGGCACAGGCACAGCCAGCGTGGCCGTCGAACACGCCCAGCAGCATCCCCCGCGTCTGCAGGCAGGTAGCGGCGCTGCGACGGTCCTCTATGGGCGCGTTGGCCGGCAGCTTGTTGCTGTCGAAACCCATCACCGAAGAAACGTTCTTCCCATCAAACTCCGGCACCTAGAACACACAATAAGACTGACATCTAACATTTCTTACATGGAAAAACACTAAGGGCGGGATGGATTGCACGGTGCTAATTGCACACTTACAATTCATTATGAATTGAAAATGGGGGACCCTGATGTAAACAAGACGAAAGTCTTTCTGGTCTGCATCCCCTTAACAATTGTGTGTATTGAGCCGTACTGTATTGTACCCATTCTGCAATCTGTTAATAAAATTGCAATCCATTCTTTGTGGATCCCGCCCCAAGAGTGTGTGGAGGAAAAACGTGTTGTGTTGTGTCCCTACATACCTTAAAGCTGTATTCATTGGCTTTCAGGATGGAGTTGACCTGTGGCGGGGTAAGGTTGTAACTGTGGAGGCCAGACGTGGTGCGGTAACCTCGCACGGGCAGGTGGTGTGACTGCCGGACATGGAAGGAGTGTCTTGAGGTGGGTCGGAGAGGAGTGGGCCCACAGTGTACCTGGTGATGGAACGGCAACAGGCCGGAAGCCAATAGTTTGGCACGTGGCAAGCCCCGGAGCAGCTGTGAGGTCACGGGCATGACTGGTGCTGGGAGACGTCACGCACACTCAGTGCACGGAAGAGTTACTTACACCTACAGGGGGGGGGGGGGGGGGGTACAGTCACAAAGTTCAAAAGGCACAGCACCAGCACTCACAAGAACAAGAACGCAGGCAATATTATTCCTGTGACAAGCAGCGTACTTATCATACACACTGACACATCATGCTTCATGTGCGCATTTAGGCTGGTGCCGACTTCAGTCATAATAGTTCATATAGATAATAGGATTACTATAGTTAACTAGTCTAAAACTGAACAAACAAACAAACAAACTAAACTAAAAATATATAGAAAATGTCTAGTTTTAGTCTTTGTCAATTTGGTCTTATGGTCTATAAAAAGGTACTATAATTGATATACCTTTTATATGTATATATTTTGGATATGAATTACTATTGTGCTCATTTGAGCCATTCTCACCTTCTCAGTTGCCTCATTACCCAATTTCAGAGTTACAGTGACAGCAACAGGTTCCAAACTATTCAAATTGCAGACGTTTCGGTGCATTGACTTGCAATTATAGCGTCTGTCTAGCTGTAACCAGAACTCTGCACTATTCTGCAAGGACAGGTCAAGCAGTGGGGAGAAGAATGCCCCCACTATTAATAGCTTCGCTATGAAATTTAGGCCTGGCCTTTGCTGCTCATGACATGTTCTGGCTGTGTCAAACTGACCTAAATACTGACACTGCGTGTGTCTTAAGTTCTCGGTTGCATAATTAGTTACGACCTAATCTATTTGCAGCTAATAGTCAAATCGGGGGGGGGGGGGAACTGCAGGGAACCATGGCCGCACTTTGTGCAGTAGTAGGGATGATGACTATTGAGACAAAAACGACGCGGCTTGACTAAAAGAAAAGACTTAATAATAAGAACATAATTAAGTGTAGACCATGCATAGGGTGGAACCTATGGAACCGAAGTATAGCAGGCCAAACCATTATACTTCTGTCACCCTTCCAAAACTGTGAGTCAGGGAAACCACAGGACGGCCCATCCCAGCACAGTAAAGTTGCCATATTATTTGTTGACATACCACAGCCTACTTCTATTCTATTCTATAACGTTAGAACGTATCGGTGCGGATGGGCTCGAATTAATTAGCGGTGTGTAACGTTGACATAGGAAACGCCGATAGACGACAAAGCGCCTGCTGGCTGGCTGGCTGTCAGAGTGTCTACGACATGAGTCAAGCGAGCCGACCTAGTAGCAGCAGGGCAGCCACAAATAAGCTAGCTGTTAGCTGAAATTAGCTACCTCCGCTAAACCTCACACTGGATTCAAACCTGGATACTTTCCCGTACGCATGCGATACTGTATTATATATCAAGCGCAAGGCACAGACAATACACTGACCTTATCAAGTGTGTTTGAGGATGAGAGGCGGTTACTGAAGTTCATAGCCGCGACCCGTCCGCCGTGCATCACTCCAAGAGCCCGCCCCTCGGGGAACATAATGAACTCTGATTGGCTCACCGCTGACAGGAGCGACTACGTAGACAGTCGGTTGTATTCCGTATGTGTTTTTAATCAATTGCTCAACAGAGTGAATGAATGAATGAATGAATGAATGAATGAATGAATGAACACTTTATTTAACAGATTGCAGAATGGGTACAATACAGTACGGCTCAATACACACAATTGTTAAGGGAATGCAGACCAGAGAAAGACGTTCGTCTTGTTTACATCAGGGTCCCCCATTTTCAATTCATATAGTGACATTTATGACATACACAACATACATGACATCATGACATTTATGGCATAGGGAGGGACATACAGGTATATAGTACTGTTACATTTGTGACATATACGATATGCAAATATGCAGTACTGTTACCCATAGATCCTGACAGAGTATATGATGGGGAGGAGACTGTATAGGAGGGGGTGGGTGGGTGGTAGAGAAATATACATACGGTGGGGAGAGAATATATACATACGGTGGGGAGGAGACGGTCTATTAGGAGGGGGTGGGGGTGGGGGGGTTTGGACATTTATGGTGGCCAGTTTCGAATTGCAGCCTCCCGTAGGTGCTCTTTAACACTTTGAGTGCCAACAACGCTATATGTCGTTAGTTCATGCCGACCGTTGAATGCCAACAATAGCGTTTGTTTGTAGTTTTTATTAGCGATTTGAATTCATATTTCATCAATCTAGTCTCACGTTAGTGCAGCAACCTCTCTCTGAGCTCCATTGGGAAAATACCGCCCCCTATCGTCTCTCCCTGTGTAACTGCACACCATTGGATTAGACTGATGGGGGGGGGGGGGGGGGATCCAGTTTCCTCATTTTACTTATCCGGCAAGCCATCCGAAGAGATCGAAGTGATTGCAGAGCCGGAAAACAGCGTGGAATACATATTTCCAGTACCCAGCGCTGAATCAATAAACACGATCGATATTTGGAATGGCGATCAGGAATTGGAATAATCTTTTTGGAGAACATCTTATCTGAGGTAAGGAATCTATTTGACCAGTCTTAGGATAATCGGATCTGTTTTCACAGAGATATCAGTGTTTGCCCTATGTGTGTGTGTGTGTGTGCGCGCTGATGAGGAAATGAGAGAATAGATTTTTCAGCTCGCTTTTCTAGCGTGCATAAGTACACATACTATCGATAATCTAGCATTTATTTGAAAACGATTCATAAATAGGCCGAAAAATTACAACGTTTTTTGTGTATTCCAGAATATTCCAGTAAATGCCGTTTATCACGGCATCTTTATATTTTCCTGAAACTTTCAATAAAACGAGGGCTTTTCAAAATGGTATAAAACGGAAATGAACCGATTAAAAAACAATCCGTTTTGACAATGTTGACTGCAAACAAGTCATTGATAAGCAACGGCCAGATTAGACACATAGCCATAATTTAAGACATAGATTATGCGTTCACAACGCGATCATTGAAGTGGGTGCTGGCATTCAACCATGTTTTGACCATGTTCACCAGTGGCATCCAAAGTGTTAAGAGCGGTTTTGAATGTGGGTAGGGATTCACATTCCTTTACAGCTTTGGGTAGGGCGTTCCACATTGATGTGGCACAATTGTGAAACGTGTTTAGTCCCTTGTTTGAGCAGAATCTGGGTTTAACATGATTTGTGGTGTTGTGGTCGGTCGTGGTATTCACTGACCTTTGGGAAGTATTTTGACATGTACATGGGTACCTTAGTCATATAGTGTATCTTGTAGACCAGGCCCATTGCAAGCTGCTGTACTCCGTCGTCTACTCTAAGCCATCCTAGGTAGTCAAAGTGGGCAGGGGTGAGGTGGGTTCTAGGAGTAAGGTCAAGTAGTAGTCTGACCAGATTGTTTTGTGATGTTTGTAATCTTGTTTTTAGCGCCTTTGAGGTGCTTTGGTACCATGAAGTGCAAGCATAGTCGTAGTACCCTTGAATGAGTGCTCCTGCCAGAGTCTTCAGGATATTCTTGTTTACCAGAGAGGAGATCCGGTACAAGAATCTAGTTCGTTGGTTGACTTTTTTTTATTACATTGGATGCCATTGTCACAGGAAAGATTTGCCTCTAGGGTGGAACCTAGGTATGTAATTTCATCCAGTACTGTATTTGCAAATCTGATATGTCATAAATGTATAGATGTAGCAGTACTGTCTATCTGTATGTCATGTATGTTATGATGAATTGAAAATGGGGGACCCTGATGTAAACAAGACGAAAGTCTTTCTCTGGTCTGCATCCCCTTAACAATTGTATGTATTGAGCTGTACTGTACCCATTCTGCAATCTGTTAATAAACTTTTCAATCAATCAATCAATCAAATTCAATCAATCAATCAAAACTGTAACGGAGAAGCCGTCGGTCTTGCAGAGTTTGTTATTTGATCCGAAGAGAATGGACTCTGTTTTACCCAGGTGTAATTATAGTTTGTTATCAGCGAGCCAGGTGCAGATTCTGCCGAGTTCTGAGCGGAGGGTTTTTTCAACCTGTAACTTGTTCTTGTCAGTGACCAGCAGGGCTGTCGTCCATGAACAAGAACAAGTTGCAGTAACAAGCTGACATGTCATTTGCATAAATTAGGAACAGTAGCGGTCCTAGTATGCTTCCTTGTGGAACACCACAGCTCACTGTGAGGGGGGGGGATATAGTACCGTTTACCTCCACCATCTGTTCTCTCCCCTCAAGGTAGGATTGCATCCAGCTCACTGATAAACTATCAAAACCAATTGCTTTTAGCTTGTCAATCAGAATGGAGTGATTGACAGTGTCAAAGGCCTTTTGTAGGTCCAGCATTATCATGCCGCAGTATTTGCCCGCGTCCACCTCTTGTTTGATGTGGTCGTTCAAATAGAGTTATGTGTCAGTGGAGTGGGATGTTCTGAAGCCAGATTGGAATTCGTAGATTAGATTTTTTCCCGCTAGGTACTTTTCGACCTGTTCGTAGACAATTTTTTCCATGACTTTCGAGATGGAGGTAAGAATAGAAACAGGGCGGTAGTTGCCTGGGTCTAATTTGCTGCCCTTTTTGTGCAGGGCGGGTCACTCTCGCAATTTTGAAGTCCTTGGGGACGTGTCCCTATTTTATGGAGAGGTTTATTATGTGTGTGATGACTGGGGTGATGGTGGCTGCTGAGTCTCTGAGTAATTTGGAGGGGATGTTGTCATGGCCAGTGGCCTTGTTAGGTTGGAGGGCGCTCAGTTTTTTGAGTACCTCATCTGTTGTTACCATTTCCAGTTTGAAGTCATCTTTGCGGACCCCTAGGTTTTTGTAGTATGCTACTATGTGTTCTACCCCATAATGCCCTGAGTGGGAGGGTAGTTTATTAACCAGTGTTGTGGCTATGTTTGTAAAGAATATGTTTAGGTATTTGGCCACATCCAGTTTGTCTGTGATGAGCATGTTTTCTGTCTTTATGTTTATGTTTGTAAATCTGGTTTTTAGTTTTTTGCTGCAGCCTAGTTGGTGTGGTGCGAACGGTTACAGTTTATAAAATGTAGTAACGGCGAAACGTTTATGAAGAAATATCTCCCTCTGTGAAAGTTTATGAAGAAATATCTCCTTCAATGAAAGTTTATAAAGAAATATCTCCAACAGATTTCTGCATTAATCAATCGTGTGCACAGCTCTTTCCATCCGATTTTGAAAAACCATAGCCTAACCTCAATACACATATATATAAATAAAGCTGCCCACCAAAGCACCCAGCATGAAACAAGACTTTCAGTTCAGACATCATATCAAAGTTTTTTATTAAAAAAACAAACATTAAATACTGTACAAAAAAATGCAATGGCCATAATTATTTATATAAAAACAGTGTACGTGTACAAAATGTGATAGCCACAAAAGGTGTAAACAATAAGCATGTCCTAAACACACTGCTAAGAGTGAACTGCCATATTCTGATTCTGACCAATCAAACCACAGGAAGTCTTTATATTAGGAATCTCTCATCCACCAGTGTCTTGTTTGCAAGGTTTTTTCTTCCAATAGCATTGCGGATCAAGCGGAATATCTGGAGAGAGAAAGAAAGAGAGAGAGAGAGAGAGAGAGAGAGAATTCACATGAGTGCAACAGTCCTGCACGCGCGCGCACACACACAGCACAAATTCGTATAGTACTCTTATAATACTGACCGTTTGCTGTATGTATGTGAGCACAGCGGCAAGAACAAAGTTCTGAGATCCAAGGTCGACCACACAGAAGAACAGAGTGTCAAAGATGAGCAGCGTGGCTTCGTTCCCGTAGAACAGCACATCGCTGAAGGAGTGAGACTCGTCTGCAGTGAGAGAACACAGATTACAAACAAGCACACACTGACAGACAGATAGTCCTATATGACGAGGGAAAGGTCTTTACCGTTATAAAAGATGCTTTTCTCAATGGGCTCATGGAACTCCATCCCTATGACCCTCTCCAACAGCAGCTTGTCTTTCACTATGTAATCCATCTCCCTGTGGGCCTGAAATACAACACAATATTAGTGTGTAGTAATACAACACAATATTAGTGTGTAGTAATACAACACAATACTAGTGTCTGTAGTAATACAACACACTACTAGTGTCTGTATAGTAATACAACGCAATACTAGCGTCTGTAGTAATACAACTGTATGTAGAAAAAGGGGTAACCACTGCACTCAAGACGCGTAGTCCAACATTAATTAATTCACAAAAAAGGGAGTAGGGACCGCACTCGAGGAAAGTCGTTGTTTTTATTTTAATATGCACAATACGTTTTCAGCCATGCGGCCTTCATCAGTGTGCAATGATTGTACTTGATTGCAATGATTGCACGCTGATAAAGGCCGGATGGCTGAAAACGTTTTGTGCTTATACAAATTGTGCATATTAAAATAAAAACGACTTTCCTCGAGTGCGGTCCCTACTCCCTTTTTTGTGTAGTAATACAACACAATACTAGTGTCTATATTAATACAACACAATACTAGTGTCTGTATGAAACAGAAGATAAACAATCTAAACACCTGTGTGTGTGTGTGTGTGTGTGTGTGTACTAACATGGTCTATGATAGATCCTAGGAAGCGGTTCATGGTGTTGTAAGCCTTGGCGTTCAGCTCAAAGGGGTTGGCTAAGGATGTGTCCATCAACCTCGACGGTCCGTTCCTCTGGGGAGAACAACACAAAACACGTCATTCAAAGTGATGAATGGTTCAAAACACGTAATTTGAAGTGATGAATGGTTCAAAAACGTTTCCCGTTGGAAGAGATAGGACAATGGAGCACACACCCTGCCGAGGGTATCTCGTATCTTGTCGAACTGCACTCGGAGGCGGTTGGTGATGGATATTTGGAAGGTCTGGGTATCCGTGTTGGGAAGCAGCCCCCGCTGACCACACAGAGACTCCTTTTCAGCCACACACAGCGCGAGAGAGAGAGAGAGAGAGAGAGAGAGAGAGAGAGAGAGAGAGAGAGAGAGAGAGAGAGAGAGAGAGAGAGAGAGAGAGAGATGGATATAAAACACTACATAAAAGTATAAAGTCCTTAGAGTGAAGATAGATGTTTTTTTACTTGCTGGTCCCCGGCTGTATGTGTAACGCTACACTAGCTACATATCACAGCCGGGCAGATGAACATAAGAGTGAGATGATCTTAAGATCCCTCAGGCGATGGTATTAGATTAGATTAAAATGTTTCGTCATCATACAGCAAAAGTACAGTACAACGAAAAGAAGTTTGGCATTCAACCAGAGTGCAAATGTAAAGTGCAATAGTAATATACAATGTACAGGTGATCAGATGTATGTGTACAGAGTTGTAGTATTAATATGTACAGGTATAAAGACACTATGGTAGTAAGTCATACTGGCCAGCAGCGTAACTAGTAAGAGTAGGTAAGGGATATGTACAGATATGTAGAAAGATTATGTGCAGGTATGTATAGACAGATGGATAGATATATATATATATGGTAAGAATATATATAATATATATATATATACATATATATATGGTATATACAGCATTATTGTACATGCTATCATACAGTTATATGCAGGTATATTCAGGCAGATATGGATATATATATATACGGTTATATATATGCAGTAAATATAAATATATAAATGTATATATGCAGTATATAAAGCACTGTTGTATATGCTATCATACAGAGAGGTGTATCGAGTATAGTATGAGGTGGGTAGTTAAGATTATGATTACTATGCTTACAGTGTCATGTCATTTCATTTTCCTCTCAGAAGCATTACTCATGGAGAGTCCGTCTGCTTTCTGGGCACCATTAGAACGTTACATTTCGTATTTAATAAAAAAATATTTTAATTAATGTTTAATTAAAAAAATCAAGATCTCTCACTGTATGTTGACTTGCCCGGCTGCGACTTGCCAGGGACCTATCAGAGGGTATGTTAAACGGTTGAAACATAATGTTCTACATTTATTCATTTATTTGGTGCTTGCTCCGTTGAATAAATACTATAAAAAGAAAAATAACCCATACATGTTTCCCATACACTGTATTTTTTTGCGTTTGCATTTTTTACTTTAGTCTTGTAAATTGTATATTTTGTATAGTGTTGGTCATTTCTTTTTTCCGTATAAAGCACAATCTGAGGAGGCTCATACAGAACCAAGCATTTCACTGTAATGTACATGTACCATGTGACAAATAAAACAAAACTTGAAACTATAGAATGGCGTAACACTGTAATAGAGTGTGTCTCTGTATTTACAGCTTCTCTCTTCAGGTTGTTGTTCATCTCCTCCATGTTGGTGTCCGCGTGGCCGTGCACAGAGCGCCCGTGGATGTAGAAGCCGAAACAGCGGTGAGACAGCAGCAAGACGGAGATCTACAGAGAAACACAAGGAGTTCAATAACCCGGAGACAGCAGCAAGACTGAGATCTACACAGAAACACAAGGAGTTCAATAACCCTGAGACAGCAGCAAGACTATGATCTACACCAGGGGTGGCCAACCAGTCAGAGACAAGAGCCACAAAAATTACTGTGGTACCACAAAGAGCCACACCATATACCAGCGTTTCTCAACCTTTTTTTTCTGTCACGGCACCCTTCATGTTGTTAGATTTCGATCAATCAGCCAGTATCACCTCTTCATCTGTTGGCTTGTAGTAGTTCTGCGTTGTGTTTATTTTCAAGTTCAAGTTCTTTAATAGTTGTCATACAGAAGTACAGAATACTTTCATACAAAATGCTTCTTACTGTTACGCTCCAGAGACTGTGCTAGACAAGATAGTATCAAATAACATAATAACATAATATAGCATGAATTTAGAAGAAGAAAATGAGGTCACAGTGTTCGGTATAGACATATGTACAATGTTCTGAGTTACCATATAATATACAATACACAATACTATGCAGTGTACTAATGTACAGTACTATCTAGTGCAAAGCAGAAATGGGATGAGGTACAATTTTAGGTACAATTTACAGTAAGGTGTACGAGTTGTAGTGCAATCCTTCATCCATAAATATAAAGTGTGGGGAGTGGGTGCTACAGTGTGTTTGTTTAAAGTGGGTGTGTGCTATAAGTGTGTGGAGTGGGTGCTACAGTGTGTTTGTTTAAAGTGAGTGTGTGCGTGTGGATGTGTGTACTATGTGCGTTTGGTGGTTGTTGTTGTGTAGTGTTCATTCATTGTTCGTTTAGCAGCCTGATGGCCTGGGGATAGAAGCTTCTTCTGAGTCTTTCTGTGCTCGCCTTGAGACTCCTGTATCGCTTGCCTGACCGCAGCAGTTCAAAGAGGCAGTTGTTCGGGTGACTGGAGTCTTTAATGATTCTCTTAGCCTTGCCCTTGCAACGCTTGTAGTAAATGTTCTGGAGGGTGGGGAGCCCCCCTCCAATTGTGCGTTCGGCTGAACGTGTCACTCTTTGTAGTCTGCTTTGGTCTTGTGCAGTGCTATTCCCAAACCAGGAGGTGATGTTGCCGGTCAAGATGCTCTCTATTGTACATGAGTAGAAGTTCTTAAGGATCTTCTGGCTGACTTGGAACTTCCTTAGGCGCCTGAGGAAGTAGAGGCGTTGTCGTGCCTTCTTCACAACACTGTTAATGTGTGTGGTCCATGTCAAGTCCTCGGATATGTAGGCTCCGAGGTACTTAAAGCTGTTGACTCTCTCAACCGGTGCCCCGTCGATGCTGAGGGGGCTGTAGTCCTTGACCCCCGACCTCCTGAAGTCCACAATCATCTCCTTTGTTTTGCTGACGTTCAGGGAGAGGCTGTTTTCCTGGCACCATCCCGCCAGGACCTTGACCTCTTCCAGGTAGGCCCTCTCGTCGTTGGCAGAGATCAGGCCCACCACCACTGTGTCGTCAGCAAATTTGACGATTGTATTGCTACTCCGCTGAGCCACACAGTCGTGTGTGTACAGGGAGTAGAGGAGGGGACTCAGAACACAGCCCTGGGGGGCCCCTATGTTGAGGGTGATGGATGAGGAGGTGCAGTTGCCTGCTCTCACCACCTGGGGTCTGCCAGTCAGGAAGTCCAAGACCCACTGGCAGAGGTCATAGCCCAAGCCCAGGTCCCTGAGCTTGGCTATGAGTATGGAGGGGACTATGGTATTGAATGCCGAGCTGTAGTCGATGAATAGCATTCTCACATAGTTCCCCTGCCTCTTGTCCAGGTGTGATGCTGCTGTGTGCAGCACATGGGATATGGCGTCCTCCGTGGACCTGTTGGGGCGGTATGCAAATTGCAGGGGGTCCATGTTGATGGGGAGGGAGGAGCAGATGTAGCCCTTTACTAGCTTCTCCGACGTCTTCTCATACTGGCTGTACAATCTTTGTCATTCCCCTTTAATGCCATCCGTAAACCTAAGAATTCGACACTGGACAGCGTAGTACCTTTCTTGGAATCGTTGTTTATTACATAAACAAAAGCCTCAGATGTTACCCATTTCGTATCGTCCTTGAAAAGTCTTTGATGGAACACTAAATTCATTATTCTATTGTCTCTTCTGCTGTTTAGTCCAATGGTGGCTGAGGCCTCGTCGTTAGCCAAAACCCTTCTCCCGTTAGCCGAAGCTAATGATGATGTGTCATCTCCCCTCCCCCACCGGCGAGGGTGAGAGAGGGATGAAAGTCTCTGATCCACGTCCGCTCGCGTCAGCTTCGTGTCTAGTTCTAACTTACACCCGGAAGGAACCTCAGATTTATAATATTCATCATCATCATCATCATTATCATCTCGGCATATCAATGACAGGCCCCGCCCCTCTTCTTGTTGCCATGTGACGCGCTGTCATGGCAACTGCTGTTCACCCTTCACACACATTAAACGTCCGTTTCATTGATGTCAAACTCTCTCTCTGACCATTCTGCCTGCTCGCAGTCCTTATCAGTTGTTATGTGCTGATGGCGACCTCGGCATGCACACACCCTGCTCGCTGCTACACACTGACTGCTGCTAAACACACTGACCCTCTCTGACCGCCTCCACCACCACATCTACCTCTCTGACCTGGCACCTTTAGATGCTGTCATCTCCCCCAATATATACATTATATACATTGAAAAAACCTCGACATCCTTCAATGTGTTTATAGGTCTTACCCTCTGGCCTCTGAAGTTGCTAATGTCTTTTTTATTTGGGCCTCACGGGGTTAAAAGTACCCTGTGAGACCCACGGTTGCAAAATTACAAAATCATTTAGCCATTTAAAAAAAAGTCTGTAAATGTTTATTTAAAAAATTTTAAGCACATGTATAGTCAACTGGTCCTGTTGTTCAGCCTCACAATGCTATTTGATAGTAAATGTGTTTATATGTCCCACCCTCTGGCCTCTGAAGTTGCTAATGTCTTTTTAATTTGGGCCTCACAGGGTTAAGCTCTTAAGCCCGAGATATACAGTAAAAGTGTATAATTTCAGCATTACGTTTGTTTACCAATGATTTTAACTGTTAATAGTGAAATATAAGATTATAGAAATCTCATGGCATTGAGTCGGAAACCGGCGCATATTGAGAGGAGGAAGTGGAGCAGCCAAAAGTGAGTGTAGTCTTTTGAAGGAAGAGACTCTTTCGAATTTCAAAAAACTACCCTACCCAGCTCACGCCAGCCCCTGTCAATCATCTGACTTCTGGATTAACTTTTTTATTTCTCTTATTTTTTGGGATTATCTCCCACAAACCTGAATGTTATTGCCATAAAACAGAACGCAGTTAGTTTCTCTACCGTTCTGTGAACGTCTAGCAAAAAACGGTGTTGCAATATGATGAAAAATGGTGGAGAAATTTACATTATAAAAAAAGATGGCAGAATTCAGTACTGTATCTACAAAACCTTCTGTTTAATCATCTTCCCTTTATTAATTTGCTTAGATTTTTCAGGTCTGGTAAATTTTTGCATGGTGTTATTCACAGTCAAAGATAATTATTATAATTTTTTTAAATAGAATTGATATTCTCCTTTGGTTCATTAAAATGTACTCAAGCCTAGTAACAGACACACTATTTCTGACACTGGGAATACATTCCCTGAGATCCATAGATGTCCCTAGATTCAGATACCAAGAACATGCAAATGGTCGAATTAAAAAAAAATCTGTAAATGTTTATTCTACGTCCTTATGGAATGAGTGACATAAAAAAAAAAATGGAAGAGCCACACATTGACGGGCAAAGAGCCACATGCGGCTCGTGAGCCGCGGGTTGGCCACCCCTGATCTACACAGAAAACACAAGGAGCATTTATCTCAGGACTTTTAACATGTCTATTTTATCATGTCTATTTTATTATATTCTACTTATTTTATTTCCTATTGTATTCTTGCACAATCGAAGCGGGCATGGCCACCCGCATTTCACTGTATGTCCTGTGTATGTATGTGATAAATAAACCTCTGAGACAGCAGCAAGACTGAGATCTACACAGAAACACAAGGAGTTCAATAAATGTCACGTTTCTCTGTTCTAAATACATACAAAGTTATTTACAAAGCTTTAACTAGTTTTAACTAGTCAAGACACTAGGCGCCAGTCTGACGGTGTTCTTAAAACAACTTAAGGGTCAGGACAGCTTGACTTGGATATGACATGTCCAAGAAAATCACATCTTGTTCTTTTCTTGTTGTCTTCATATCAATCATGTGTCAGATACGACAAAACCCCTAATCTCATCTACCTTTCCATTTCGTCATGTCAAACTGTATTTATTGTAAGTCTGACCAGAGCTCACTCACTTTTCTGGTCAGACGCTTGTGTTACACTTGTCTCCGATTGTAAACTGAGGATACTTTCTGTGGCCACAGAAAATAAACTACTATCTGAATTTCTACAGTTCACAGTCTTGGCTCCTTTCAAATATTACACAACATAACCCAGAGACAGCAGAAAGACTGAGATCTACACAGACACACAAAGAGTTCAATAACCCTCAGACAGCAGCAAGACTATGATCTACACAGAAACACAGAGACAAAGAGTTCAATAACCCTGTCCATGGTCTACAAAATACAAAGAATGGATTGCACCCTTACTTAAAATTCATTATGAATTGAAAATGGGGGACCCTGATGTAAACAAGACGAAAGTCTCTGGTCTGCATCCCCTTAACACTTTAAGGACCAGCCACTAGTTAACTCGTGTTTCGATTCCACCCGTTGAGGACCAGACAAGTTGTTATTGTTTTATTCCATATTAATAAATGGATCAAGATCCCGGATCGACTCTGCAGATTTACCCGCCAGATTTAAATCGGCGACATGCAATACCGGCAAGATCCTCTTAGGGGCGCCATCGCTCCACTGCAGTATCATTGAGGCCGAATGGGAAAATATATTTTTTTACTGTCTGGGGCGTTTCATATGAGCCTGGATCCCAGCCGAACATCCTCCATCTTTGATCACGTTACGGAACGCAGATTTCAGCCTGGAATAATGGGATTTATGATCAGCCAATGGACATATCGATCTACCAGATGCCGATGAATAATGACGAAATGCTGCCGGCGATCACATGGGCTGACGGTAGGATACTATTCACCCAAATTACAGCCGGATTGGACATTGTTGTAACACGCAAGCGATCGATCAGTGAATATGGCTACTTGAACACACACTGTATTGCTAATCAATAATACTGATCGGCGTCCCCCGCCGCCCCCATTTCATCCATAGATGCTCTGTAATAGTCCGGATGCTAAACAGTGTTTTATTTCATTCGTATATATACAACAGAAATGGCGTTTGATATAACGTGACTAGCCTTTAGCCTCATATCTAGCTTCCCAGAAAAAAGACGAGGCGAAAACTGCGATAAAGCTTATATTCACGACGCTATAAAATGACAACCAACTGATGGATTTTTTTTTTTTTTTTTATTATTGCAAAACAAAAGTTATTAAAGGTCAGTACTCAACACACAATGTATAATGAAACTTTCAGTAAAGGTGGTTAAAATATATGCAAGTACAGAAACAGGATAAAACAAAAATAGTCAATAATAACATTTTAACCGTATACAGTGTATATCCAGCGAAGTTACAATTATATAAATGTTAGTATATAATATACCCCTAATACCTATTTTCTAAAACCCTACACACATATGCTCCAGCTCAAACCCCCCCCTCCCGGACCCCCTCTTGGATAGTACCTCCATTATCCCTCACTCCTAACCAGACACTACCATTATAGGCTAGCTTTTATTCTCTCCACCACTTCTAACCACATTGACATTTTGGATTCATTGAGCCCCAGAATTCTTGCTGTAGATATTTCCTGATATATCACATCGAGATATGTAAGAAACCACACTTTCCGGCACATTTTTTCCGGTTGAAACCAACGTGATGCGATCAGTTTTTTAGCTACTGTGATACCCGATAAAACCAATCTTTTTAGTTGTGGATTCACTGCAAACTCAAAAACATCATTCAATAGCAATACCGCGGGGTGTACAGGTATATTCCAAAATACTAGTATTGATAATTGTTGGGACACATCTTTCCAGAATGCCTTAACTGGTGGGCAGTCCCAATACATGTGCATAAATGTTCCTTCGTCCCCATTTGTACATTGGGAGCATTTGGAGTCCTGTATAAGCCCCATTTTGCACAGCCTTATAGGAGTCAAATATGTCCTGTGAATATAGTTCAGATTGATTTGTTGATGATCCGGGTTCCTTGATGTAAGTCGGACATTTGCCCAGGCTCCTTGCCAATCAAAGTCATTTTCCAGGTCTGGTATATCCCTCCTCCAGACATTGTCTAGTTGAAGGGTTTCATACGAGGACGTTAGTAATTGATAATAAAAACCTGATACAAAACCTCCCAATGTATCTCTTTCATAGAAAAATTTGTGGTATCTGTGGTGTTCAATTGGTATGTGTAATGGAACACCGTGAGATCTCATACAAAGTCGTAACTGTATGTAAAAAAGCCATGTGGACTCGGTGAGGTTAAACTTTATGCATATTTCGACATAACTACAGAGGCCCTTGTTATTAAAAATATCCCCTAATGAGTGTATGCCTCTCTCTTCCCATATAGGGAATCTTATAGGTCGTTTTCCCATTAAGAGAGCATTGTTATTGAATATGGGAGTGTGATTATGCCATACTTGAGGGTTAGGAAATTTCCTTTGTGTTTCCCGCCATGTCCTGATTGCATGGGTAATTATTGGGCCAAATTCTCGCTCACAATGCTTGATTGAAAGTTTAGTGTATGCTATGTCTTTCAATCTCTGTGGGGCTACTATGTTTTCTTCTAATTTTCTCCAAGATACCAAAGCCTCGGGGTCAAACCATATCTTCTTCAATGGTCTTAATGTGAAGGCATTAAAATATTGTCAAAAATCTGGGACTGCCATGCCACCGTCTGCTTTATTTCTCTGTGCGGTGGATCTTTTTATGCGAGGTGGTTTGTTATTCCAAATAAATTTGTATGTGGAGGTTTGTAATCTTTTCCAGTAGCCCTCTGGAGGAGGTAACGGAAGCATTGAGCTGAAGAAATTGATTCTTGGTAATACATCCATCTTAACTATTGATACCCTTGCCTGTACTGAGTTTTTAAGTTTTGCCCACCTGTCCAGGTCGTCTTTGATTTTGTTCTGTATTTTTGTGTAATTGTGCTTCACCGTTTGTCTTATGGTGGGAAATATTTCCACACCCAAGCATCTGAAATGTTTGACCATGGGTATCGCCCCTGGGAGGGTTGTCTCTTTTTTTGCACTGGTGTTAAGAGGAAGAAAAGCCGACTTAGGCCAATTTATTTTAAATCCCGATAAATCACCAAAGTTCTCTATCAACTTGAGTATAAGCGGCAATGTGTTGTTGGGGTTTTGCATGAACAATATTACGTCGTCCGCATATAAACTAATTTTATGATGTGTGCCCTTGATTACTATTGGTTCTATGTGTTGGGATTGTCTTATAAATTGTGCTAAAGGTTCTAATGATAGATCGAATAGTCCGGGACTAAGAGGGCAACCTTGTCTGGCTGAGCGTGATACCGGAAAGATATCGGAGATGAATGTGCCTGTTGTAATCCTGGCCGATGGGTCCTTGTATAGTACTTTAATCATATCAATGAAACCTTTTCCTAACCCCATCCTTTCCAATACTGCCCATAGAAACGACCATTCCAACCTGTCAAATGCTTTCATAGCATCCAGGGATAGTATCGCCTTAGGTGTGATGTCCTCTTTGTCTGTATCTAGTACGTGCAGTATTCGCCTTATGTTATCATTGATCAGGCGACCTTTTATGAAGCCTGTTTGGTCCGGATGAACTAAAGACGTCATATGCTTTTGCAATCTGATGGCTAATATCTTAGAGTACAGTTTGACATCGGTTCCGAGAAGGCTTAAAGGACGGTAACTACCGCACTCAGTGGGGTCTTTGTCTTTTTTGTGAAGAACTGAAATGAGTGCGGTATTTTGGTGTTCAATGAAGCTTCCCTCTTTGACTGAGTATAAGATCATATTTAGTAATAAGGGTCCAAATATGTCCCAGCTAGAAATGTACATTTCTGATGGGATACCGTCAATTCCCGGAGCTTTGCCGTTTTTCATTCCGGATATGGCCTTCTTGAGTTCTTCTAATGTGATCGGTACTTCTAACTGTTTAGCGTCTTCCTCCGTAAGTTTAGGGAGAGTAATTTGATTAAGATATGTGTCTAATTTGTCTTGATCAAAGGTCGTTTCTGAGTTATATAAATCGGAGTAGAATTCTTTGAATGTATCGTTTATTATTTTGGGTTCTGTTACTAGAGCTTGTTGTTTCCTAATGGCAGTTATATCTGCAAATTTTGCATTAATTCTTAGTCGCATGGCTAATAGGTGACTAGGTTTAGAACCTTGGAAGTACTGCTGTTGTCTAGTGCTGCGTATTTGCAATTCCGATTTTTGTCTGTACATTGCTTTGATCTCTGTCTTTAGAATGTTAACTTGGTTATCTAGTCTAGTAGAGTTGTTGTATTTTAAAGAATTAAAAAGCGTTGAGTAAAGCGTTTCCATTTCAGACAGTTTTGTGTTTTGATTTTTGCGCAATATGGAGGTAAATCTATCCGAGAAATCCTTGATCATATTCTTTACCGACATCCATAATATTCTGGGATCTTGCACCGAGTTAGCATTATCCCGTAGGAATATTGTGAGAGCTTCTTTAATTTGTGTAATGAATTCCTTGTTGTTAAGCAGCATCGAATTAAAACGCCATCTTGGGGCCCGGGCAGATAGTGTACCAAATGTTGCTTTCAGGATTAAGTAGCAGTGATCTGATAGCGCATTGGGTGTCATTTCCACTTCATATTTATCAAATATTCTCGGGGATGCAAAGACGTAATCAATTCTGGATAGTGTGTTGTGTCTCGCCGAACGACAGGAGTACTTGCGGGTCATGGGGTTAAGTGAACGCCATAAATCAGTTACTCCTGTTGATTTCGACCAATCTTTTAATGCTTTAGATGAATTCTTTTGTTCGCTGGAGAAGGAAAGGTAAGTTTTGTCCATCCTTGGGTTCCAAATGGCATTAAAATCCGCACCTATTATATATGAGTACTCGGGATGGTTTAACATTTCTCCTGTTAGTGAAGTGAAGAAACCCACTTCGTACAAATTCGGGGCATATACCGCTGCCAATGCAATTTTCCCGTTATTGTGTATAATCCTAGCTATAGTTATGCGCCCCTCAGCATCCGACCATACCCCTTTCAATTCGATATTTAATTTGCGTCTGACGACTATGGCTACCCCTCTAGTTCTCGTAGCAAAAGAAGAGTGACTAATATTATGGTATATGTTATCCGCTAACGTATTTATGTCTCCCTCTAAAATGTGCGTTTCGCTTAATAGAGCCACGTCCACATGTTCTTTTTTTATCAGTGTGAGCACGCTTTTGCGCTTGTGTTGTTTGTTTATCCCACCGGTGTTCCATACCATTATATTCAAACTAGCCATAGTCTATGCATGTTTTCGTGTAGTTTTTGGTAATGTTTCTGGAGTATGAAGCTACAATAGATGCACATCCAATTAATGAGGTCCCGTTGAGAGCTGAGCTTAAAAACATATATATATACAAATAAAAATCCCCTATTTTCCCCTCACCCAGAAAGTCGAACATGCCTGTGTTCCAAGAACACATCCTCCGCGATTGACTTTCTCCCATGGTCCACCGGATTGCCCAAACTGAGCATTGTAATCCTAATTTTCCTATGCTAATTGCCATAGGATCTAACATTTCCATTCTATTGCAATAGAATGTCGCTTTTGGTCTTGCACCTTCCCTTACTGTAATGAAGTATTGTGATAAATAACATAAAAATAAAAATAGAAAATAAAATAAAAAAAGAGAATAAACCTTTATCGACATATTCCTTTGAACCCTCCACTAACGTGTGGGGAAAAAAAAGGAAAAGATTGTAGAGCAATATTGACACCTTAATGTGAAGAACATTGGAAAAGAATAATGCAAGTTAAAATATATTTAAAAAATATAGAGTAATATTGACACCTTAATGTGAAAAACATTGGAAAAGAACAATGTAAGTTAAAATATATTTAAAAAATATAGAGTAATGAGAAGAAAAAATTAAATAAAATAAAAATCAATGGAAAGATATAGATAAGGAATAAGAGATAAATAATTATCAACGTGGAGAAGCCACTAGAACCGATTTAACTGATTAGATAAGATAGAAAAGCAGCGCCTTTTAGCGCTTCAATGTGCCTTTAATGGAGTGATTACTTAAATTGTTAGAATAACCTTGCTGTGCTCATACGTTTATGTGTGGTTAATTTTTTATGTATTATTAAGGACTGATTGCACTTCATTTAATTTATTATCTGCTATGTGTATACACACCGAATGTTATTGTTAGAGTTGTATGCTTCGTTGTCATGGTGCCTTATGTTCTAGAAGGTTGTAGAATATACTAGTGCCTAGACTATTTTACTTTCCAGAATGATCTAAGAGACCCAGGGCATTTGAGCGATAAACCCAGAATATTCCAGATAGATCTTTTTGCAATGATATTTATTTGTCCCCTCAGAGACCAGAGACTGAAATTATAATGTATTATGAATCGTATTATACACAGTACACTTTGTTATAGACGACTTGCATATCGTTTGCTACTTTGATGAACACAACAATGTCATTCCAACACTGGTGGAATGACCTCATTGATGAACACAATAAAGTCATTCCAACACTGGTATATATTGAGAGAGAGGCTTAACTGTTTCCGGCATTTTCGTCATGCTTTGGGTTATTTGCTACATTTTGATTCAGGAAATCCTCAGCTTCAAAAGGTGTATATGGACCTGACCTGCGGCCGTTATTGCCCAAGAATGATAACAGCGCCGGATATGCTAGCCTTGGCTTGTAGCCGGCTTTGTACAGCTTTTGCATCACATCTTTGTATGGTAGACGTCGGATGATGGCCTCTTTGCTCAAATCTTCGTAGATAAATATTGGTTTATCACCATACTTCAGCTTCCCACGTTGGTTGCGAGCATATTTGATGATGTCATCCCTTGTTGTAGTTTTCCGCAGAGTGACAATGATGACTCTCGGCCCGTTGATACTTTGCCCCTGGGAACCGATTCTGTAAACTTGTTCCACTTCTGGCACTTTGTTTGGATCGGTGTTATCCAAAATCGTTGATAACTCTTTTGGAAAGTTGGTGTCTTCGCAGTTCACTGCTTCGTCAAGCCCCACAATGCGGATGTTATTCCGCCTGTGGTAACGTTGGGTTTCTAGTTGCCTCTCCATCGCTTCGTTTTTAAGCCCTTGTATTTCCCTCCGATATTCCTCTTTCACTCTTTCCATCTCTTCTCCCATCTGTGTCATGCCACCTTCGTTCGCCTTGACTGCTTTTGTGTTTTCTGTCACCGAAATCTCCACTGTCTTGATTCGCTTTGACTGTGCATCGATCGCTTTCTTGACTTCTTCTAATTTCTCATCGATGCGATCGAATTTAGCCTCGATGCGATCGAATTTAGCATCGACGTTTGCCTCGAGCGCCTTGATGTGTGTAATCTGCAGGTTAGACTGTTCTACCATCTGTTCTTTCATCAGGTTAGACTGTTCTACCATCAGGTTAGTCAGTGTGTTGAAATCGGGTGGATTTCTGCTTTCTTCAGTTGGCGGCATATGGTAGATAGATGCAGTGACGTTGGAATCCATAAATCTGGCTGCTCTCGCTTTCACGGAGCTTGATTCTGTACCTTCTGTTATGTTGGTCTCTATTGACTCTCTTTCGGGGACCGTAATCGATGATCCCGGTAAATTGTCCTCTTCCTTCTCCTCCTCGGAGCTTGTCGCTGTCGGCTCAGAACCAACGACGGTTAGGACGTGTCTTCCTCGTTTTGTTACGTCCTGCGCCGTTGAAGTTGCCGTAGTTATTTTCTCTGCCGCCTTTCTACCTTTAACCATTTTGTCTTTTGATATGGTTAGTAGAGGGTCTTAACAATACATACGATGTGGTCTATTCTCTTTCTCTTTTTATTTTCTTTAAGCCATTATGAAGGCACGGTTTATGCACTCAAGTGACAATGAGAATGGACAGATAGCAATACTATAAAGTATATATATAGCTGTTAGAAAGTACATCGGTTTGTTGACAAACCCTGGTCGTCCAGAACCATATTACACTGCAAACCGTGGTCGCCAATGTGTTAACAATTGTGTGTATTGAGCCGTACTGTATTGTACCCATTCTGCAATCTGTTAATAAAATGTTCATTCAATCAATCAATCAATCTGCATGGTGATTGATTGAATGAAAATTTTATTAACAGATTGCAGAATGGGTACAATACAGTACGGCTCAATACACACAATTGTTAACACTTTGAGAGCCAGTCCGTGTTTTCCCTTTTACCCCCTTGAATGCCCACATCCACTCCAATGTTAACGTTAATATCGCCTAATCTATGTTTTAAATTGTCTAATCTGCCCGTCGCTTATCAAAGACTCATTTTCCAGTCAACATTGTCATGGCAGATTGTTTTTTTATTGCTTCATTTCCATTTGATAGCATTTTGAAAATCACTTGTTTTCGCGGAAAAAACAACACATTCTATGATAATCGCCTTTTACTGGAATATTCTAGAACGTTGTCATTTTTCGGCCTATTTATGAATCGTTTTCAAATAAACACTAGATGATCGATAGTATATGTGTACGCATGCACGCTCGTGCCACCAGTTGAAAATCAATTCTCGTATTTCCTGACCGCGAGCAGAGTCAAACAGCCTATCACCATAATCACATAAAAGCTTATATATCCGTGAAAACGGGTCTGATTATCCTAATACTGATAACATAGATTCCTTACCCGAGATCAGATGGTATCCAAATGGTTTATTCCAATTCCCGATCGCCATTCAAAAAAATCGCTCATTTGATTGATCCATCGTGTATACAGTAAAACACATATTCCCCGCGGCTCGGAGGCTCCAGAGTGAACTCTGGTAGACCCCGGTTACATGAGTGAGAAATAAAATGTGGAGTGCGGGGTGTTTTTTCCCATAAATTTTCATTGAGTCCAATCCAAAAGGGTGATTTACCATCTGGGAGACGATAGGGGGCGCTTTTTTCACATCTGAGTGCCTGGGGTGACTGGATCTCCAACGGTAGGCTCGCTTGATGCAATATGATTTCAGATCGCTAATAAAAAAAAAAACTAATAAAACAAATATTCTCGTGAGTGGGCATTCAACCCGGGGGGTAATAACACGAGAAAACTCGTGGGTGGCATTCAAAGTGTTAAGGGGATGCAGACCAGAGAAAGACTTTCGTCTTGTTTACATCAGGGTCCCCCATTTTCAATTCATAATGAATTTTATGTAAGGGTGCAACTTGCTCCGTGCAATCCATTCTTTGTGGATCTAGCCCACAGTGTTTGCACGTTTAACATCGTCTCATGGTATGGAAACCTCTCAGTAAAACACAAGAACAAACTGACACAGGTTGTCAACCAGACCAGCAAGACCATAGGAGACACACAACTCCAACTCCAGGACTTGTTTTTTCAATCTACAAACAAAAAGGTGATTCAGACCTACAATGATGCCACCCACCCTCTCCACCCAGCATGTCAGCTGCTGCCACACTGAAAGTCCCTATGGCAAGGAAGAACAGCTACAGGAAATCCTTTATTCCATTAGCTGTGTCCATCCTCAATGAGAGCCTATTTAAATAGGCCCCTTGGGGCTCGCCTGTCCCCCCCCCCCGTATAACGTTTTGAAACCTGATGAAAATCTAGTGTTAAAACTAAAGTTAACTCTGAAACGCCCTTTGGGATGTGCGTACATTATGTACAGATACCAACACAAACAGCAGAGGTCAACTTACATTACTGATGGAGCAGAGGTCCACAAACTGACGGATCTTATCCTCCACGAAGCGCTCATAGAACACAGTGAAGAATATCACCTGTGAAAATAAACACTGGCGGTTTTGAACGGGCCTTCAGCTCTTTAACCAGACTAGGTGGTGAAAGGGCAGTGGGGTCTCTGACACAATCCGTGATCAAAACGTAAACAAATGGTTAGCCCCACCACCAAATGAAGAAATATTTTCACACAAGGACCATCATTAGACAATAGTTTAGTTATAATAATTATAATTAAAATAGCATTTCTTGTATTTTATGGCTATAAAGGAGTAAAACAGACCTACTGTATAATCTGAAAGTAAAATAAATAATAATAATAATAATACTCAAGAACTAGGAATGTCTGATCACTAAGTGTGTCTGCCTCTGATCACCTAAATTGCACGGACTATAATGTATAACGTATATCATGCCAGTTAGGGTACTTTGTGTATACTGCACCTCTGTATACTTTACTTATAGTATATATTCAAGTGTTTATTGCCCATATTTATTGTAATGCACAATATAACTGATAGGGCACACAGACCCTAATCTGCACCTTTGATTAGACTGCTTACTTGCTCCTATTCTTATATTCAGAGTTAATATTGTTTACACTGCTTATTCTTTATCTTTACTATAGTTGTATTGCCTATATTTATGTCTTTCTACTATTACCCTGCCCATATCTGTACCCCATCCTGCTATGATGCCTGAATTTCCTAATTTCTCAATAAAGGAATATCTTATAATAATAATAATAATAATAATAATAATAATAATACCTGTATGACTCTGACAACATAGTATGTTTCATTCCTTGAACCATTTCTTCAGAATGTATCAACATGTACTAGACCAATATAGACACTAACAATAGAGGCCTTGCATGGAATACACAGAAGGAGGGAGAGGATGCTGGCGCTGCTTGTTGCCGCTTCTCCCTGTCGGTCGAGTTTTAATATTAATTGTTTATTGTCGTTTTTAAACCTATCTTGGCCACTTTTTTAACTCCTACTGCTTAGCCTGTGGAGCCAGCTATTTTTAGCTTTTAGCTTTTTAGCCCCCCTCTGGAACCTGTTAAACTATTTGTTTGTCTGGTCACAGAGTGGTTTGCCTACCTGCCGGTGTGCTTCTTTTTTCTACACAGACCATCGTCCTGGTGTTCTCGCCGAATTCAAGCAGCATCATCAATCACCTGCCAGGCTGCCACAGCTTTCCACCCCCGTATGAGTGCTTCATGGCTAGAAGCTAGCATCATGATCGGATCTTCCTCCGTCGGCATGCGGCAGTATTCCATCTTGCAGCTGCTGAGACTCAACTGCACAAATATTCCAACCTGCCTTCCAACCATCAAACAACTGAAACTCCTTCTCCGGCCCCGGTACATCCACAGGAGTTCCCAGAGGAAAGTTGTTTACACGCAGCAACAGCAGCATGGAGTCCCACGGCTTGGTCAGTCGATCCCCACTGTCGCAGTGCTACGACGTCATCAGAGCGCTCCCTCTCTGCAACCTTGTAGCTCTATGAACATTGCAAGCACTAGGTGGCACAGTCCCAGTACTACATCTGGCACGGTCCCAGTACTACTCCTCCATCATAAATGACAGTCCTGGAAACTCCAAGCAACTATTCTCCACCATCAACCACCTCCTCAAACCCCAAATATCACCTCACTCTGACTCTTCTGAGGAACAGTGTAGCAACTTTGCCACCTTCTTCAGGACCAAAGTTGACACCATCCGCTCCCTCCTCTCTAGCCCCTCCAGTCCAAACAGTTGAACCACAGCCGGCGACTACTCAACCTCTCTGCTGCTTTTCAATCATCACACAGCGAGAAGTTGAAAAAATAGTCAGGAAAATGAAGCCTTCCACTTGTATCCTGGACCCCTTTCCCTCAGCCCTGGTGAAATACAATATTGTCGCTATGAGCCCTCTCATCACCAAGGTCATAAACCACTCTCTCCAGGCCGGCCATGTCCCCTCTGCCCTTAAAACTGCGGTCATAAAACCACAAATTAAAAAACCCTCCCTAGACCCGGAAATCTTGGCCAACTACAGACCTATATCCAACCTCCCATTCCTGTCCAAGGTGCTGGAGAAGGTAGTTGCCGCTCAGCTTCAGGACCACCTAAACTCGAACCAACTTCTCGAGAAGTTCCAGTCAGGTTTCCGCTCCGGCCACAGCACCGAAACTGCCCTGGTCAGGGTCACCAACGACCTGCTGCTGACGGCTGACGCTGGCTCTCCTTCCCTCCTCATCCTCCTTGACCTCACAGCAGCTTTCGACACCGTCGATCATGACATCCTCCTTCACCGGCTTCAATCCACCATCAGACTTTCAGACTCTGTCCTTGATTGGTTCAGATCTTACCTCACCGGAAGAACGGAGTATGTCTCCTTGGGAGAGGCAAGGTCTGACACCCATCATGTCACCTGTGGTGTCCCACAAGGATCAGTCCTCAGCCCCACCCTATTCACCCTCTACATGCTCCCCCTTGGCTCTGTCATCAGCCGGCATGGAATATCATTCCACTGCTACGCTGATGACACCCAACTCTACCTAAAGATAAACCCTACCCCATCCACAGTTCTGCCATCTTCCACTCTGACCACCTGCCTTGAGGAGACCAAGGCGTGGATGAAGCACAACTTCTTACAGTTAAACAGTTCTAAAACTGAAGCCATTATTATTGGCACCCCACACCAGGTTCGCTCATCCACCATCACCACCATCACCTTTTCCGGCCAAAACATCACCCTGTCACCAACAATCACCAACCTAGGGGTAAAAATGGACCCTCACCTGACCTTTGAGGCGCACATAAATCAATTATACAAAAACTCTTTCTACCACCTTAGGAACATCGCCAAACTTCGCCCCTCACTCACTGTCCGATGCCGAAAAGCTCATCCACGCCTTTGTTTCCTCCAGGCTGGATTACTGCAACGCACTCCTAATCGGGATCCCTAGCAAGAACATCCAAAGGCTACAATGTATCCAAAACAGCGCTGCTAGGATCCTGATGAGTGCGGAAATACCACCACAACACTCCCATCCTCAAGTCCCTTCACTGGCTCCCTGTCTCACTCAGGATTGAGTTCAAAGTCTTCCTGCTCACCCACCATGCTTCTACGAAAACGCCCCCCCCCCCCCACCTATACCTCAAAGAACTCATCACCCCTCACTCCTCCTCTCGACATCTCCGCTCTGGCCAGGCAAACCTCCTCCAGCGCCCAAGGACCAATCTCTGCACTATGGGAGATCAGGCTTTTTGCTCTTCCACTCCCAGTCTGTGGAATGCTCTCCCTGACTACCTGAGAGCACCACAGACTGTGGATGCTTTCAAGAAAGGCCTCAAAACTCACCTTTTTAGTAGAGCCTTCTGTTGACTTTCTATCAAATTTTTAGCTCCACACATTTTATGTTCTTTTACCAATTTCTTTTATCAGTTTTATTTATTCTATGTTTCTCTATGTTATTCTATGTTTAGTCTTGCCTATTTTTATATTCTCTTTCCTTTATTCTTGCTAGTTCTTTTAACTGTAGCACTTTGAGATTTGCCCCGCAACTGTAAAGCGCATTACAAATAGAATCTATTATTATTATTATTATTATTATTATTATTATTATTATTATTATTATTATTATTATTATTATTATTATTATTATTATTATTATTATTATTATTATTATTATTATTATTATTATCTTAATAATATATATTTTTTAAATCTTATTTTCCATCTACAAATCAAACTCTTTCAGGATGAATATACTCCACACGTATATATACACTTATATTCCCGAAACAATCTGGCAGCTTCAACAGGCAGAGTAACGACTACTACAACCTTACGGTAGTTGTACCTGCAGAAGTCCGATGCAGAGCCAGAGTGTGGCTGCCAGGCCGTAGCGCAGGATCAGGCTGTAGGGAGGGATGTACGCCTGAGGGGGGCGCTCTAGTTCAGACCAGGGGTCCCTCAGGGCCAGGCTGGAGAAGCCCACCACCTGGACCATATGGTGGAGAGTGGAGACAAGTCAGTGACATGAAGGGGAACGGAAGAAAAGACACAGTAACAAGAGACAAGAGGTTAGGACGAAAGACGGAGAAGCGGCACAGTCAGGACTTGAGATTCAGTGCTGCTAGGCAACGGCCAAGTGCATGCTCTGACGTTTTGGCTGGAGCTTGTCAAAATCTGTAAATCTCAAATCCCGACCTCTTTTCTTACATTTACATTTTACATTTAGTGATTTAGCTGACGCTTTTATCCAAAGCGACTTACAAGTTCTGTACAACAAGTCAGCAGGAAGGGTACAACTCTGGCAGCTAAGGGTCAGTAACATTGTTCGTCAAACCGTGTCGAACTTGAGTGCATAGTAGTATAGACATGTTAGCATAGTACGTAGTAATATAGGCAAGGTAGATTCCTTAGTTGCAGAGTGCATAATAGTAAAAGACAGTATGAAGGTTAGTCGTTTTTTATTATTTTAATTTAATTTAATAAATTTATTTATTTATTCCATATTCTTCATTTCAGATATTGATTGAAGAAGTGTGTTTTTAGTCGACAACAGATAATTGGGTGATTTCCGTCTGTCCTGACCGTGGTGGGCAGTTCGTTCCACCATTGTGGAGCGAGGACCGAGAATAGCCGGCTTCTCTTTGACGACACCCCCGGAGCTCGGATAGGAGTGGGTCTGAGGCGGCAGAGCGTAGGGGTCTTGAGGGTGTGTAGTTAGAGAGACCATCGCAACTGTTGCTTCCCTCGGACACATTTTGTTTGTCTGATTGTGTACTTCTTAAGTTTGGAATGAAACCTCTTTGTTTGGGATGGGTTAATAAATTAAATTGAATCCACGCTAGGCAGCACTGTGGTCAGTAGACAAAAATATTTCTGTTTGATGTGTGCGTGTGTGTCTGTTGTGGCAACCCCAAGCCAGCACTGGGCTTGGTGATTGAAGGCCGCTAAGTAACGGCCCAATGGCTAGGCTCTGCCCATATTTGAGTGTCCACTTCCAGGCACACCTGCAGCTAGAAGGCCATCAAGACCAGCTAGCCAATCACGATGCGATGCGCGTGTTGAGGCGAGTGACCAAATAGGAGCCAAGGACACACGCTCACGCTCTCATATCGGGGGCGAGGAGACAGACCGGTGAGCGGAGAAGCCGCCCGACAGACAGTCAGAGTATACGTTGAAGTCAGTGAGAGTAAAGGAGAACAGTGAAATGTTTTGTTTGATTTGAAAATAAAAATAAATTATTATTTTGGGAAACACAACTCGGCTGTCTGTTGTTTTATTCTGTAACCCCTACATCTGGTGTGTGTGTGTGTGCGTGTGTGTGTGTCTGTGTGTGTGTGTGTCTGCGTGTGTGCGTGTCTGTGTGTGTCTCTGTGCGTGTGTGCATGTCTGTGTGTGTCTGTGTGTCGGTCTGTGTGTGTATGTGTGTCTGTAGACTGGGCACCTCCAGGAGGAAAAGGACAGCCATGATCTGGAAGGTGGGGCTGATCTTCCTGATGGTCTGGATCTCGTTCCACTCGTTGGCCACAAAGTAGGTCCTCCAGATGCTGACAGGAGACTGCTCACGTTTCACCTCCCCGTTGGCTGATAAACAACAACAACAACAGCTCATGTCTCATTCAATACTAGACAGCCGAACTGTCACATTTCAGGTTAGAAATGTGAACTTATGGAAAGTCAAAAACCACTTATTTCTAGTCACATTGTCTTCCCAAAAATGAGATAATGGAGCTTTGTACAAGTATAACATAATGGATTCCTCCTAAAAGGCTGGGTGAGAGAGAGAGTGGTGAATGTGTTTACCCTGGACAGTTCTGAGTGTGAGAGAGAGGGGTGAATGAGTTTACCCTGGACAGTTCTGAGTGTGAGAGAGAGAGGGGTGAATGAGTTTACCCTGGACAGTTCTGAGTGTGAGAGAGAGAGGGGTGAATGAGTTTACCCTGGACAGTTCTGAGTGTGAGAGAGAGGGGTGAATGAGTTTACCCTGGACAGTTCTGAGTGTGAGAGAGAGAGGGGTGAATGAGTTTACCCTGGACAGTTCTGAGTGTGAGAGAGAGGGGTGAATGAGTTTACCCTGGACAGTTCTGAGTGTGAGAGAGAGAGGGGTGAATGAGTTTACCATGGACAGTTCTGAGTGTGAGAGAGAGAGGGGTGAATGAGTTTACCCTGGACAGTCCTGAGTGTGAGAGAGAGAGGGGTGAATGAGTTTACCCTGGACAGTCCTGAGTGTGAGAGAGAGAGGGGTGAATGTGTTTACCCTGGACAGTTCTGCTGCCTTTGCTTCTCGGTCTCTCCCAGTCGATGAGGAATATATCAACTGACAACTGCAGGACGAGCTTGTGGAGGAACTGTATCGTCTGGACAAAAGCATATAAACCTTATTTTATATAGAAAATACTACATATACAGACAGACGCACACACCAAAATGAGCTCCCCGAACCTATATTGATCATGACGATCTGCCTACAACATAATTGATGAGTTTGGTTCCACCAGAGTTAGTGAAGAGGCAAAGCAATGGAGCTGCTCGACTTCAGTGGCAGATGGCAGGACTGTGCGCAGAGCCCCGCGGGGGGAGACCGCTGCCCGGCTCCTCTCTGCCACACGGGCAGGAGGCAAAGCCGCCGTTGTCGTCGGTCCGATACGCGGAAAATAATAAAGAGGAGGAGGCGGCTTCAGCCGCAGGTACCTTCATGTAAATAACACGGACATGTCTCACCTTGAGCGCGAAGGCACAGCCGATGTACGTCACGAAGCGCTCCTCCTGGCCGGGCAGCGGCAGCAGCACGGACACAAAGTGCTGGGCCTGAAACACGCAAATGAGACGAGCTTAGAAATACGTGTGGCTGACAGTTATGCCAAGTATTGTATATATAGATCTACACTTTCATAAAAAACACTGCTGGAGTACAGAGAGGGAAAGGCGGGAAAAAGTTAAAAGAGAGGAGAGACTTGCCTCGAACGTCTGAGAGAGAGAGAGCAGACAAGAGAGAGAAAGTAGAGTGTTAAAAAACAAACAAACAAACAACATTGTTGTCAAAAATAAATGAGGCATAGCACAGAGAGGGAAGGAAGTGGAACAGAGGCCAGAGACCATGGACCATATTCACACAGCGGCCATTTTGCTCTTATGTCCTGCTCAGGTTGGGATTTCTTTCCATGACATAAGAACAAAATGGCCACCGTGTGAATATAGTCAATGATGTTAAAAAAAAAGGTGAGAACATGGGCTCATATGGAGGCATGGATGAGGGCAGAGAGGTGAATCCCATGCCAACCTTGTAGAAGATCAGCCAGTACAGCCCTGTTCCCACGGTGATGACGAAGAACACATTGGCCAGATCGCCGGCATAGAACAACAGGAACTTCCGCACGGTCTGAGGGAGGGGGGAGAGAGAGAGAGAGAGAGAGAGACTCAGAAAGCTGTAAGGCTGAACACACACACAGAGAAGTTTGAGAGCCCAGGACGGTTACCTCCATGTCAATGATAGGCGAGGCGACCCTCCTCTTCCAGCTGACTGTCTTCAACAAGGAGTAGAGTACTGCTATACCACCCATCACCCCTAGAGCAGTCTACACACACACACACACACACACACACGTTATGAGTCCTCCTCACTAGTTCTCTCTCATATTACAGTACGCCAGCTGTTTAAAAGAGAGCGCACTACTCACATCAGTCTTCATACGAGCCTCATTCTGATCCATCTCATACTCCACAGCAAAGGACACCTGAACACAGGAAATGAGAACAGTCTAATAGAATGTATGATGATGAGTCTAGACTAGTCTAGTCTTGAGTGTAATGTAATTTACCAAGTAGTAAGGAGTATTCAAATTCAATGACCACAATGAAATACAGTATGGCCAAAGCACACAGGGTTGTACTGACAAAGAAATGGTCAGTGACAATATGGAGGGGGAAAAAAAAGAGAGAAAAAATAATAATAGTACTAATAAAATAAAAAATAAGTGTGAGAGAGAGAAACAGAGTGATTGTGTGAATGTGTGTGGGGGTGGGGTAAAGACATACTCTACTGCAGCTCTACATACTACTGCTGGACTGCAGCTCTACAGACTCTACTGCTGGACTGAAGCTCTACAGACTATACTCTACTACTACTCTATTTTACCATTTGACCATTATCATGATGTGGAAGTGAGGATGCTTGCGTTTGAACCCTGTTGTTGGGACTGGCTGGAGGTTTGTGCTTTCTGTTGTCTCCAGACTGTCTTCCTCCCAGCAGAGCCGCTCCTCTTTGTCGAGCCGTGACGTGTTGCATGGAGCCGTCTCCATGGCCAGGCTGTGCTCACAGAGTCTGTACTTTGTCATGGTAGCTCTGTGTTTAGGGTCAGTCACTGTGGTCTCTTAGGGGAGTTATTTTTTTCCGTAGCCGCATTTTGCAGAGACGCTCTCTGATTGGCCACTGACTGACGCGCTCCGATTGGCCACTGACATGTGCGCCCAATCGCATGACAAGCTGTGTCTTTGCCCATTTCCGGGTCTAACAGCCTGCAAACGACCTAACGCCTAGTTTATCACTGGTTAAGCTTAGGCGACTCTTTCGAAGTTGGTTAAGGTTAGAGTTTGGAATCAGGGCTGGTGTTCTATCGCCCTGCTCTAAGACAAACTCTAACCTTAACCAACTTCAAAAGAGTGCCTAAGCTTAACCGGTGTAGAAACAGGCGTCACACGATTGGGCGCACATGTCACATGAAGTGGCCAATCAGAGAGTGTCTCCGCAAAATGCGGCTACGGAAAAGAATACCGCCTCTTAGGGCCAGATAGCACTGCATTCTGCTTCCTGCTTTTCGTTTGTATTCCCATGGGCGATGTCGTTTTCTTTCTGGTGTGTATTCATTAACTCAAGTTCCTATTGTCAGCACCCAAGACCCAAACCATCCCTATAGCAACAGGTGCTAAAGGTTCAGTTACTTCGGTAAAGCCTCCCTGTTGCTCAGGTGAAGCAGCAACAAAACACTGAAGTCTAGGATACATTTTGAAAATAATAAAATGTTGGCGATCGACAACAAATGCCCTGTGTTGTCATAGTCAATGCTATAAATTCTTAGAACAAGTAAGTTCTGTGTGTACGTGTTTGGGTGAGAGAGAGAGAGAGAGAGAGAGAGAGAGAGAGAGAGAGAGAGAGAGACGGTGAGATAAAGAAAGAGGCAAAACCAGAAGGAAGCTAACTTACAGACACAGTTTGCTTGTCGGGATCAGTGATGAGAACGTCCTTGTATGAGACAGACATCAAAGGAGGGAACACCTGTCCCCTCTGTGTCCCCGGTACCAGCTGGAACCTACACACACACACAAATTAACAATACTTCTTTACAAAAGAGCAACGGTGGAAAGTAACTTAAGTACATTTTCGAGCTACTTGTACTTCACGTTAGTATTTCCATTTTAGGGAACTTTATACTTCTACTCCACTACATTTCAAAGGAGATATTGTACTTTTTACTCCACTACATTTACCTGAACCCATCAGTTACTAGTTACTTTGAAGAAAAAGATTTTGCTTAGAAAACATGGCCCAAAATGTATGAAGATACTTTCACATTTGAAGCCTGACAACTTCAAGAGGACATAATCAGAGCAGCATAACTGGACCACACACCACTTTAACATAACCTTTAATTATGGCAGCTGAGTGGCGCAGTGGGCAAGGCGCTCGCAACTAACGCAGGATATGCTGGTATCGAGCCCAGCTCTCTGCGTTGCTACCGGTTCAATGACCTTATCTAAATCCAATCAATATTAAACATTCATATAATACAATAACCTAAATATATAGCTTTGGCTCTTACAACCGGCTTGGCCGGCCGTCGTACTAACAGAATTGGCAGTGTTAGAGGGTGGGGAAGCTGGTGGCTGGGGATTGGACGTTGTGGACAGCGACTCCTACAGGTCGGTTGGGTGACGCCTGTACAGCAGAAACAGGAAGTATCGGGGGCAGCGTGAGCCTCCCACGCGTTACTCCTCGCCACTGAGAGTTCGAGCTGTCTGGTGATGAGACAGGCTGCCTCCTCGTGTACCGGAGGGGACACGTGATGCAAGGCTTCTATCCTCACTACAGCCGACCAGTGGGAGGCATAGTCTAGCAACGTTCAAGACAGGGGAGGGAAGAATTGGAATCACGAAAATTGGAATGGGAGAAAAATAGGAGAAAAAGTGGATAAAAAAAAAAACATAACCCATAATCATAGCAGCATAACTGGACCACACACCACTTTAATCAGAGGTCAATGGATCTATGGTTAAATGCTCCCAAGCACTGGAATACACAAACATCATGTAGAATGCATACTTTAGATATTTAAGTACATTCAATAGCAAATACTTAAGTAGAATTAGAATGGAGGACTTCTACCAGAGTACTCGTTTATATGGGTATTTCTACTTTTACTTAAGTAAAGGAACAGTGTACTTCGTCCACCACTGCAAAACAGTCACAGAGCAGCATAACGGTTGACATTTGATTTCATCTTTGTGAATAGTTAGTGTGTAACCCACTGTATGTTGATGCTGCTGGCGACGCGGATGACTTTAGGCAGAGCGCTCAGACTCTTCTCCCTGCCGCTCAGCGTGTCCACCAGGAACACACGGCGAGACAGGTACCAGTTCTTCATGTTCTCTGTAGGACAGGGATTAAAGCAAAAAAAATATCTCCTGACTGAACTTTTTTTCAGGCCAAGTCATATTCTTATTTTAACCTCCACTGTATATATATATTTTTTTAATAGCGTTAGCGTTTTAAGGGAGCCTACTTGTTTCGGTTTCGTCGATAATCCAATGTACAGTTATTCTCTGGTCTGCATCCCCTTAACAGCTGTACTGTATTGTACCCATTCTGCAATCTGTTAATAACAATCAATCAATCAATATTTAACAGACTGCAGAATGGGTACAATACAGTACAGCTCAATACACACAATTGTTAAGGGGATGCAGACCAGAGAAAGACGTTCGTCTTGTTTACATCAGGGTCCCCCATTTTCAATTCATAGTGACATACATGACATACTACAGGTATATAGTAATTACATTTGTGACATACGATATGCAAATATACAGTACTGTTACCCATAGATCCTAACAGAGATTATACATATGATGGGGAGGAGACTGTACATTAGGAGGGGGTGGGTGGGTGGGAGAAAATATACAGTACTGTTACCCATAGATCCTAACAGAGATTATATACATATGGGGAGGAGACTGTACATTAGCAGGGCTGTACGGTAAGCTTTTTCACTAGGGGCACACTTGCCCCTAAATGAGAAATCTAGGGGCACAGAATATTTTTTTGGGGCAAATTTTTTAATAACAATTTGACCATTATAGTGCAAAATAATATGTTCCTCCTGCCTCATTACTGTGGTCCTTTTATTTAACATTTAAGTGCGTTTGTTTTCAGGTTTGTATATTTTATAATGAACCAACTGAGAAAGTGTGTAAATCACTAATAGAACAAAAACAACAAACTGTGTGTGTGTGCGCGCGCGCGGTAGTGCTCCTTGAATGAGATCACCACAACACACACACACCATTGCATTAATCAGGAGGACAAGAAACTCTGCATACCTTTGTTTCACAATGAAAAGTGCTTTATAAATTAAATGAATTATTATTATTGTAAATAACCCCATGAAAGGTTTATTAGTTTTAATGGGTAATTACCCGCTTCATATTTGTACTGGTTTCAGGGTGTGCCTAAGTGGTCTGCACACGGCGGGCGACCGACGTCGCCTGGCGATGCGATCGCCTGTCGCTCAACGACAATCGATTGGCCCCCCACACCAGAGGCGACCGTCGCTCTGTCTAGCTGGGGGTGTGGTTACTTGTTTCCCCCCGGAAGATATAAGAGGACGGACCGCCGGGACCGGACGCGTGAATACTTTCCCCAAGGTGGTTGTCCTTCCGCGTTCGGTTTGCGCGGCCTGATTGGCCACTGATGCTTCTCTCAGCGCCCAATCGCGTTGCGCCTAGCTTTCAGTTCCACAGCCCAAGTCCTTCAGTTCCACAGCCCATTTCCTCGTATTGTTTTCATCGCTCTATATTAACGTAGCCCATTTCCTCGTATTGTTTTCATCTCTCTATATTAACGTAACGCGCTATTCATATCAATCGACATCACATCAATATAAATAACGTATTGTTTTCATCTCTCTATATTAACGTAACGCGTTATTCATATCAATCGGCATCACTTCAATATACATAACATATTGTTTTCATCTCTCTATATTAACGTAACGCGCTATTCATATCAATCGACATCACATCAATATAAATAACGTATTGTTTTCATCTCTCTATATTAACACTTTGCCGCCCGACCACGAGTTAATACGGGTTTCGAATCCATGCGTTGTGGACAGAATCACGTATAAAGCCGTGGAAAGCAATGTTACCTCTAATTTTTTTTCGGTCTGAGCAAACACTCAAACCTCCTGAGCAGACATCAGCAACTACTGAGCAACATACGTCACCTGCCAATTAACCGGTTAGTTGATAAGCGGCGGTTTGTAAAAAATCTGAGAATCTTAATTTCCCTCAATGTCTAACATAAAAATATATACATTTAGCTGATACAGAGAAATAATACAAAAAGGCATATTATATTCCTTAATCAAATATTTATTTGACCATTGATTGACGATACAGAGCAAAGTCCTTACTTTGGCAGTGGCGGTGTGAGTCGTGTCACTAACTTTTGTCTTTTTAGGAGGCTGACTCGTCATTATTTTATTAAGTGAATTATAATGCGACTTCAAGGGTGACCATATTGTGATTTTTTTTAAAGAGGACACTGCCTTCAGCCTCAAGATACTTAATGATACTCAAAGTTTACTCAAAGATGCCTCATCATTATAATATATTTAAGGTATGCCTCCTCTGTATGGATATAAAATTATTGTTTATATTATTTTATATAACAAAATAATATCTCTCTATAACCAAAGTTACTCAACATGCTGTATTATGCCTAAAGTAATCTATCTGACAAATCTCAAGAACATAACTAAATCAACCTATGACAAAATAATATATATTTTCAAGTCTTACTGGACAAAATAAATAACAAGAAAAATATGAAGTAATGTTCTAAATAATACCTCTTCTGTATTAGAAAATCCAGCTTAAAGGGGAACTATTTTACTATTTCTTTCACTATTTGGGCACTTTTACACAATTCCTGTGAGTTTATGGAACACCTCTGTAATTATATAAATTTTTTTAATCATTGTTTTGTATTTCTAATCAAGTCCTCAAAAACAGCATTTTTCTACCTCAAGATCTCGAGCCGTTTTGAGCCTGGGCTCCTAAACCACTGCGCCGTGCCGCCGCCGCCTGAACATTAACATGCAGCGGTGTCTTTCTGACATCACAAATCAGCACATTTTCAGATGACTCAGTTCAGTGAGGGTGAATATTGTGAGAGGAGAATTGGAAGAATGCACCAATATGAGAATTAGAGACATAGATCATATTAATATAAGTCCACATAGCTAGGAAACAATGCTAAACACTGAAAAAGGCCATTTATAAGATAGTTCCCCTTTAAAAAATATATCTTTGTATCTTTTCAATGTAATGTAAATTATAAAACAGTAACCTCACAAAGATACTAATTTAAAAGTGCACTATGCAGTTTCAGATTTGTCGCAATTAGTGTACTAAACTAATTTATTACACACATAATCCTTAGAATGATTGTATCATAACAAGCATCTTATCAAACCAAAACATCATTTTGAGGCATCAAAATAGTTTATTTTCTTTCTCTCTCTGTATAGCTGCATACTTCAATCAATTCGGTCAACTTTGCCATCAAACTCTCGCCTCGCACTGCTTTGTTTGTAATGTTTTTCTGTGTCCATGTGAGCTTTGAGATCGCCACCACTTTTATTAGACACAGAAACATATGGTCAAGCTTTGCACGCGTTGCACTCTGCTTCCAATTAGTCTCGACCGGGACGATAAATTGGGAATTTTCTCTGCAGTTAATCTGTAATGTACATTTTCGCGTTGGCATTGTGAGGAGCCAGCGATGCTGGTCGGATCTGTCCGCTTCCTGCTCTGTTGTGTGTGTCTGTGTGAGCGCGCAGTAGCTTTTTCAAAGGACTGTATGACAAATAAGCATTGCCATTAAAAAACACGTAAATATTGACCTAAACTTAAATTAGTATTTAAGTAAATGTTATATATTTAACTTCAAGTACGGTTGGTGGTTTGCTTATGTTAACCTCAATGTGCTAGAATAGGCAAGAGTATACCAGCCACTTATATATTGCTAAAAGGCTCATAATAATTCATAAATGAATAAATCACGTTATTGGTTGACCATCTAGCCCTAATTTACACAGGAATAACAACCCCCCCACCTTGGTTGATGAACCTTCCATTGTATTGCTGGTTGAGGATGAGTGTAGGAAGGGGTAGAAGTCTGCTGTCATCCTCTCCTCCACTGAGGTCCACAAACACATCATAGAATACGGGCTCAGGATGCGCACGCAACAACTCTGCTACAGAGAGGACACACTGTACACACACACACACACACAGTTTAGATGCTTTAAATTAACTCAATAAATCAAACATAGGATTCAAATATTAGAGTTTAAATAATAATCCTCAAGCCTTTCCCCCTATAGGCCTGTAATCCTCTAGCCTTTTCCTCTATAGGCCTGTAATCCTCTAGCCTTTTCCTCTATAGGCCTGCAATCCTCAAGCCTTATCTCTATAGGCCTGCAATCCTCAAACAATTTCCTCTAATAGGCCTGCAATCCTCAAACAATTTCCTCTAATAGGCCTGCAATCCTCAAGCCTTTTCCTCTATATGCCTGCAATCCTCAAGCCTTTTCCTCTATAGGCCTGCAATCCTCAAACCGTTTCCTCTAATAGGCCTGCAATCCTCAAGCCTTTTCCTCTATAGGCCTGCAATCCTCAAGCCTTTTCCTCTATAGGCCTGCAATCCTCAAGCCTTATCTCTATAGGCCTGCAATCCTCAAACAATTTCCTCTAATATGCCTGCAATCCTCAAGCCTTATCTCTATAGGCCTGCAATCCTCAAACAATTTCCTCTAATAGGCCTGCAATCCTCAAACAATTTCCTCTAATAGGCCTGCAATCCTCAAGCCTTTTCCTCTATATGCCTGCAATCCTCAAGCCTTTTCCTCTATAGGCCTGCAATCCTCAAACCGTTTCCTCTAATAGGCCTGCAATCCTCAAGCGACCAACGGCATTTTTTTATATATATGTCAGAGGCTGCCAAGTATCAAAACCATTAGCCTACAGTTAGCCTACAGCAGGGCTATTCAACTAAATTGTTCAGGGGGCCACATTGTCAGAAACCCAAGGGGCCAGGGGCCGGACTGCCACGGCGCCTCCCCGTGCTATGAATATATGTACACTTGACACAACACGCAACCACATTTTCACAACTTTTATTTAACTACATTGCAAAAGTACTAGTATACTTTAAAAAAAAAAAAGTGCTTCATTTATGTGCCACATCTGCAACATCTCCTGCAGAAAGTGCTTCATTTTTTTTTGATCCACTTTTTCTCCCATTTTTCCATATTTTCTCCCATCCCAATTTCGTATCATCCAATTCAACCCTCCCCTGTCACGAACGCTGTTTCTTGCCTCCCACAAGCCGGCTGCAATGTGGACTAAGTCATACATAGCACAAGTCCCCTCCGGTACTTGAGGTAACAGCAGTCGCATCTTTTCACCTGCGCAGCTCGATCTCTGTGTCGAGGAGTAACGCGTGGGAGGCTCACGCTGCCCCCGACACTTCCTGATTCTACTGCGCAGGCGCACCAACCGACTTGTAGGAGTCGCTTGTTCACAACGTTCGATCCCCACCCTTCAGTTTTCCCTCCCCGTAATACGGCCAATGTGTATTACTGCGGACGACCAGCCAAACTGAAAAACAATGTGGAGAGCTGGATTCGAACACGCGAATCCTAGCGTCTCCACACTGGTGGCGAGTGCCTTGCCCACTACACCACCTAGCCGCCCAGAAAGTGCTTCATTTATGACTGTGCAACAACTGCAACATCTCCTCTTCAACATTTCAATATAAAAATAAAATAAAAAACATTCTAACATCAACACTTGAACAAAAAAACACATTTATAGTGCAGCTGAGCTTATGAAAAAGTGCTTCATGTCTGTGCAACAACAGCAAATCACAGCATCTTATTAGCACTTATTGTCCACTCTTAACTCAAACATCAGGGGGGTGGGGGGCAGACAGGCCTAGCCTACATACACACATCTAATGAGAGCGATTGCACTTCTTTGACTGGGCAATGGCAGAGAAAGAGGGTTCATAGGAAGTGAGGCTACCCGCAAACAGTGATGCAAATGCTCATTTGTCAAGGAGGCACATTGCTTGTTTTAATGGCATTCATGTGAGAGAAACTGGATGCACAGGTGTATGTTGAGCCAAACATTGTTAGCACAGATATTGCCAGCGTTTTTATTTTGGGGAATGTCTTGACATGAATACACTTTATCCAAAATGTTGTGGTGGATTCATTCTCAAGTGCCTGCTTCAGAGCAGATGATGCTTGCATGTCAATTATTTCAAGTTTTCCCTCAATTTATCAATGAAATCTGTCATTAATTGAGTGACTTTTGGCTCAATTGTGCGTGTTAACGTTGACATGAAAAAAAAAAAGTAAAAAAAAAAAAATCATCATGTAATCTTTGGCGGGCCGGTCAGAATCATCCCGCGGGCCGGATCTGGCCCGCGGGCCGCCAGTTGAATAGCCCTGGCCTACAGTCACAAACTCACCACTTTCCGTAGTGCCTCTCTGCTCCAATGCAAGGCGTAAATGCAATTGCTTTTCGGTACAATCAAGTAACGGCAATCAAGTTAAGGTAGGTTCATCAGTTCATCACCATGAGGCTTTAAAGTTCTTCTTTCTGATCTTCATTGACAAAAGTGATATCAGGACTCACATACACATCTACTGTATATAAGACCTATATACTGTAAATCAAAAACACACAAAAAAAATAAAAGACACTCACTCTCTCTTGGTAAGCGGTTCCAAAGGTGTAGGCGGACCTCTGTCTGGTGTCTGTGTCTGGGCAGAGCTGAGAGGAGAGACAGTGTTTCAGAGTCATTTTATATTACAGAAGCAATTCCTAACTCATGGCTGTGTCCTGTCATAGCTCAGACCTTGTATCTTATCTTAACTAACTCATGGCTGTGTCCTGTCATAGCTCAGACCTTGTATCTTATCTTAACTAACTCATGGCTGTGTCCTGTCATATCTCAGACCTTGTATCTTATCTTAACTAACTCATGGCTGTGTCCTGTCATAGCTCAGACCTTGTATCTTACCTTAACTAACTCATGGCTGTCCTGTCATATCTCAGACCTTGTATCTTAACTAACTCATGACTGTGTCCCATCGTATCTCAGACCTTGTATCTTAACCCATTCTCCGCCATTGACGGATTAAGACGTCATTCCTCGCCATGCGTAATCTGCCAATGACGGATTACGACGTCATCGAGATCAATATTTAAAATTTTCGTCATGGTATTCACATTTCACCCACGGAGCCATGACTGGTGCTGTAGATCTCCACTCAACTCTCCAGCGCTTCAATACCGCCACCTGGTGGCCGATCGGCGAGTTGCCAAACCGGAAGTGGGGCCGGAAGTGCTTGGTGTCCCCCCTATTCCGTCCGCCACTCGCTATCGCTCCCGGGACTCCATCTCGACACACTGGATAATCGATCCGTTGCCATAACTCAATAAACAACGTTATTTGGATGCAGGGCTGTACAGTGCGACGAGCTCGTCGCAAATTGCCCCTTTAATTGGCCGTTGCGATTGGTAAATAATATTTGGGGGCGGGCTTGCGAGTAGGGATTTCAAGCCTTGCATTCGCATTTCACTCCTAAATTATCCAAGCCGTGTGATGACGCCACTCATGCGAGCTGAGCACTCGGGTATGAGAGTGGGGGAAATCGATTGAGCACTCTGATAGACTGGCTGACTGTCTGATTTAGCTATGCCTATGAAGAAAAGTAAAGTTAGTATTGCTTCATATTTTCGACGCGTTCCACCTCCTAGTGAGCCGTCGAATGAAAATGTGACCGTCGAGAACATTGAGCCAGCAGTGGCAGTAGCCACCACCGCAGACCTGCCTTTGTACTAGGGTTGGATGCAGTTCCCTGTTGGTCAGTCTGTGTCTGTTATTCCATCTTCTTCTGCTCCGTTTAACGTTATACACTTCAAATAGTGCAGCATGTTTGAGAGTGCTCCCTTGACTGAGAGGATGGCTAGAGGATGGCCGGAACCACGAGAACTTTTATTAAACATTCTATTAAACATTCTGATATTTCCGCGGGTCTCGTGCAGTGGTCTCGTGCCACTGTCAACTAAAGCGAGCACTCGGAAGACATGCACCGTTTGACAGTGATATGCGCACTGACAGTCGGCGCAGTTGACATTTTCCAAGTGGGGGAAAATAAATCCTCTTCGTCCCGACTGTGTCCCGGCCCCGTGGAGGATTTTTCTTCATCCCAAATACATATTTTATTTCCCCCGGGACGACGGGACGGTGTTAGTCTCAAGCCCTGTCGTCCGCGTCGTATACCATTATCGATCCCCAGGTACTGGTTCAAATGTGAACGGTACCCAACCCTAACTGTTCAAAACGAAACGTCCCATTAAACTAAATAGTTCAGATAGCTCCTGATATCAATGTCTTATAACACTGAGTCGATGCGTATTCGAGCTGAGGGCACGCTGAATATAGTCAATAGGGTCCAGCTGCAGCGCCGGAGAATCCTGGCCGTAGCTGGAGGCTACAGTATAGGGTCCAGCTGCAGCTCCGGAGAATCCTGGCCGTAGCTGGAGGCTACTCGAGTACACACAGACAGTGGAGCTGGTTGCATATAGCGAGCATTTTGACTTGTTGCGTGGTGGCGATGTCTCGCAGATAATACAACTACAAGTATGATTATATAATATATATATTTTATTAAAAAATAATTATATAAAATTCTTTTTTTTTATATCAAAAACAATCGATATAAATAATGGTAAAATTGTTATTTAAAAATTTGCCCCTAAAACATTTTTTTTGCCCCTAAATTTCTCATTTAGGGGCAAGTGTGCCCCTAGTGAAAAAGCTTAGCGTACAGCCCTGGGACGTATATAGTATTATACAACCCGGAAATGGTTAATCTAGATCAACATCCCATAATAGCGATCTTTTTGCTCCACGCTGATCACCCAACGGTAAGAGGAAGCTGCGGTGAGTTTCAGCATTTTTGATTATTATTAACCATACAAACTGCTCTGATATATATATATCACCCATACTACATAAATGATGTAACGTGGGCCACGGAATTATAAACGACCCCCCCCCCCCCCCGGTCAACATCAGATGATAAGTCATAACGTCTAGGATCATGTACAGTTGACATTTTTTATCTGGCGTCAATCGCTATCAAACTGCATTTGATGATCTAATATGCATAAATGGCTATATCTCACATTCTATGAAATACAGCAGAAAACGATAAAAACATATTTATACTCTATCTAGACAGTATTTTAGTATGAATGAAAAAGTAAAACGTTCCTACACCCTGAACGATAGATAATTGATGTTGAATGGGCCATAGTAATGACAATTTAGCAATACAATTTAAAAAGTTATAGCCCTGCAAAGAAGGTGAACATCTCCATAGACAAATAGAGCTGGCAGAGGATGGTATAAGAAGGGTACAATGCCTGGCGAAGAATGGGTTAACTAACTCAACTTTAAACATTCACTTTAAACATGTTTTTAAACATTACACCGTATTTTATCTATTTATTCGTACACATTTGCACTGCCTCCTCTACCTCGTTTTTGCATTTTGTATATTGTTTGGTCTTTTACTGTATGAAGCACAATGTCAGGAGGGTCATACAGAACCAAGCATTTCACTATAATGTACATGCACCTTATAATGTGACAAAAAACAAAATTTGAATCTTGAATAATAAAAGAAAAAGGCCACTCCCATTGCCAGCCCCCCTTTTAGTCAACTGGCGTGACCACACACACCTCCATGCCAAATTCCAGCCTCCTAGGGTGAAACCTGGGGTTGCCAGGTGGGGACACTTTTGTGAGTGCTGGTCACAGCCAAAATTCACTGGGCTTGTGGAAATCAGCACTGATGCCACCTTGTGGCCACCGCTGGTATTACCGGGCGTAATCGCTTCACCGTGTTGTGTAATGAGAAGAAACATGGTGGTTTATCATCATTAATTTCCATCTCACCTGCAGGTTTCCTCCTCCTACTATTTTCTCCCATCTAAGGAACTCTCCTCTGGCAGAGTAGACCGCAGCCAGCAGCTTGATATTAGTATTCTGAAAGACAGAAAAAAGACATTATTAGATTAGATTCAAATGTATTGTCATTATACAGCACAAGTACAGTACAACGAAAAGAAGTTTGGCATCCAACCAGAGTGCAAATGTAGCAGTAAAGTGCAATTGTAATATACAATGTACAGGTGGTTAAACTTGGTACAAAATATACAAATATATGAGTGTAGTTCTAATCAGATGTATGTACAGAGTTGTAGTATATTAAATAAAGACAGTACGACTACTACTGCAGGTAATTACAGGTGTGGATAGATATAGATGTGGTGAGAATAAAAAAATAAATAAAATATATATATAGCATATACAGCATTATTGTACATGCTATCATACAGAGCTATGGGTTATGTGCAGGTGTACAAGCAAGTATATAGAGGGGTTATATGAAGGTATATTCAGACAAATATGGGTTTATACTATATATATATATATGCAGTAAATATAACACTTTGCATGTAGGGGTGTAACGGTACACAAAAACCACAGTTCGGGACGGGTTTTCGGTACAGTGGGGGAAAGTTTGGCTTTCCATGTTCCACTCAGGGGTGATGTAGTGTGCAGTAACTAATTGTACTTGTAGGGCTGTCAACGAATATTCTATATTGAAATTAATAATCGACTTGTTAAAAAATTAAGAAAAAAAAGAATTATATTAGATTGTGAAAATGCCAGGAAAACAACAGCTGTTTTAACCATTCACACTAGGGGTAGAACGATTTTTAGATCCAATACACAGCTTAGTTTTCAGGTGACTGACAACCTGCTGATAGACTTTGTTTCAAAGGACTGTATGAAAAATAAGCATTGCCATGGGCGGCCGTTAGTGGTTAACATACCGTTGTATTAGTTCGGTACACAGCCGTACTGAACCTGAGGTCCGGTACTGAAACGGTTCCGTACGTGTACTTTTACACCCCAGTGCACATTGGCAGGTTCTAGTAGCAGGCTTCACTTCTTGCAAGATAATAAATAAATAAAAATCATTCCCATCTGTTGTCAGAATGGTACCGTGTGCTTAGTTGAAATGCTTTGTTTACAGAACGAGGTGCGCTGACGTGTTTGTGGAAGAGGATTATCCCTCTCGTTAAGATGAGGTCATAGGTGAAGCTACACACGTGTGTGTGTGTGTGCGCGCATGTGAGATTGAGGTCCACGACGCTAACCTTGTTATTCCCTTTGAAGCTGAATCCTCTGGGCAGCGGGTCGGTCTGGAGCACGCGGCCGGCCAGGCCCGGCTGGTCCCCGTAGTAGAGCCAGGGCAGGTTGGCCCTCCTGAGGGACACAAGACAACAACATCCATCACAGCTTCACTCTGGGTGAACTGACCAGGTGATGAATGACACACTGTTACGTTTCAAATGGCCAGGAAAAGGACAACACACAATCTAATCTACACTTTTATCTATTTATTGATTTTCTGCTATATTCTCCCTTTTCTTTTTCTCTGGGCGACAGTGGCTCAGGGGGTATAGAGCGGTCGTCTGGTCATCGGAAGGTTCCCGGTTTGATTCCCGCTCCTGCGTGTGTCAAAGTGTCCTTAACCCCCAATTGCTCCCGATGTGCAGGTTGGCTCCTTGCATGGTCACCTCCGCTGTCGGTGTGTGAATGTGTGAGTGAATGTGAGGAACAAAGATTGTAACGCGCTTTGGATTATATAAATGCATCGCCTGCATCCCCCCCCCCTGCAATATTAAGAGTGACAGGGATGACAGAGAAGTGGGACAGAATGACATACGAGGGTCATGAGACGAACTAGAAACCCACGAGTAAGTGGTTTTTATGCCTCATCCCACTGTGCCACCGACACCAACACACACACACCTCTTCTGACAGTATGTCGAGGCGTCTAGTTACCAGTAAGAGATGTCTTGTGTGGAGCCCAGCGCTGCTGTGGATCTGAAGATGGTGTTGAAGAGACCGCAAGCATCGCTGGCCGCGCTGCTGAACGAGTGCATGTTCATCACACACATGTTGCCCAGAGCCTGGCACGCCGTTAGGTTGGAGAACACCTGCAAACAACACACCGTCAGGTTAGAGAACACCTGGAAACAACACACCGTCAGGTTAGAGAACACCTGGAAACAACACACTGTCAGGTTAGAGAACACCTGGAAACAACACACTGTCAGGTTAGAGAACACCTGGAAACAACACACTGTCAGAACACCTGGAAACAACACACTGTCAGAACACCTGGAAACAACACACTGTCAGGTTAGAGAACACCTGGAAACAACACACTGTCAGGTTAGAGAACACCTGGAAACAACACACCGTCAGGTTAGAGAACACCTGGAAACAACACACTGTCAGGTTAGAGAACACCTGGAAACAACACACTGTCAGGTTAGAGAACACCTGGAAACAACACACTGTCAGGTTAGAGAACACCTGGAAACAACACACTGTCAGAACACCTGGAAACAACACACTGTCAGAACACCTGCAAACAACACACTGTCAGAACACCTGGAAACAACACGCCGTTAGGTTGGAGAACACCTGGAAACAACACACTGTCAGAACACCTGCAAACAACACACTGTCAGAACACCTGCAAACAACACACTGTCAGAACACCTGGAAACAACACGCCGTTAGGTTGGAGAACACCTGCAAACAACACACTGTCAGAACACCTGGAAACAACACACTGTCAGAACACCTGGAAACAACACACTGTCAGGTTAGAAAACACCTGGAAACAACACACTGTCAGGTTAGAGAACACCTGGAAACAACACTGTCAGAACACCTGCAAACAACACACACAACACTGGTTTAGAGAGAGAGAGAGAGAGAGAGAGAGAGAGAGAGAGGTTTATTTGTCACATACATAACAGGGCATACAGTGAAATGCGGGTGGCCATGCACGCTTTGATTGTGCAATAATACTAAATAATAAAATAGACATAATAAACAGTAAAACAGGTAATAAAATAGACATAAAATAGGCATGATAAAATAGACATGCTAAAGTCCTGAGATAATGCAATACAATGTTAGCTACGGATTTAAGGCACTGGGTCCTATGTACACTACTATACAATATACAGTTTTTACTCTATATCCTTATGCTATACTTGCTATTTCTAAACTATACTATAGTGTACAAGAACCACATCAGTTCTTTCCTTAAAGTGACCTTTATTTTCCTCGTTCCTTTAAAGTGTCCTTTCCATTTAGTTTAAAGTGACGGCTTGTGTGTGAGCGAATGCAGAATGTGTGTTGTGTGTATGTATATGTGTGCTCATGTGTGCTTGTGTGTGGAGAGTTCAGTGTTCAATGTTCTGATGGCCTGGGGGAAGAAGCTGAGCCTTAGACTCTCTGTTCTTGCTGCGTGTATGCGGAGGCACTTGCCTGACCGCAGCAGCTTGAACAGGCTATTGTTGGGGTGTTGAGGGTCCTTCATTATTCTGCAGGCTTTGGATTTGCACCTCCTATTGTATAAGTCCTGCAGGAGTGGTAGTGCAATACCTGTAGTACGCTCTGCTGAGCGCACCACTCTCTGTAGGGCCTTCCTGTCCTGGGCCGTGCTGTTTCCAAACCAGGCAGTGATGTTTCCCGTCAGAATGCTCTCTACAGCCCCGGAATAGAAGGAGTGGAGTATCTTCCCCAATACTCTGAACTTCCTTAATTGTCTCAGGTGATAGAGGCGCTGTTTCACCTTTTTTACCACAGAGTCTATGTGTGTTGTCCATGTCAGGTCCTCTGTGATGTGGACTCCCAGTCCCAGGTACTTAAAACTGCTCACCCTGTCCACGATAGCCCCATTTATCCACAGTGGTGTGTGTGTCCCCTGCTGTATTCTCCTAAAATCCACAATCAGCTCCTTGGTTTTACCAATGTTCAGGAGTAGGCAGTTATCCCGGCACCAGCGTGCCAGTTCATCAACCTCCTCCCGGTAGGCCTTCTCGTTGTTGTTAGAGATCAGCCCCACCACCACCGTGTCGTCAGCACTATGAAGTTGGAGCTGAACCTGGCCACACAGTCATGTGTGTACAGTGAATACAGCAGGGGGCTGAGAACACAGCCCTGGGGGGACCCGATGCTTAGGGTGATTGAGTTGGAGGTATGACCCCCCACCCTGACCGCCTGGGGCCCGTCACTCAGAAAGTCCAGGATCCAGGCGCTCAGGGCGGAGCTCAGACCCAGATCGATCACCTTGTCAACCAGTCTGGTGGGGACTATGGTATTGAAAGCTGAACTATAGTCAATGAACAGCAATCTCACATAGCCCCCCTGCTGACTGTCAAGGTGAGAAAGGGTGTTGTGCAGTACCTGGGAGACCGCGTCATCAGTGGACCCGTTTGTCCTGTATGCAAACTGCAATGGGTCCATGGTACTAGGGACTGGGAGGCACAGATGTAATCCTTGACCAGCCTCTCAAAGCATTTCATGACCACAGAGGTGAGTGCCACCGGTCTGTAGTAATTTAGGCCTGCTGGGGAGGAGTTTTTTGGTACAAGGATTATAGTGGACACCTTGAAGCAGGCAGGGACCACAGACTCGGCCAGGGATAGATTGAATATAGTGGTGAACACAGAGGCCAGCTAGCCAGCGAGCGAGCGAGAGAGAGAGAGAGAGAGAGCATTTACCAGACAGGCTGCTGCTGAGGAGTACAGATTCTTGAGGAACCATGCTGACTGGAGAGCCTACAGGGTAGAGAGAGAAAAACAAGTCTTAAGAGAGAGAGATACAAAGAGAGAGAGAGAGAGGGATACAGATAGAGATACAGAGAGGTACAGAGAGAGAGCGATACAGAGAGCGAGAGAGATACAGAGAGGTACAGAGAGAGAGGGATACAGAGAGAGAGAGAGACACTCACCAACTCAGCAAAGTTGACACTGGGGTTGACAATAGCGGGGAGGTAGTTGTTGGTGGGGAAGCACAGCCCTCCAGCCTGAGAAGACAGACCGCAGCCTCAGACTCCATTACTATCCCACAATGCACATCTCCATGACCAACGTGTGCCACTGTCTATCTAGAGTCAAATATCCCTTCTCTTAAAAAAGGGATAGTCCACATTTTCAAGAGGCCTAACTATAATGACTCATCCATTGACCATATTCACACGGGGGCCATTTTGCGCTTATGTCAGGCCGTCAACCAGTTCCCACCTTGGGGTAGGAAGCCCGACATCTCTCCCACCCAAGGTGGGAACAGGGTGGAAAGGAACCCAGGGATGGCAGCCTTGTGAATAATATGGTCAATAAAGCACTCGCACCAGTGTTTGGGTTTTTGAGATTCAGGAATAATTTTAAAAAAAATCAGCAATGTATAGCATGGTACTGAGCACGCTAGTGGAAATGGATTGGGTTTCTATGACGACACTGACTCATCCACTTATTATTATTATATCTATTGTTATTAGTATATTCTAAGGGAGGGGAATATGGGATATGAGCCAAGAATATTGCTTAGCAGCAGAATTTAGAATGCAAGACGAAGACTGTTACAAAGGATCAGATTAAACCGAATATATATATTTATTTATTGATATATATTGCATAGTATTTGTATATCGTTTGATATCCCTTGTATATTCCTTGTACATATACACGGAATATCCCTTTAGTCCAGCCCATAATATTTCATTCTCCTATTGGACAGTGGTCCACCGGCGCCAGGGACCGGCCCCCGGAGCCAAGTTCAAAGTCACCGACACGACATGTCTGTACTTGCCCCGGCCCTGCCCAGGGATACGGCGACAGAAATGAGAGTGGCACTATTTGTGCACCGTGCGTATAAATACGGCGCAGGTGAATGTAGAAGCCCCTTAGCCTCTTACCTCCGTACCCTTCGTCCTTTTAGTATGTTACCGATAAGTTGAAGCCTCACCCACGATACAACGTGCGGTGAAGTATGGCCTGTTTGGCCTCAGAATAGAGCATCGAGACCGCGTGCGAATTAGTAACTGAATTGTCAGAGTTTGGCGCTATACCGTCGAGTGCGACATATTTCTATTGAGTCTTTAATAGTCTATTTGTGTATAGTGTATCGTGCGGTTAGAATTCTATAGTGACCAGCATCTCCAACGCTTTCTCGTATTAGCTAGAGTTCTTATCCAGGCTGGGCCGACCGCATGGCGCTTTCACCCGAGGAGACCTAGGCGAGAACCGTATGGACATGTACACTGGATTAATCTACCCGACGACTACATAGCCTTTGCGGCTGGAATATATTTGCTTTGGTCCTATGATTTATGGAGCGGATAATCGCCGACGCCTGCACGTGTTGGATTTACCCCGAGAGGAGTCAAGTCGAGTCGGCGCTCAGAGAGCCTGAGGCCGCCTAGCTTTCTTCACTGTAGAGCTACAGTCTACAAGAGAACCAAGCTGTATTCGTCTGTGGATCAAGAGACTACTGCACCGGCTTCTGTACCTGAAGTCTCCCTAGTCATCGTTGACCAGACGTCCTACTACAGACAGATCTTCTACCCCCTTGCTGGCTTACAACCAGTGGGAACCCCTTCCAGTATCTCCCGCTATTACTAGTGTACCATAGATATAATTCCCTAAGATTCAGGTTGTATAATTACCTCCTGCGTAACCAGAGAATGGACATTCGTTATTGATTTGCCTACGCATACTCCTTTGCCTTACAAGTGCATTCAAAGAATAATGTAAAGTATCCTATGTACCTTTTGCTCCATTAAATACTTGATTATTACCTTTGACTGGAACCGATTTCATTGTGGGAAGTGTTCATCATATTCATATATCGTGTACTGTATGGCCAGTAATTAAAGTACATAAAACGGTAGTGGTTTAATGATACCATACTTATCAATACAGTCAGGGAATTGTACCCCTCAGTTACAAAGACGGTGATCAGAAGCACCCTGTAGTCAGGGACGATATCGTGTCCAAGAACAAAGTCCATTTAAAGGAAAACTCCAACATTTTGGGAAATTAGCTTATTTAACATCTTCCCTGGAGTTAGACAAGAAGATACATACCTTTTTTGTCTCTCTGCATGCATTAGGCTTAAGGAACGCACGCACCGTTAGCGTAGCTTAGCTTCATCACTGGAAGTGGGTCAGACCTTTACCCTGAAGTTCCCTAGTCCCCTACAGTCACAAAATACACTCCAAATACAACTCCAAAACGTTCCTGTAAACATGTTGTGACCTGTGTATTTACCACGTGGAGAAATAAAAAATTATTGAATTCGACATTTACGTTTTCTAAGCAGATATACTCGGAACTATTTTTTGCCGAACCACTCCTGTCTCTGGGCTCAGTGATTTCACGTCACCAGTGCTACTTTCTAACGTGAGGCCAGTGTTTGTTTACATTTTCATTTCATTCAAAGGATCCAAACCGATTGAAGTTATTATGGATACCATGACTGTGGTAAGTTTTCATTTATGTTTTTAGATGGAAGGCTGTATTCCATCTGTCTAACGTTAGCGAATATTGTGAGATTGATGAATAGGACAATAGAATGTTGCTGGAATATCAACCTAGTTAGCCCCTTTCGTGACTGCGATGCACGGCTACAGGGTTTGGGCGAGTGAATCCACACTTGTGGTATTATTATAACTCATTTATTGTGTAACACTAGCCCCTTAAAACTTACCACAGTCATGGTATCCATAATAACTTCAATCGGTTCAGATCCTTTGAATGAAATGAAAATGTAAACAAACACTGGCCTCACGTTAGAAAGTAGCACTAGTGACGTGAAATCACTGAGCCCAGAGAGGAGTGGTTTGGCAAAAAATAGTTCAGAGTATATTTGCTTAGAAAACGTAAATGTCGAATTAAATTATTTTTTATTTCTCCACGTGGTAAATACACAGGTCACAACATGTTTACAGGAACGTTTTGGAGTTGTATTTGGAGTGTATTTCGTGACTGTAGGGAACTTCAGGGTAAAGGTCTGACCCACTTCCAGTGATGAAGCTAAGCTACGCTAACGGTGCGGGCGTTCCCTAAGCCTAATGCATGCAGAGAGACAAAAAAAGGTATGCATCTTCTTGTCTAACTCCAGGGAAGATGTTAAATAAGCTAATTTCCCAAAATGTTGGAGTTTTCCTTTAACCTGAATAAGTCACGATCAAAAGGGAAAATCTGAACTGCGCCACTGACTTGTGTGCACTAACGAACACAAATTCAAAAAGGTCCTATAGATCAGTGTTTCTCAACTGGTGGGTCGCGGGGCCATTTTGAGTGGGTCGTGGATGTGTGTGTATATATATTTTTTTTTTAAATAAATACAAATGTTTTGCAATTTTCTTTTTTAGCACTACCTATCTTTGTGAAAGTGGCTTCTCAGCTCTGGTCCAGCTGAAGACAAAGCAGAGGAACAGATTGGACATTGAGCACAACCTCAGAGTTGCTTTGTCTACCATCACCCCAGACTTTGAGACTCTTGTCAGGAGCAAACAACATCCCCAGTTACCCCATTAATTCCCTGGGAAGAAGTCTGCTAAGAAGCATATATTATTTATTATTATTAGAATTTTATTTCATTGGGTTTTTAGCCCTAGTTGCATCCCCAGTTATCCCATTAGTTCCCCAAACTTAGGTCTGTTATGTTAAGCTAAGAAGTCTGCTAAGAAGCATATATTATTTATTATTATTTTATTTCATTGTGTTTTTAGCCCTAGTTGCACTTTAGTTGCAACCCCTTACCCCAGTTATCCCATTAGTTCCCCAAAACGTAGGTCTGTTATGTTAAGCTAAGAAGCCTGGTAAGAGAAGTAGCATACATTATTTATTATTATTTTATTTCATTGGGTTTTTAGCCCTAGTTGCATGTTTTTAACAGTGCATGAAAGATTGTGTATTACTGCAACAAAATAAATTGAAATAAATCAGAGTGGTTAAAAAAGAATTGGGTCGCGACATAATGACTAAGGAAAATGTTGGGTCCCGAGGCTACACCAGTTGAGAACCACTGCGTATAGAGAGCATTCAGCCACTAGATGCCGCACTCGACCACCGGCATGTCATTTATCCAATCGGGTGCATTCCACGTGGGTAAATGGGAAGTAGGGAGGGGATACATGCACGCAACATGTAAACAACAACATTCATTTTGGACACGCCAGCATTTTTTTTTTTATAATAAATTCATTAATCAATCATTTCTTTAGAGGAAAAGTTATACTTTTATTCTGCACCTTTCTAAAAAGCTCTGTGGATGTATTATTTAAAAAGAATTACGTTAAAATGTTATCTCTAGCACCTTTAACACCTTCTTCTACAGGTTTTCCGTGATTTTCAGCGTAGTGTTATCAGTTATGGATTAATTTACATATGAATCATGTGAGGTGTATATTTGGGGGGGTACACTGAGGCCCTGTCCACACGAACGCAGGGTTTTATGTAACTGTGATTTAATGTGTGCAGTTGCACTGTTCGTCCACACGCATCTGGGTTTTTGGAACACTGCAACAGTGTTCTTTTACAACCGGAGTCCAGGGTGGTTTTGGGCGCATCCCGGTTGCAGTGGTTGCGTGTGGACATAGTAACCGAGATTATTTCCAGTGTTTACGGCAGAGCTGTCTTTTTCTGGCCTGCATCCCCTTAACACTTTCAGAGCCCTTGATTAACCTTGATTTACCCGTTGAATGCCACCATCCACTTCAATGTTAGCGTTAAAAACTCCTAATCTATGTTTTAAATTATGGCTATGTGTCTAATCTGCCCGTCGCTTATCAATGACTCGTTTGCAGTCAACATTGTCGAAGCGGATTTTTTTTTTTTATTATTATATTTTAGCATTTTTACAGCTTTTTCATGGTCATGCAGGACCGACAGAGGAGAGGGCGAACGGGAGGAGAGGTGGGGAGGACATGCGACAAATAACGTCGGGTGCTGGGATCGAACCCGGGTCGGCCGCGTAGGTGCACGTGGCACTATGGTACGCGCCACAAGGGCGCCCCACGGATTGTTTTTTTATCGGTTCATTTTCGTTTTATAGCATTTTGAAAAGCCCTCGTTTTCAAGGAAAATATAAAGATTCCATGATAAAAGACATTTACTGGGGCGGTCAGGTGGCGTAGCGGAGATTGCGCTCGTCACCAACGCAGGAGATGCTGGGTTCGAGCCCAGCTCTCGGCGTTGCCACCAGCTTGGCTGGCCGTTCACACTAATACAATTGGCAGTATTAGGGGGTGGGGAAGCTGGCGGGTGGGAATCTGGCGTTGTGGACAGCGACACCTACAGGTCAGGTCTCGGTGCTTGCTAAGCGGGGCAGGACTTGGTGGAGATAGCGTGCCCTCCCACGCGTTACACTTCACCAATGAGAGTCCTCACTGCCAAGTGAAAAGACGTCACTGGCTGTCAGCGCACGTCTCGGAGGAAGCGTGCGATCGACTCGGGACGCCCTTGTACCGACTCGTAGGAGAACATGCATACAGCAGTCAGGTACGGGAGGGGGGGGAATTGGCACAACGACTAATTGGGACGAGTCTATATTTTCTACAACGGAGTTCGGCGATTTGCGAATCTGATTGGCCACCGACGTTTCTGGTCATGTGACATGTGCGCCCAATAGCGTGACGAGCTGCGTCTTTACCCATTTCCGCGTCGAACAGCCTGCAAAGCACCTGGCGTTATATCGCCATGCTCTAAGACAAACTCTAACCTTAACCAACTTCGAAAGAGTGCCTAAGCTTAACCGTCGGAATCAGGGCAGGCGTTCTATCGCCATGCTCTAAGACAAACTCTAACCTTAACCGACTTCGAACGAGCGCCTAAGCCTAACCTGTGTAGAAACTTGCGGTCCCACGATTGGGCGTACATGTCACATGACCAGAAATGACACTGGCCAATCAGATTCGCAAATCGCCGAACTCCGTTGTAGAAAGTATTCAGGCAATTGGGACGAAGGAAAAAAAAAAACATTTACTGGAATATTCTAGAATACACAAAACGGTCATTTTTCAGCCTATTTATCAATCGTTTTCAAATAAACGCTAGATTATCGATAGTATATGTGTACTATTCTCTTATGAGATCTCAGCGAATACAACTCTGATTATCCCAAGACTGGTAAAATAGATTCCTTACCTCAGATAAGATGTTCTCCAAAAATATTATTCCAATTCCTGATCGCCATTCCAAATATCGATCACGCTTATTGATTGATTGATTATTGGCTGCTGTGAATATATATTCCAGGCTGATTCCCGTCCCGCGATGACTTCCATGTTGATCAGACAGATTGCCAGCTCAAGGAGCCAGCTGGCTCCGCCTCTACATATCTACAGATCCCAGGTCAGTCTAAGCGACTGACCTGCAGTTACACAGGGATAGACGATAGGGGGCGCTTTTTTCCATTCTGAGCTCCTGTAGGGGCTGGTGTACCAACGGGAGACTCGGTTGATGAAATATGAATTCAGATCGCTAATAAAACAATAAAACGATATTTGTCGTCGTGGGCACTCAACGGGGGGGCTGATAAAACGAGATATGTCGTCCGTGGCACTGAAAGGGTTAACACATTGAGTGCCAGCAGGGGGCGCACGATTTATCGCTTGAATGCCAGCCTTTTTGGACTGATTTTCCGATATTTCATGATTTTCGCGGAGCTATTTCTATATTCTATATTATGGCTATGTGTCTAATACACCCGTCGCTTATCAATGACTTGCTTGCAGTCAACATGTATGAAACGGATTGTTTTTTCATCAGTACATTTCCGTTTTATACCATTTTGAAAAACGGACGTTTTTGGAAATTACTAGAAAAAAAAAAGATTCTGTGGAAATCGCCATTTACTGGAATACACACAACACGTTGTCATTTTTCTGCTGATTTATGAATCGTTTTCAAATAAACGCTAGATTATCGATAGTATATGTGTACTTATGCACGCTACATTTACATTACATTTACATTTAGTCATTTAGCTGACGCTTTTATCAAAAGAGACTTACAAGTTCTGTACGACAAGTCATCAGGAAGGGCACAACTCTTATCAGCTGAGTAACAATGCTAGAGAAGCGGGCTGAAAAATCGATTATCTATGACCTGGTCAGCGCTAACGTCATATACACACATACACACATAGGGGACACGTTGTGGAATATGTGAAAAAAACATCCGATTACCCCAAGACTGGTAAAATAGATTCCTTACCTCACATCAGATGTTCTGCAAAAAGATTATTCCAATTCCTGATCGCCATTCCAAATATCGATTGCGTTTATTGATCCAACGATCCAACCTTGAAACACATATTCCACGCTGCTCTGAGGGTCCACAATGAATGCAATCGTCTCGGGATACCTGCCTGAGAAGTAAAATGTGGATTCCGGGTTTTTTTCCCCCCATGCATTTCCATTGAGTCCATTCCAATGGGTGCATTACCATCCGGGAGACGATAGGGGGCGGTATTTGCCCTGTTCGAGCTCATACAGTCCCAATGATAACGTGAGGCTGGATTGATGAAAAATTTATGGATATGGCTAATAAAAGCAATAACGATTAAATAACGAGATTTCTCGTTGTTGGCACTCAACGCATGGCGGCAAACAACGCGATTTCTCGTCGTTGGCACTCAAAGTGTTAAAATTGTGTGTATTGAGCTGTACTGTATTGTACCCATTCTGCAATCTGTTAAATAAAGTTTTCATCCATTCATTCTACTAGCGTTAACGTTACTAGTACAACCAATAGCGAGCGATATAACAACATTAACCAGACTGCTATATCAACAATGTTTGTGTCCAGCAAGATAGTCTCCCATGTGTAACGTTACTACGCTAATGTACGCTAGCCGCAATGCTAACTATTATAATGGCAAATCGCAATCACATTAGCATGTAAGCTAACAAAATCAGCGATCTTTTTGCGAGACTAAACTCTCCGCTCTTGGTGGTAAATTGTGTTGATGTTGGTTTTGTTTAATCAACAAATGAGGCAGAACACACAGTGAATGTATCCTTTTTTGTTTATTGCACTTTGTTTTTGCTGCAAATTGTAGAATGTTCGGCTGTGAGCAAGGAGGGTGTTCCAGGCTTCAGTTCAGTTTCCGGTATGAACGCTAAACCCTTCTGATTGGTTGAAATGGCCTTCATGTTTGAACTTACATCGCCACCTATTGCTTTGGCATTGTACTACATGCAGATTTTGTAGTTGCGTCAGTACGCAGGTATTTAAATTTTTTTAAACCACCCGTGTATACAGAGGTTTATTTTTTTTTAACCTCTGTGTCAAAAATACCTGTGATCGTGTGGACTGGGCCTTAGTGTAGAACCGTACGTAGGATGAACTCACCTGGATGTTGCTAGGGCCACACACACAGGAGGAGGAGGTGTTAATGAAGGAAGCCTGACATCTCTCACACCTGAAAGACAAATGTAACAACTATTTAACGCCCTTGCATACACAAAGGAAACATGGAGTCAAGGAACCTAGTCATTCAACTTCATGCAAAAGAGGTTGACTAATGACAAACCCTGGCAGCACATCACCCCCACCCTCATTCACCTCCACTGGCTTCCTGTAAAATCTCATGTCACCTTCAAAATCCTCCTGCTGACATAAATCCCTACACACCACCGCCCCCTCAATACCTATCCGACCTTCTCCACACCTACACCCCCTCCCGGAATCTCCGCTCGTCTGACACAGGCTTGCTTACCATCCCACAAGTTGCGGACCTTCGGGGACAGGGCTTTTGGGTGGCTGCGCCCACCCTCTGGAACTCCCTCCCCGTGGACATCCGCAATGCAAATTCTGTTGTCCCAGTTCAAAAACCTGCTGAAGACCGTAAAATATCTATATATCTATCTATCTAGCTGTCTATAATTCTATCTATTGTATTCTATCTAAATGTATGTACTATGTATGTATGTAAATGTAAAAAAAATAAATAAAAAAAAATAAACATAAGTAGGTCCCGACAAGCCTAGTGCTTCTCCCTAACCCTTTTCGGACAATGCTGCAATAGCAGCTGGTAAAACGTTGCCGATTTATGGAATGACCATTGTTATGTGTCCAAAACCCGAAATAAAAAATTACTGCACTAAACTGAACTATGAAACAGTGTCTACAATAGGCCATATCAACTGTTGAGGTTCCATGGTAACCGGCATTCCATTTGTAGGCCGACCTTGAGAGTTATCTCTCTCTCTCTGTCGAGGGAGGGCCAGGAACTCCTACGTTTAAGCATTACATCACGCGCAGGAGTGGTTTGTGAACAATAAACCATGCCTAGGGGTGGTCGTTAGACCCCCCTAGGCATGGTTTATTGTTCACAAATCACGACTGCAAGTGGTGTAATGCTTTTATACAACTGCCACATTCATCCAACCTTATTGCTATACAATAAACACACATTAATCGAAGATTTATTGAAAAAACCATCCGCCAGAAAAAGTAGTTCCCACAACTACAAAAAAGACAAGTTGCCTCCATGTGGAAGCAGCTTGAAGTGCATCCAACCAACTAACACATCCAACTGTGTATTATTGGAATGATTGAGAGAAGTTGCCTCCATGTGGAAGCAGCTTGAAGTGCATCCAACCAACTAACACATCCAACTGTGTGTTATTGGCAAACTAACACATCCAACTGCCTTTCAACTAAGGCATCCAACCAACTAACACATCCAACTGCCTTTCAACTAAGACATCGAACCAACTAACACATCCAACTGCCTTTACATTTACATTTAGTCATTTAGCTGACGCTTTTATCCAAAGCGACTTACAAGTTCTGTGCGACAAGACAGCAAGAAGGGTATAACTCTATCAGCTGAGTAACTACAACTAAGACATCCAACCAACTAACACATCCAACTTTTCTTTAGTTTTTAATTATGAAGTTAGTGGTTATTGGAATGATTGATTGATTGATTGAAAATTGTATTACCAGATGCAGAATGGGTACAATACAGTACGGCTCAATACACACAATTGTTAAGGGGATGCAGACCTACTTTCTATAGAACTTCATTCTTAGATGCTTCTATAGAAAGTAGGTAAAACAAATTAAAACGTTTTCTTTGCCCTATAAGAAAAAAAAGTTCTCTTCGCCCTATTTTTTTTAGCCTAAACTTAACCAGTTGGAAACCAGGCGTACAGTAATAAAATTAGCAATCAACCAATCAATCAATTCAATAGACCATGCTCACTTAAAACAGCGCTGCTTCTCTCTCAGTCTGACTCCCCCGCTGTTGCAGACAGGAGTGTGTGTGTGTGTGTGTGTGTGTGTGTGTGTGTGTGTTTGTGGGTACGCCAGCGTCGGACAGTGTGAGAGTGAACGCTGCAGTCAGTGGGAAGGAAGTAGAAATTTAAAATAAAATTGCAAATAATCAATCAATCAATCCACGATTTTTCTTTTGTTCTAAAATGACTCATGACCCATCAATTACATCATCCAACATTGTTTAAAGGACTAAGACATTCGCCTTGACAGAATCGCTTCATATTTAGTCGTTATGATGCTATCAACATATCCATTTATTAAAGATTATTGTCCGCCATCTTGTTTTCTCCCGGAGTGAGCCGGCGGAGTGAGCCCAGGACCGTGGATTGTTCCCAATAAATACGTGTAAATGGACTGTTTCAGCCAATCAGAATCGAGAAATTTGCATGCCGTTGTATAATTAGCTATATATGACAGACTCTCTGGACAGACGGGAGCTTATATATTTTTTTTAATCCACTTTTTTCTCCTCCTATTTTTCTTGTATTTTCCTCCCATCCCAATTTAGTCGTTATGCCAATTCCCCCCTCCCCTTCCTGGTCATTGCGCGCATTTGCCCCCTACTTGCCGGTCTAGGGAGCCCTGAAGTCTATCACATGCTTCCTCCGATACATAGGAGACAGCCAGCAGCCTCTTTTCACCTGGCAGCGAGGACTCTCATTGGGTGAGTGTAACGCGTGGGAGGGCACACTACCTCACCCAGATCCCTTCCTCGCTGTGCAGGCGCCCCAACCGACCTGTAGGAGTCGCTGTTTACAACGACCGTCACCAGATTACCACCCACCGGCTTCCCTTACGCTGACACTGCCAATTGTGTCAGTATGACGGCCGGCCAAGCTGGAGGCACCGCTGACAGCTGGATTCGCTACCAGTGTCTATGCGGTGGTAGACAGATGCTTAGTCCGCTGCGCTACCCGGCCGCCATAGACGGGAGCTTCTTGAGGCGAACTGCTGGACCCAACAAGCAACTGTGTGGAATTTCGTCTTAGGGACTCACTGGCTCGAGAATATATTCTGTTGTCTTTTGTTTTTTATGCATCAACTGCTCTGTTATTCATATTCATTATGTATCATTAAACTATAAAAGAAATCCACATCTGAATAGAACTAAATACTTTGTTGCGACGGATCCCCCTCTTTCTTTTTTTTGGATCCACTTTCTCCTTATTTTTCTATTTTTCTCCCATCCCAATTACGCCTCGCCAATTCTCCCTTCAATTCTCCCCTCCCGTCTCGAACGTTGCTAGACTATGCCTCCCACTGGTCGGCTGCAGTGAGGACCAAGCCTTGCATCACGTGTCCCCTCCGGTACACGAGGAGGCAGCTGTCGCATCTTTTCACCTGTACAGCGCGATCTCTCAGTGGCAAGGAGTAGCGCGTGGTAGGCTCACGCTGCCCCCGATGCTTCCCGATTCTGCTGCACAGGCGCACCAACCGACCTGTAGGAGTCGCTGTCCACAACGTCCAATCCCCACCCACCAGCTTTCCCACCCCTAACACTGCCAATTGTGTTAGTATGAACGACCAGCCAAGCTGGTAGCAACGCCGAGAGCTGGGCTCGAACCCAGCATCTCCTGCGTTAGTGGCGAGCGCCTTGCCCACTGCGCCACTTAGCCGCCCCGGATCCCCCTCTTTCAAAGAGGATCTGAGCACGGTCGGAATCCCCAACAGTGGTCTTGCAGGTTAATACTGGCTCATGTAAGACCCCTTTTCCCCCCGTCAACCACATCCTGTAGGCAAAACTCTACTTCCGAAACCAAACCACTCGTGCATCTTTTGGGCTTGAGACTCCAGGGACATTCTGGATGAGCACTTGCACGGGTCGCAGAGTCTCTCCCCAAAAGATGCGCGTGCGGTTTGGTTTCAGAAGCAGAGTTTTTGCCTACAAACAACAAAAGGGGTCTATGAGGGACAGAGGACAGGGAAGGTGCAAGGACAGAATTAGGGTGGCAGCAAAGAGGGGTTGGTGGGGGTATCGCCATATTCACACAGCGGCCATTTTGCTTATGTTTAGATTACATTCTGTATTGTCATTATACAGCACAAGTGCAGTACAACGAAAATACGTTTGGCATCCAAACTCATCCAAGTGCAACAGCAATAGACAGAGTGTAGTGCTAAGCAGATGTATGTACACAGTTGTAGTATAATATGTACAGTAATACAGGTATAAAAACAGTATGGTAGTAGTAATATTGGCCAGCAGAGTAACTAGTAAGAGTAGGATATGTACAGATATAGATATAGTATCTACAGATATGTAAAAGGACTGTGTGCAGGTAAATACAGACAGGTGTGGATATATACTACGTCATGCTCAGGTTGGGATTCCTTTCCACACTGTTTTCTGTGTGAATATGGTCAATGGGAGTTGGGGCAGCCACTCACCAGTGCTCCAAAATCACAGATATCAACTCGCTGAAAGAAACATCCTTTTCACTAGACTGAATAGTTACACACTCAGACAGGTCATAAATCTGAATCCAGTGGCCGAGGTTGTCAGCGTGTTTCTAGTATAGGTTGCTAGGATATCGTTGTTACCTGTCTCCGTTGGCTACCGAGAGGGTGGGGTCAGCTCCGTTGCACACCGCACACTGGGCCTCGTCTAGAAGGTTCCCCCGGATGTCCCTCTCCACTGCAAACAGACGGCTCATATTCAGACAGGAAACGTAGAACATCAAACAGGAAGTCACGTTTCTGTTTCAGAACCGAGACCACTGCCATAGAATAAAGCTAATTTGGATATAATAAAGATAACTATGTTAATGTTCTGTGGGTCAATGGAGCAGCTCCAGGCCTTTCGCATGTATTGAAGTTGTTCATTTTTTGTTAAGTATTGTGTGATCCGTGTGATTGTGTGTGAAGGGCGGACTAGCAAACTAAGATTTTCATTGTATGGCAAACTGTCTGTTTAACTGTGCACACGACAATAACTAATCTTGAATCTTTATATTCGATGACATCACAAGTTGATTCTTACTTCGCTGGTGTCTGGCTTTGGAAGAGAATAGCTCATGTTCACAAGTATAGATTGAACTTTCTTAGGCAATGGAAATAACTGTAATTTGAGTGTTGTTCCCCTTTAATAGTTTAGTTGTAAGCCTTTGCATTTTCATTATTGGTTAAGTCTTATATGTAGGCTGTGGTAGAAAATATATATGTTTCATCCCATTACATAATTTGTACAGCTTACTGGGCATGTTCATAGCTGTTTAAATACTTATTCTCTGTATATCCTTGACTAGTTAATATAGTTAACTAGTATACAGCTCAGACACTAGGGTGATAGTCTTAACAGTGTTCTTAAAACAACGGCCAAGGCCCAGGGCAGCTTGACTTAGATATGACACGTCCAAAAAGAATCACATATTGTTCTTTTCTTGTTAGTCTTGTCTCCAGTCTTGTGTCCGACACGACAAAATCCCTAAACCCATCTTTTGTTTTAATTTTCTCATCTTTGTTTTAATGTCATTCCCAGCAGGTATATTAATTGCAAGTCTGACCAGAGCTCTTTCTCACTTTTCTTGGCAGACGCTTGCGTACACTTGTCTCTGATTGTAAACCAAGGACTTTTCTGTGATGTTCTTTTTTACAACTTGACTCATCCGAATTTCTACAGCTCACTGTCTTGGCTCATTTAAAATAATCCACAACAAGGCCTATAGCAAACAGCATGTACCATGTATAGGAAATATAATGAATGTTCTGATAGAGGCCATAATGTATTTTCAATGTTCGGGAGATGGTCATAACCCTAATGGTTGTTTTCTGTAGTTCTCCTTTATTAACTTACCTATGTATATGTTTTCCTTTTAACAGAGATATACTGTGTCAGGTTGTCCTCCTAATGAACTTAGCTATGTCATGTTGCCCTCCTAATGAACAAAAAAATTTCCCCATCCCCAGTTCTACTGTAACAGAATTAGATTTTACCTCCGTAACGCTGCATGTACTCCGAGTGCGCACAGGACATCCCTTAACTGAAATGGTAGACCATTAACTGTAGTGTAAACCAATAACGATGGCAGGGGGTTTGCCGCTTTGCCTCTGATCTCTAGGATAAGGGGGAGGCCTGGTTTTCGTCTATGCTTTGATTTTCTGTATAACTGATGAGAAAACTGTATTCTGGGCTCTTGTTCATACTTCGACTCTGGTTTAGGTAGGAAGAAGAGACCGCATGCACTCGTAATAAAATATCCTGATATAATTCATGGATGATGATATTCATGATATATGTATAACCCTTTTCTCGCCAAGAACGTGTTACCACGTCATTGCTCGCCATGCGTAATCTGCCAATGACGCTATCGCTAGCGGGACTCCAGCTCGACACTGGATAGCGATCCGTTGCCAATAACTCGATAAACAACATGATTTGGACGTATATAGCATTATACAACCTGGACATGGATCGCATCATCATCATCAACATCCCATAATAGCGAACTTTCTGCTCGACGCTGATCGCCCAACGCTACGAGGAAGCTTCGGTGAGTTTCAGCGTGTTTGATTATTATTAAACGTATAATCTGCTCTGATATATATATCGCCCATACTAAATAAATGATTTAACGTCGGCCATGGACTTATAAACCCCCCCCCCCCCCCCCTCCGGTCACCAGCAGATGGTGAGGCATGACGTGTAGGACCTTGTACAATTGAAATTTTTTATCTGACGTCAATCGGTATCAAACTACATTTGATGATCTAATATATATGTATTTAGAGCTATAACTTGCATTCTGCAGAATGCTGCGGAAAACGATAAAAACATATTTATACTTTAGACCGTATTTTAGTATGAATATGTGAATGAAAAAGTAGAACGTTGCTACATCCTAAACTATAGATACTTGACGTTGAATGGGCCATAGTCATGTCAATTTAGCAATACAATTAAAAAAGTTATAGCCCTGCAAAGAAGGGGAACATCTCCATAGACTTATAGTGGTGGCAGAGAGTGGATTAAGATCAGAATAATCTGTGGCAGATAGAGGGTTAATATATATGATTGGTGGTGGAATTGGTTGCAATGCAAGGGGCACCAAATAGGTCACGGGCCGGCCAGCTCTGTCTGCAATGCATCAGACTTCCAATTAGTGACTCACCTAGAATACTCCCTGGCGGGCACTGACACGCTCCCCCGTCATTCAGACTGCCTGGTGGGCAGAGAATACACCCAAACCCATCTTCTGTTACTGCCTGCATAGGGGACAGTAAACGTATCAACAAAACTGTGGTAGATATTATATTACTGAGGAATTGTGTAGATAGCTCGTACAAAAGCCATTGTCTGAAGGCTAACATGTACATACGGGCTTATCAGAGGGGCACTGCTGACAAGTGATGGATGCCCCATTGTTGGTGAGAAGACGAAATCCAGTTTGGCAATCACAGCTCAGTCCTGGAGAACGAGTGAAAGCCACAGAGCAAGGTGAATAGCCACACAAAACACGTAATGAAGTTGAGTGTAATATTTAGTTACTAGCTTTATTTATGTTTTCATTATAGAGCTAATGACAGTCACCACTATGTTGGCAATATTCCAATGTACAGTTTTGCTTGTACAGTTGTACAGTGTTCGTTCCCCATCCCCACCCACCCACCGAACCACCTCCAATGTACACTCTGAATTGGAAATGGGGGACCCTGATGTAAACAAGACAACCGTCTTTCTCTGGTCTGCATCACCTTAACAATTGTGTGTATTGAGCTGTACTGTATTGTACCCATTCTGCAATCTGTTAAATAACGTTTTCATTCATTCATTCACCACACTGCCATCATGGATCAGCTTCCAACGTTAGCCAACTAGAAGATATTGCACTTTTGGCTAGCTGCAACTTAAATCCGTTAACAATCAAACGTGTTGGCGCTATGCACAACATCGCTGCCTCATGCATGGGTAGTTAGCTACGTTAGCCAGCGATTTAATGTTGACCCACCTGTGATACTCGTCCGTTGATTTGGACCGCACTTTACACACGATAGACTTGAGATGTCAAAGAACTGTTCCACGCCGCAGTCTGAAGGACGCTGAAACGAAATAATAAATTGTTGAGCGTGAAGTGGATTGGAATTTGATAAAATAAGTAACGTTAATGCCAGTCTGAAGATTTTAACAAGTGCCGTCGCCATGGTAAACAACCAATAGTATGCAGCTGCAGAGCCGCAGAGCAGTCTGGGTGACGGTCTGAAAGTGCTTCACTCTGCTCTGCAGCTGCATGCTTCTCTAAACAACAGCAGACTTCCTGTTACGTACGGTACCAGTTACGTACCCATAATCCTACTGGCTGCGTGCTGCGTCAGTAATCAGATAAATTATGTACAGACACTTCTCTCTCCCCCGCCCTTCCAAACCAGAAAGATGCGATTGTTCTTTCCCTCTCTGCCGTCGCAGTATTGAAGTACAAAGTTTGGATATGTTTCCACAGCTACAACAACATTAACAAAACACGTGGTTTAAGTTCATGATTTGGTGAGTAATTTGAACATGCATTTGTCAATATCTGTCTTCTTCTCATGTACTTATGCCAACATTTCTTCACCCACACATTCTTCTGCATTTTGCACATCCTGCACACCATGTTTGGTTTAGCTGGTGGTGTGTAAAAGATTGTCGTATGGATGTTTTTAGTCACATATCATGTTCTTATTTTATTTTCAGATCTGTTCTGGGCCAGAGTTAAAATGTCCATTGTACTGCGGTTAGAGGGTCTAGACGAGAAGGCAAAATCTGAAGACATACGAATATTTTTTGACGACCTTCACATTCCAGATGGTCGAGTGTTAATAGTAGGAGGACATCTGAGAGAAGCATTCATTGTGTTAACCAATGAAAGAGATGGCTGGCTTGCCATGCGGCGGTCAGGACATTTTCTCAAGGGATCCAAAGTTACTCTCTACATAAGCAGCATGGTCGAGCTGTACAAAAAAACAAAGTCAAGGTTACAACAGAAGAAGAAAAAACCATCACGGCCGATTCCAGATGAAAGGCCTCTTCTACCTCGAGCTACAGATCCAAGATCACGACTGATTCCAGATGAAAGGCCTCTGCCACCTCGAACTACAGATCCAAGATCACCACTGATTCCAGATGAAAGGCCTCTTCTACCTCGAGCTACAGATCCAAGATCACCACTGATTCCAGATGAAAGGCCTCTGCCACCTCGAACTACAGATCCAAGATCACCACTGATTCCAGATGAAAGGCCTCTTCTACCTCGAGCTACAGATCCAAGATCACCACTGATTCCAGATGAAAGGCCTCTTCTACCTCGAGCTACAGATCCAAGATCACCACTGATTCCAGATGAAAGGCCTCTGCCACATCCAACTACAGATCCAAGATCACCACTGATTCCAGATGAAAGGCCTCTGCCACCTCCAACTGCAAATCCGCTGCCACCAATTGCACCATCACATGATACGTCTTTTGTCTGTGTTTTGTCTTTACTTGAGTCTCTAATTGAGAAATTGCAGTCGAACCAGCAAAGGCAAGATAATGAAGAAAGTGCAGCTGCGGTGGTTGAAGAGTGCAGGGCAGCAGACGAGAGCTACGTCAAACTGTTTGGTCTGCCAGCGTCCGTCACTAAAGAGGATATCTGCCATTTCTTCAAGGGGCTGCAAGTTCACGAGGTAATAGTGAACGTGAAGTTGGGATCATTTCGTTGCTGCCTTGTGAAGTTTGCAAACATCCGGGATGGATGCCTCGCTCTCCCCTTCAACCAACGGCGACTGGGCTCCGTCTTTGTCGATGTCTGCAGAGCAACAGAGACGATGTGGACCGCCGCGGTCGAGGAGTGTGCAAGCTATGCATACGATGCGCACAAAGAAATCGACGACACGCCGGTGTCCCCAGAACCACATTATGAACCCCAGCAGATCCCCTATCATGGACCCCTGAGACGTCAAACAACACTCAAACAGAGATTTCAGCCATGGGTCGCGACGCGCCCTAAGGACCACTTGCATTCACATCCCCAAAAGAAGCTTAGACCTGACCGCACCACAACATTCGGCTCATCACCCACCGTGGAGTACTGCATCATGGTCCAAAATCTACCAACAACGATCACGAAGATGGAGATAAAAGAATTGTTTGGCTGTCCAATTGTTTCGAACAAAAACATACTACATCTATTTAATGAAAATTGCCAAAGGACGGACACAGCATTTGTGAAATTTGACAAAGCGGAGGATTATGTTTATGCTATAAATCTCAACGGCTGCCATGTAGCTTCCCGTGCCATTAACGTGTCGGCCGTCACTGAGGAGAGGATGGAGGCCATCTTGACCACTTCGTATGACGACCACGTTCAACGCGGAATGAACAAGCGGAGGAGAGACGAGCCAGACGCGGGACCAACAGCTCAGACATGCCTATACATTAGAAACTTGCCCGGAGACGTGCGGATGAATCAAATAAAACGCCTTATCTGCATGTCTCAAGTTTCAACTTTCAACTTTCTGTCTAAACCAGAGGAAGGTGAGATATTTGTATTGCGTGACGAATATGGCAATGGTATTGGCGAGGCTGTGGTTCAGTTTGATTCCGAGAGGGGGGCTAAACTCATTTGGGAAAAACTACGCGGTCACACCTTCCTGGGGATAGAAATGATTCTCGGCTGCATAAATGTGCAGCAGATGAGAGACCTCTTGAAGGAAAACCATGAGGATGTTAGAAAAGACAGCTCTGGATTCAGATGCCTTCAACGGAGCCATAAAAAAAAAATATGAATTCAGAGTATCTTCTTTACCATGACCAGCTTGTGTCATGGTAGTAGTGTAGTGTAGTGTTTGGATATAAGATTCATATTGAAAGACACTGACTTTTCTTAAGAGAATGTGTTAATTGAGAATGTGTTCTTTTTTACCATCTTTATTTTCATTCTGTATGAGCTGATCATGTTCAGCAGTCGTTTTCATTTTGTCAATTTATAGTAAACATAAAAAAATGAAAAAGCTTGTTTTGTACACTACCCATTAGAGACAAAGTGCATTCATTGCTCCGAAAAGGAGGTCCGGTGGATTTGTATGACAATAACTCTACGTTGTGCACTTTGGTAGAAGTCTTTGGGAACAATCTGATATCGTACAACTGGAGCTTATGAAGGAATGATTGCATTTATATAGCGCTTTTCAATGTAGGGTGGAAATTGCCTCCTTCACCACCACTGGTAGCATCCAACCTTGGACTATGCAAGCTCAATGGCTGCCATACACTGGCACCAGGCACACATCACACTACACAATGGCTGAACGGCTCAGGAGACGGGGATTGATGTCAGCCAATTAATGGGGGAGGAATAATTAGGTGGCCTTGATGTCGGAGACCTGATTTGGGCTCTGTGGATTGATGGTCGATATCGATCCTTGTCTCCTGAGACTTTCAGCCATTGTATGTGTGCTGCCAGGTAGGCTGCTACACGATGATGGCGGCGGAGGAGGCAAGTTACCCTCTACATCATATTCCAGTATTAAGAGGAGCCATTCGTTCATCTACATTCAATATACAGTACCTCAGGTCAATGAGGTGCTGAATAAGAAAGGGAATCTATTTGCTAAGCTTCCTGTTGAGACACTGTGGCTGCTTTGCTGACATATTCTGACACAGACTTTGGCTGCTTTGCTGTCTGGGACACAGAAATATTTCCAAATGAGGAACTAAAGTTTATCTTTAGTTTAAAAGTTTTATGTTTATAAATGTTATATTTCTGATATTTAGTATTTAAAACAATTATTTTTGTTAATTTCTTTCTCCAAAAATCAATGTTCATGAATGATACATTATGATTAGCCACATTATTATATAAAAAATAAATAAAAAGAAATATATATATATATATATGCAGAGAGTTGGCCTGTGGCTGTCTATATATATACCTGTACGTCACAGCCTGCTAAACACAATGGAACATCGTCCAACTCTGCGTAGGAAAAAGAGGTAGAAACACCAAATTTGCCATCTAAATTATAGAAATAAAATAGATGTACAAAAATATATATATATTTTTTTATTATTTGTTTGTATTCAATTATTTGAATAATAATGATTAATTTCTATTTGATTGTTTTTACTTTTATGTGTAATGATTGCCTTGCTCCTGTTATATTCGGGGTATATGTTGGCCTTTATTATTGCAATAAACATTTTAAATGAAAATGGTTAATTTCATGTATTTGCGATCCCCCCATTTATGTTTATATCAACAGTCAGAAGTGTGAAATTCAGACCATTTCCTACTCCCTCCCACCATATTTCACCCCATTCGCAAACACACACAGACACACCTACTGCACCGCACGTGTCGAAGTGTCCTTGAGCAAGACACTTAACCCCTAACTGCTCCCGATGAGCAGGTTGGCACCCTGCATGGTGTGTGAATGGGTAAAATGTGAGGAACAAAAATTGTAAAGTGCTATATAAATTCACCATATACCATTTAGAAGAGGATAACTCAACTGTTATAGGCTAATATGACCCCAAGGAAAAACTTGGGATGTGTGCCAAAAAACCCACACCTTCTTTCAGCGGAAGGGTATCTCGAGAATCATCCATCTGATCAATGGGTGTCTTGCTAAGGACCCACTTTGAATACGGTGCCGTTTGGCCAGATGGTGACACTATAACAACACACTTTTATATTTTGGCCTGTACCATTTGAACCGTAAGTCTCAGAAATTCTATAATTTTCCCCCTGGATTCAGAACGTGCTTTATTAAGTTTGTTGCCCATTGTTGCTGTTTCATGTGTGATATTGGTATCAGGAATTGTTATATTGTTGACATAGGATAACATAGGGAGGTTCAGCTTGTGGATATCATGGAAAGGTGGAAGGCTGGAAGCTAGCATGGAGGGCATTGGAGGGGGGTGGTTCTGGGACGCTGGAACTAACCGCTGAGCCTTCCCGAGTGTTCGTGGGCCTAACTTGACGTGGTGGCCATGTGGTAAGTTATGTACTGTAGCATTAGCATTGTCAATACCTGGAGCTCACATTTTAACCATTTCTTCCTACACCCACACATATATATTATTTGACCACTGTTGTGAAGGATCAGATTAAACCGAATATGTATATTTATTTATATATATATATTTAATTGTATTTGTATATCGTTTGATATCCCCTGTATATTCCTTGTACAATATGCATTGAATATCCCCGTTTCTACTAAACAGCCCATAATAGTTTCATTCTACCATTGGACGAGAACCTGGCGCCAGGTTGCCATACCCCTAGGTCCAAGTTCAATCGTGCCGCCTAACATGTCGAGGCAAACCCCCGGTTCCGCGCAGTAATATGTCGGGCGAAATACGTGTGGTACTATTTGTTCATAGCGCATATATATATGGCGCTCGTAAAGTAGAACTTTCTTTTAGTCCAGTTCTTTACCCTCCAACAGAGTGACAGACGCAAAAGCCTCCCCACGATGCACGTGCGGTGTAGTAGGGCCTACTTGGCCCAGAATAGGCATTGAGATATCGTGTAGATTAATAGTTGAATGGTCATAGTTTGGCACCATACCGTCGAGTTGGACGTATTCTATTAAGCTAATAATAGTCTATTTATGTATGGTGCATCGTTCGGTTCGAGTTCTACAGTTATCAGTACCCCCATCGTTCCTGACGTTATCTGGACGCTTATCCAGGCTGGTCAGACCCCTAGTGGTGATTGCATCCGAGGAGCTCCGGGTCAAGAGCGACTGGACCTGTATATTGGATTACTCTACCCGACGACGGCGAGCCTTCCACGGCTCTTGGATTATGCTTTGTGTGCTTTGATTATTCCATGGATAAAGGCCAACACTGTCGAGTGTTGGAATTACCCCCCGGAGAGGACTCCAGGTGAGGCGGCGCTCTACACGTGAGGTCGCACCACGTCTCTCCGTTGTGGACCGGCAGATACCGTTCCACAGAGGGTCCAGCTGTATTCGTCTGCGGCCCGAGGTTCTGTGGGCACTGTGTCTAAGACTTTGGATTCTCCCAAGACACCGTCGGCCAGATGGGATACCGCCAGCGGCTTCTCTAACCCCCCCCTCCTACTGTCTTACAACCAGCGGGACCCCCCCCCCCCCTTAGTGTATCCAGCTATAATCATTTAAGTACCATCGCTATCGTTTCCTAAATATTCCAGGTTGTATACTTACTCCCTGCGCAACCAGAGATTGGACATTCAATGTTGATTTACCTACGAATACTCATTTGCCATAAAAGTGCATATTCAATATTTCAAATCATAAATGTAATTAAGTGAATGTTGTATACACCCTTTGCTGTATTAAATATTCGATTTGGTACATTTGTGTTGGTTCGTTTCATCAGGTGGGAAAGTGTTCATCATACTTATATCTTGTACTGGGTGGCCAGAAGTTAAAGTACATGAGGTAGTGGTATTAAATATCATATCTAACAATACAGTCAGGGAATTGTACCCCTCAGCTACAATTGGTCCTTCGAGCCGGATGGTAACTAGTGTAATATTAATATAGTGTTATTAATATCGAAATGGCCTATGATGAACACTCCACGAAACGATCCTCCTAACCTAGAACGCCCGCGGCGCAGACGACAGACACCTCAGTACTTAGAGGCTTACACTGTCAGTCAACTACCTAGCCTTCGACAAACGGTAAACGTGGTAAAAGTAGAAAGTAAAATTATGTCTGACCTTAACGACCAGGTTTCCCCGACCACAGAGGCCCTAGTAGGTCCTAATGTAACTGACCAAGCCCACGGTGGGGACCAGGAGGGAATTGACATGCCTTTACCCCCCGTCACTACTAAAGAAGTAGTCCCCGACACGCCCCGGGAGGAAGACAACCCTACAGAGAGAGAACTCTGCACGGAGGAAGAAGAGGAGAGCGCAGAGGAACTAGAGCTCCAGGACTCCCCAACGAGTACCCCCAGGAGCGGTTCACGCAGGAGCGGCTCACCTCCACTACCGCCTTCCCCCAGCGAAGCGGAGAGGATACTACAACAGGCGTTCCTCGTCAGCCTGACGGCCTCTACCGAACGCGATCGGCTCCAAGCACAGACGCTTAGCGAGCGCGAACGTCTCCAAGCCCAGGCGACCAGCGAGCGCGAACACCTCCAAGCACAGCAACGGAGCGAAGAACAGCGCACAAGTCTGGAGATGAGACGCTTCCAGATGGAAGAGAATATGGCAAGAGACCGGGCCGATGCCCAGCGCACCGCTGCCGGTGCCCAAAGAGACGCAGAGCGCGACAGACTACAAGCGCAACTAATAGAGCAGCTGATCAAAAGGACAACTCCCTCTCCCTCCGCCAGGGGCTCAAGGAACTCGTCGAGACAGCAGTCAAGAGCAGCGTCACCGCAACGAGCAAGCGACCCTGAACTTGACCAACAGACCGAGTCTAGACCCCCCGCAGACCCCCTTCCCATACCGGTCCAAGCGAGACCCAGCTACAAGGAAGGAGCGGCCTACACTGCGGAGAAGCTAAATAAACGATTACAAGATCTGGAAGATTTGATAGAAGAAGAAGAGGGAGAAGAGGAGAACCAAGCCCGACGACAGCACAGTACTCCACCGGACCAGGAGGTCCCATACAGTCCAGGCTATACCCCCGCGGCGCTGCGCTACAGACCCCCGACTCTATTTACGGGTGAGCACGACGCACGACCAGCCCCGAGGAACAGTACCTGGACCAGCGGGCCATGGTACCCTGCCAGTACCAGCCCACAGCGAGGCGCAAGAGGGGACTCGCCCAGGAGGTCTCTCCCCCAACGCTCGCCGATGTATCCGCCATCCACGGCGTCATACAACGCCACGCCGTCATTCCCAGACTTCGCCTATGAGAGTCGAGCACAGTACACGGAGCTCCGGATGTGCTTAGAGACAATGATGGTGGATGTCGCTGATGAACGCCACAAGTATACAATATTATTGAAGCACCTGAAAGTACCGCGAGCGCACAATATAGCGCTAGCCTATGCTACCTCCTCGACCCCATACACAGCGGCCCTTGCAGCGCTGGATCAAAGATATGGACGTATATGGGATTACGTAATCCAGGAGATAAGGCATATTGACCGCCTACCCCCAGCCACAGACAATCGCTCACTAGACGACCTGTCAATCAAAGTGCAGTCCCTGGTGGGGATGCTGGGAGCTCAACGGGAGAAGGGCAGGCATGAGCTGTACGCCAACTCTAACGTTGAGAGGATTTTGGAGAAGCTGCCACCCGCAAGACAGGAGCGCTTTCGGCGGCAGAGGGACTACCGAGATCCCGACGGCCCCGAGCCATCCCTCCTTGATCTGGCCGACTTCCTGGCGAGAGAGGTCAGCAGCTTACGACTGGACACCTTCGGGCGGAGCACGCCAAGCTCCAGAGAGGGACCCAGGAGAATAAGTGATGGAAGAAGATCGGTGACTGTCATGCACCAATCAGAGTCAGTACCGAGCAGTAAGAGTCACAGCACCCCCTCGAGAAAGGAGAAGTGGAAGATAGCGTGTCCCTACTGTGAGAAAGAACACTGGCTGTCACAATGTGACTCATTCACAAAGATGAATGCAGAAGAAGTGAGCCAATGGATAAAGTCCAACCGGCGCTGTTATCGATGTGCGCGGCCCCACATGGCAGCCGAATGCCGCCTAAAGAAAAGGTGCAGCCGGTGCGATGGAGCCCATCTAGATATACTACACGATAGTAACGGAAGACGCCCTATACCCGCACCACGGAGCGGCACCAAGGCAAGTGTCATGTACATTGACCCCGCCAGCAGCAACGGAGCTCAAGTGCTCTTAAAGGTAGTCCGTGTGACATTGAGCTACCAGGATAAAGTCATGGACACTTACGCCGTCCTTGATGACGGGTCAGAGAAGACCCTTCTGCTCGCCTCCGCTGCGACTCAGCTGGGACTGCGGGGGAGCAAGAACGAAATGACGATTCGGACAATAAGAAGAGATTTAAAGACGATAAAGGGCGAGAATGTCTCCTTCACTATCGCAGCCAACGGGCAGCCAGAGCGACGGTACAAGATCACAAATGCTTTCACCAGCCAAGAAATAGGACTCTCGCAGTACACCTACCCTGTCACCAAGTTGATGGATAAATATGTGCACCTGCGCCAATTACCTATCCCGCTCATAGACGGCGCTACCCCGACCCTGTTGATAGGCTCCGACCATGCAGAACTCATAGTCCCGATTGACCGGGTCCATACAGGTCCCCGAGGCTGTCCTGCAGCAGTCGAGACCCGCCTAGGATGGACATTACAAGGCCCCCTCGCTAAATCTCTCAACCGAACCGCAGCAACTAGCTGCTTCCACTCCAGAACGACAGAAGAAGACACCACTCTCCTGCAGCATGTCGAGAGGCTATGGACCCTAGAGACAATGCCCTTTAAGAACGAAAAGAAAGACATTCGCTCTAAAGAAGACATTTACGCCATCCACCTACTCGAGCAGGGGACAAAGAGAGTCACAGTCGGCGGAGTGATGAGATACGCAACTCCACTCCTGAGGCGAGAGGGAATGCCCCCCTTTCACGCAAAGAAAGACGCCACGGAGCGCTATCTACTGAACACAGAGCGGCGCCTAGCCAAAGACCCCGCTCAACAGAGTGTGTACCGAGCTGAGATTGAGAAGCTAATCACAGCGGGACACGTAACAAAGATTGACATTAAAGAGGCCGATCAGACGACCGAATCATGGTACGTGCCGCATCACAAGGTCCATCACAATGGCAAGGATCGCATTGTGTTTAACTGCAGCTACCAGATCGGATCCCAAAATCTGAATAAAGAGCTCTTGCCCGGCCCCACACTCGGCCCCTCCCTACTAGGCGTTAGGGGTGGGAATCACCAGTTTCATCATGATACGATACGATATCGATTCTTTGGACAACGATACGATATTTGCCGATATCACAAAGTCTCTCACGATACAATACGATACGATTAGATTCAGGTGCCTGCGATCGATATGAGATGATATCATATGCCCATTTAACACAATCAGTAACATTTAGATCAACAAAAAAAAGGTAATGAAAATATAATTTGACATTTGTATTTTTGAGCTCTTCCAGACATTTAAAGGAAAATCAATCTATTGTTTTTAATACAAATAGACCTCCTGTTCACTGTAAAGTGCCACGTTTTTATATATTGAGCTTTAAACTTTAAGCTAAATTTTTTGGAACTCAAAACTCACAACCTCCCTCTCCCAAACCGTTCCTACAACAATTTGTTGATGTTGCATGATCATGTATAGGCCTACATTTATTATGTATTATATTGTTTATGTTTAAATAACATTTAAACATCAAACTCCTCTGGTCTTTCCAAAGACGCGCGCACACACACACACACAGAAAGGGAGAATGCTATGCTGTAACATCTACACACACGGAGCTACTGCTGTTGTTCTTGGGCGGATATGAGACTCGCCACAGGATTTTCAAAATAAGAGTATCGATATGAATCGATCTTATTACATCGCATCGATCCGATTCGATTGTTGATAATTACATCGATGTATCGATCTGGATCGATGTATCGTCCCACCCCTACTAGGCGTGCTACTGCGCTTCCGCCAGGACAAGGTGGCTATAAGCGGGGATATCAAAGGGATGTTCTTGCAAGTGAGACTAGTAGAGGAGGACAAGCCTCTGCTACGGTTCCTATGGAGAGAGAAGATCGGAGATGAGAACCCATCCATCTACCAGTGGGAAGTACTCCCCTTCGGAACCACATGCAGCCCGTGCTGTGCTACATTTGCACTACAGAAACACGTCACAGAGGACCCAGCAGCAGATGAAGAGGTCCAACACAGTGTGAAGAACAGTTTCTACGTAGACAACTGTCTACAAAGCGTCTCGACTCAAGAAGAAGCCGAGGCTCTCCTAATTAAGTTACGCGCCTCCCTAATCAAAGGAGGCTTTGATCTCAGGCAGTGGGCCAGCAGTGACCCGCACGTATTGCGCAGCCTTTCCTCCGCAGACAAGGCTGCCAGCAGCGAGACCTGGATGGCGACAATCCCAGGAGAAGCCCAAGAAATGACACTAGGATTAGTCTGGCGCTTCAAAACAGACTCGCTCCACTATAGACACAAACCCTTGGCTCCAGAGCAAGGAAGGTCGGCGGCGATACCGACCACCAGACGGAGTGTGTACAGAACACTCGCCAGACAATATGACCCGCTGGGATGTATTCTACCCTACACCACCAGGGCAAAGATGATTGTACGAGCACTATGGGACAAGGACCAGGGCTGGGACGACCCAATACCCGCACACCTTGCCTCAACATGGAGAGAGTGGGAGACGGAACTCCGCTCACTCCCAGGTGTCAATATACGCCGCAGCTACTTCCCATCCACAGTGAGGCCAGAGACATGCGAGATTGAGCTACACGTCTTCAGCGATGCCTCCGAAGTAGCCTACGGATCGGTTGCTTATTTGCGTGCCCAAGAGATGGGAGGAGAGATACACACTGCTTTCATACTGGCCCGCTCAAGGATAGCCCCACGTAAGCAACAATCTATCCCACGTCTAGAGCTCTGCGCAGCCCTCGCAGGAGCGCATCTAGCCACGTTAATCCAACGTGAACTCACCATTCCGGTGCATAGAACAATCTTGTGGTCAGATTCCACGACAGTACTCACATGGATTAAGTCTGATTCATGCAGATACAAAGTCTTCGTGGGAGTCAGAGTCACCGAGATTCAGGAATTAACAGAAGAAGCAAGCTGGAGGTATGTGGATACCAAACACAACCCAGCTGACGTCATCACCCGGGGAATGTCCCTGGATGACCTAACCCGTCGCAACATCTACAGTGACGGACCAGCATTCCTCCAGCTCCCGGAAGGAGATTGGCCTACGCCCACCCCGAGGGAAGCAAGTAGCGAGGAGGCTGAGAACAAGAAGCCTATGTTCTGTGGACTGAGCACGGTCGCCTCCACAGACCCGAACATAGATGACTGCATTACCCTAGAGAGTGCGCAACAAAGAACATTCCTGCGGCACCACCCAGAGATTCAGTCCACCACTGACATGTCAGCAGCTGACTACGAAGAAGCAGAACTTCTTCTACTACAACGAGCCCAGAGAGACTCGTTCCCCGATGAGCTAGACTGTCTACAGGGAGGAAACCCCGTCCCATCAGACAGCAGACTGATTCACCTGGCACCAGAGAGTGACGCACATAATCTCATCAGAGTGGGTGGTCGCCTGCGGAGAGCCCCCGATCTACCAGATGACATTAAGCACCCGATCGTCTTGAACAGCCGACACAAGGTCACAGAGCTGATCATAAAGAAATACGACGAGGATGTGCACCACGCAGGAGCAGAGAGAGTCTTCGCGGAGATCAGACGTGGTTATTGGATATTGCAAGGGAGAGAAGCAGTACGGCGCTTCCAGCGAACCTGTCTAGACTGCCGTAAGTGGCGCGCGCAGCCCAGCATACCACGGATTGCTGACTTACCCCCCTGTCGCCTCCGAATCGGCGACAAGCCATTCCACTCCACAGGCATGGACTGCTTTGGCCCGTTGTATATAAAGAGAGGAAGAGGCACCGAGAAGCGGTGGGGTATTGTATTCAAATGCATGACCACCAGAGCGATACATATCGAGCTCCTTCCGACCATGAGCACAGACTCATTCCTTATGGCCTTCCGGAGATTCATATCACGGAAAGGACAACCGTCTACATTGTTGTCTGATCACGGGACCAACTTCAAAGGCGGAGAAAGAGAGCTGAGAGAGAGCTTCCAAGCTATGGGCCCAGAACTTAAGACCCACCTCGCTCCAGCCCAGATTGACTTCCAGTTTAATCCCCCGAACGCACCCCACTTCGGTGGAACCTGGGAACGAGAAGTACGTTCTATAAAGACAGCCCTGTATGCCGTACTCGGAGCCCAGACTGTGGCAGAGGAAGTCCTAATGACAGTCCTCACGGAGATCGAGGGAGTATTGAACTCAAAGCCCCTCGGTTACGTCTCCAGTGATGTAGCAGATGTCGACCCAGTCACCCCCAACACACTCCTAATGGTGCGGCTGGACCCCGCGCTACCCCAGACAATGTACAGGCCCGAAGAAGCGAACGGCCGAAGACTGTGGAGGTACAGCCAAGTACTAGCTGACAAGTTTTGGAGCAGCTTCCTACTTCACTACCTACCGTCTCTACAGACCCGCCAGAAGTGGGTAAAAGAGAGAGACAACTTGACAGAAGGAACAGTCGTCATGATAGTTGACCAGTCACTCCCCAGAGCTATGTGGCCGGCTGGCCGCGTAAGCAAAGTGATCACCGGTGCCGATGGCAAGGTCCGAGCAGCTGAAGTACTCGTCCAAGGGCGCACCTACACACGGCCCGTGGCGAGGCTCATAGAACTGCCCCGACTCCCAGATACTATCGATGATGACCATGACCCTATGACTTTGTGAGTTGACTGACCTTACAGCGGACCTTGAGTGGAAGACAGTGCGGTTAATCTGTCTCTGCTTAGCTAATTAGGTGGGACTAATTAGGGGGCGGCTGTTGTGAAGGATCAGATTAAACCGAATATGTATATTTATTTATATATATATATTTAATTGTATTTGTATATCGTTTGATATCCCCTGTATATTCCTTGTACAATATGCATTGAATATCCCCGTTTCTACTAAACAGCCCATAATAGTTTCATTCTACCATTGGACGAGAACCTGGCGCCAGGTTGCCATACCCCTAGGTCCAAGTTCAATCGTGCCGCCTAACATGTCGAGGCAAACCCCCGGTTCCGCGCAGTAATATGTCGGGCGAAATACGTGTGGTACTATTTGTTCATAGCGCATATATATATGGCGCTCGTAAAGTAGAACTTTCTTTTAGTCCAGTTCTTTACCCTCCAACAGAGTGACAGACGCAAAAGCCTCCCCACGATGCACGTGCGGTGTAGTAGGGCCTACTTGGCCCAGAATAGGCATTGAGATATCGTGTAGATTAATAGTTGAATGGTCATAGTTTGGCACCATACCGTCGAGTTGGACGTATTCTATTAAGCTAATAATAGTCTATTTATGTATGGTGCATCGTTCGGTTCGAGTTCTACAGTTATCAGTACCCCCATCGTTCCTGACGTTATCTGGACGCTTATCCAGGCTGGTCAGACCCCTAGTGGTGATTGCATCCGAGGAGCTCCGGGTCAAGAGCGACTGGACCTGTATATTGGATTACTCTACCCGACGACGGCGAGCCTTCCACGGCTCTTGGATTATGCTTTGTGTGCTTTGATTATTCCATGGATAAAGGCCAACACTGTCGAGTGTTGGAATTACCCCCCGGAGAGGACTCCAGGTGAGGCGGCGCTCTACACGTGAGGTCGCACCACGTCTCTCTGTTGTGGACCGTGTCTAAGACTTTGGATTCTCCCAAGACACCGTCGGCCAGATGGGATACCGCCAGCGGCTTCTCTAACCCCCCCCTCCTACTGTCTTACAACCAGTGGGACCCCCCCCCCCTTAGTGTATCCAGCTATAATCATTTAAGTACCATCGCTATCGTTTCCTAAATATTCCAGGTTGTATACTTACTCCCTGCGCAACCAGAGATTGGACATTCAATGTTGATTTACCTACGAATACTCATTTGCCATAAAAGTGCATATTCAATATTTCAAATCATAAATGTAATTAAGTGAATGTTGTATACACCCTTTGCTGTATTAAATATTCGATTTGGTACATTTGTGTTGGTTCGTTTCATCAGGTGGGAAAGTGTTCATCATACTTATATCTTGTACTGGGTGGCCAGAAGTTAAAGTACATGAGGTAGTGGTATTAAATATCATATCTAACAATACAGTCAGGGAATTGTACCCCTCAGCTACAACCACTATGAGTAGGTAATGATAACGGAGTGAAGGAGGTCAGTCAGGAAGATACCCATGTGGAGTCTGTGGAAGAGGAGTGGGAGTAAACTGCTGTGTAGAGAATGTGACAAATGGTGTCACCAAAGATGTTCAGGTTTGGTCAATCTGAGGCGAGTGAGGGATTTTAGATGCCCCACGTGTGAGGGAAGAGGAGGAGGTGGTTTGAGATGGTGGTCTAGTGATGGGAGGGGAGGTGCTGGAGGAGGTGAAGCAGTTTCGCTATCTGGGAGATGTGATGGACTGTGAGGCGGGAGTGGAAAGGGCGGCGGTGTGGAGGATGTGGCGTGAAATTAGTAGGCTACTGTTGAATCGAAACATAGATGTAAAGATCAGAGGAGGGATATATGAAGCATGTGTGAGATCAGTTCTCCTGTATGGTTCAGAAACGTGGGCAATGACAAAAAGGGTGATGGTGGTGTTAAGAAGCTGTGATCGGAAGATGTTGAGGTATGTGGCGGGAGTCAGATGGCAGGACGGGAGGACCAGTGCCGAGGTGGATGAGATCTGTGGTGTCAGGGAAATTGATTTCAAGGTGAGATATGGACGTCTCGGGTGGTTTGGATCGGAGGAGGGGGGGATGTTGAGGGGTGGAGGAGATGATTGTCGATGGGCGGAGGCCGAGAGGGAGACCAAAGCAGACGTGGAGGGGATGTGTGGAGAATGATATGATGAGGGATCTGGAGATACATGAAGACATGGCACAAAACCGCGCCCCAGTGGCGTGGAGTCATTGCCCCGTCCAACCTCACTGTAGTGGGAAAATAGGGACATAAAACGAAGATGATGAGTAGAATAGATGTGTGGCAAGGGGATTGGGTTTCTTCATTGAGCGTTTATCCTTTGTGGGAATATTATCAGGCTTTATAATGGGGACAAGTTTGCTACCCTGTAATTTGAAGGGTAATTTGAAGGGACCAGTGTGTGATGTCAGTAACATGTAACACCAGTGTGTGATGTCAGTAACATGTAACACCAGTGTGTGATGTCAGTAACATGCAACACCAGTGTGTGATGTCAGTAAACACCAGTGTGATGTCAGTAACATGTAACACCAGTGTGTGATGTCAGTAACATGTAACACCAGTGTGTGATGTCAGTAACATGTAACACCAGTGTGTGATGTCAGTAACATGTAACACCAGTATGATGTCAGTAACATGTAACACCAGTGTGATGTCAGTAACATGCAACACCAGTGTGTGATGTCAGTAACATGTAACACCAGTGTGTGATGTCATCAGTAACATGTAACACCAGTGTGTGATGTCAGTAACATGTAACACCAGTGTGTGATGTCAGTAACATGTAACACCAGTGTGATGTCAGTAACATGTAACACCAGTGTGTGATGTCAGTAACATGTAACACCAGTGTGTGATGTCAATAAAATGCAACACCAGTGTGATGTCAGTAACATGTAACACCAGTGTGTGATGTCAGTAACATGTAACACCAGTGTGTGATGTCAGTAACATGTAACACCAGTGTGTGATGTCAATAAAATGCAACACCAGTGTGATGTCAGTAACATGTAACACCAGTGTGTGATGTCAGTAACATGTAACACCAGTGTGTGATGTCAGTAACATGTAACACCAGTGTGTGATGTCAGTAACATGTAACACCAGTGTGATGTCAGTAACATGTAACACCAGTGTGATGTCAGTAACATGCAACACCAGTGTGTGATGTCAGTAACATGTAACACCAGTGTGATGTCAGTAACATGTAACACCAGTGTGTGCAACAGAGTAACACTATACAGTACTGGTGAGTCAGCTGGACCATAGTTTACACAACAAGCATTCAATAGGTTGTCAGGAAAGATTCAATTGGAAAACTTGATAAGAGGTGAGATAGCTTTGCACAGAGCAATGCAGTGGACAGACTTACACTCTCCACCAGAGCAAAACTTAATATATTCATAGCAAACTTCCTTTACCTGTCCCAGTGTTTACACTTCAAACTCATTGCACACACTCACTTTAAACAAACACTCACCTTAACACTCACTTTAGAGACACTATAGAACACTACATCATATGTATCTATTTATTAAAAAGATTTGCACTACATCCATACCTCAACGTTTTTGTACCTCATTGTCTGCATTTTGTACCTCATTGTCTGCATTTTTACTTCATTGTACTTAGGTTGTACTTCGGTTGTACTTTAGTTTGTATGTTGTATATTGTATAGTGTTGGGACTTATTCCTCTTTTACTTATTTTTTTTACTGTATGAAACACATTCTCAGGGGGCTCATACAGAACCAAGCATTTCACTGTAATGTACATGTACTTTATACATGACAAATAAAACAGAACTTGAAACTTGAACTTCACTCAAAGTTCTGTAGGCCGCCTCACTGGTGAACAGTCTAATTTGGAAGGGAAGGCAGAGCTAGCCTGACCTGACCAGCACAATGACCAACTCCAAGCCAATATAACAATATTATCAATATTGTTGAATATGGTCAATTATGGAGCAACTCTTCACAGTTCAAGAGTTCTCTTTTTCATATTTCTAACTTTAGGTGACAGTGGTGTACGTACTGTATATGTTTGCCATCCCGGGGCACAGGCATGTTGTGAATGATTAAAATGGGTGAAATTCCCTTTAACATTCCTTGATCGTGGACCGTCAGAGAGCAAGTAGGCCGCCAGAGGGCGCTGCTGGATCCTTCTATTTGATTGCCGACTGCAAAATAACGTCTGAATAAAGGACGAGATAAGGCCTATAAGGAAGTTGTGGTAATGGGGGTTTATCCTAATCATCCACACCTTGTCAAACTAAATATTACACTGCAAAAAGTGTATTCTAATTATTCTCCTCCTGTTGCATTACTTAAATTACTTAAAATCCTGTTGCAAAAATATAAATTACAGTGGTGTTGTGTGTGAGAGAGGTGTGTGTGTGTGTGTGTGTATGTGTGTGTGTGTGTGTGTGTGTGTGTGTGTGTGTGTGTGTGTGTGTGTGTGTGTGTGTGTGTGTGTGTGTGTGTGTGTGTGTAAGAGGTGTTGTGCACAGTGGTGCAGTGGTGGTCCCACGCCGACCCAGCAGTTTTCTGAGCAGAAGTACGCGCACGGATGTGCATGCGCGCGCACACAAAAATGCGTTCACAACTTTCACTCGACTCGTCGCGCCGTGCGCCAAGTACCCGGCACTTATCTATCACCAAGCTTTGCATAATAATAGGACACCAATAGCATAACAAAGACAGAGGAGTGCAAAACCAAAATACAAGCCCTGTACCAATTGGTGGGGGTTTGCTTGAGCTGTGGAACCAATGGTCCCGACTGGAAGTATGAGACATTTCGTTGTGCTTCAGAAGGAAACTGTAAACTGTAAGTTACATTGTTAATTTAGTTTGTATTTACTTTTCTAGTTTAAGTTAATTCAATTAAAAACCCTTTAATCGCCAAGGACGAGTTAACACGTCATTCTCCGCCATGCGTAATCTGCCAATGACGCCGTAACATGTCATTGAGATCAATATTTCAAAAATCTGTGATGGCAATCATATTTCACCCGTGGAGACTTGAGATCTCCTGTTGATCTCCTCTCAACTCTCCAACGGTTCAAGAGCGCCATCTGGTGGCCGATCGGCGGATCGCCCAAACAGCAAACCGGAAATGGAAACTGGTGCTCATCCAAATTCGGTCC
>NC_140183.1:63759946-63825868 GCF_963971535.1 Notolepis coatsorum
ATGGGTTGTAGTGCAAATTCTTTACCAATAAATATAAAGTGTGTTTAGGTGTTCTAAAGTGTGTAAAGTGGGTGCTGCAGTGAGTTGTTTGTTTAAAGTGAGTGTGTGCGTGTCGATGTGTTTGCTGTGAGTGCATTTGATGGTTGTTACATAGTGTTATTGTTCGTTGAGCATCCTGATGGCCTGGGGATATAAGCTTCTTCTGAGTCTTTCTGTGCTTGCCATGAGACTCCGGTATCGCTTGCCTGACCGCAGCAGTTCAAAGAGGCAGTTGTTTGGGTGGCTGGAGTCTTTGATAATTCTCTTAGCCTTACCCATGCACCGCTTGTTGTAAATGTTCTGGAGAGTGGGAAGCCCTCCTCCAATTGTGCGTTTGGCTGAACGGGCCACTCTCTGTAGTCTGCTACGGTCTTGTGCGGTGCTATTCCCAAACCAGGAGGTGATATTGCCAGTCAGGATGCTCTCTATTGTACATGAGTAGAAGTTCTTAAGGATCTTCTGACTGACTTGGAACTTCCTTAGGCGCCTGAGGAAGTAGAGGCGTTGTCGTGCCTTCTTCACTGCTCTCCCATTCAAGTCCCAGGTTGTAATGACGTAATCATGACACTTAGTTGACTCTGAGTAGACAATTACTCGTTACATCTGGGCTCATAGTCATCTACCTATCTTACCATATAGGCATGACCACTACACCGTCGCGCCAATAGCGGCAGAGGGAGGGAGAGTTTCTCGAGTTCTTTGTCGTTCAGGCATATTCTCCTATCTGCACCTATCTGACACGTTATTCTTATATAAAACGTCTCTATATAAATAAAGAGGTATGTTTACCTTTGCATTGATTGGCGGATTTGTGACTGAAGACATTGGATCTTTCCTGCTCTCCCATTCAAGTCCCAGGTTGTAATGACGTAATCATGACACTTAGTTGACTCTGAGTAGACAATTACTTGTTGCATCTGGGCTCATAGTCGTCTACCTATCTTACCATATAGGCATGACCACTACACTGTCGCGCCAATAGCGGCCGAGGGAGGGAGAGTTTCGCGAGTTCTTTGTCGTTCAGACAGATTCTCCTATCTGACACATAGCCACTGATGGTGGAGAAGTGCTGTCCAATTAGCCAATTAGCAATTTTGGGGAAATTCAGGCATAAAATAATATTCTGTTTTGTGTCACTGTCAATCCAATATTTCAGAGATTCTTCGCCAGTTGCGGGAACTTTGTCACCACCGCGGAGAAGACGCAGACCACCACCTGAAGCCCATGTAGAATCGTGAGTTGAATTTTAAACACAATAGATTATTCTTATATAAAACGTATCTCTAGGAGAGACCACATCAGTCCTGTAATGTTTTTATGCAAGCAGATTGCAATCAGTGTGTACTACTAGTACTACTGTGTTTAGTTTACAGTATCCTGTTGTTATAGAATAAACCGCTGCCAGCAGCAGCCCAGCACTGACCAATGACCATCACCAAACCTAACTTAAGGGTTAGAGTCAGAGCCTAGGTGGTCTAGGTCTGGTTAGGGGTTAGAGTCAGAGGTGGTCTAGGTCTGGTTAATAGGGGCCATAACCAGACCTAGACCACCTCTAATTCTAACCCCTAACCAGACCTAGACCACCTCTAAAGGTTCAGCACTCCCTGCACATACAGTGGACGATGAGGATTTCATAATGATGTTGCCAACATTTGATAAAAGGTTCAGAGTGCCAAAAAAGACTAAAGTATCCAACCTGGTGGACAAAGTGTATGTGGATTGTGGAACAACAAGAGAAATGCAGGCACAGCTTGTCCATGGCACGCAAAGTAACCTTAGGTTTAGACATATGGTCCAAAAATGGTCTCACTGCATCCTTCATTGCAATCAGGGCTTGTTATTTCCAGAAGATAATAAGGCTGAACATATACTCCTGGGGTCTGGTTAGGGGTTAGAGTTAGAGAGGTGGGCGGTCTAGGTGTGGTTAGGGGTTAGAGTCAGAGAGGTGGTCTAGGTCTGGTTAGGGGTTAGAATCAGAGGTGGTCTAGGTCTGGTTAATAGGGGCCATAACCAGACCTCTAGACCATCTCTAACTCTAACCCCTAACCAAACCTAGACCACCTCTAAATCTAACCCCTAACCAGACCTCTTCCATCACCATGTGGCACTTTACACACCAACCTCAAAATGTGATTTATCATTTTATATGTTTATGCAAGCAGATTGCAATCAGATTGCTACTGTGTGTACTATACACACTACTATTATCTACTCAACTACTACTGTACTGTGTGTTTGTTTACAACAGACAGCATCCTGTTAGTTAGTGTTGTTGTTACACTGCGCTGGCTGCTGTTACTGAGTGTTATTTAATATTTATCATTAAAATAAATCGCTGCCGGGGGCGCCCTTGTGGCGCGTACCATAGTGCCACGCGCACCTACGCGGCCGACCCGGGTTCGATCCCAGCACCCGACGCCATTTGTCGCATGTCCTCCCCACCTCTCCTCCCGTTCGCCCTCTCCTCTGTCGGTCCTGCGTGACCATGAAAAAGCTGTAAAAATGCTAAAATATAATAAAAAAAAAAAAAAAAATCACTGCCAGGTGAGCAAGGCAAGAGATAATGTGACTGTCTTATTAAGTTATTTCTCCATTCACAGATCGACAGTGAGTGCACCCTTCCTGTATATTACTTGTGCCGCCGACTCAGATTCCCCTAGGTTAAAAAATAAATATGCAATTTAGAATATGTTCCATGTTGACTATTTCTGACTTCTGACAAGTTTTTTTCCATTGTCAAAAAATAGAAAAAAATGTCATCCGTTTTCGTCGACTAAATCTAGACGAAAACAAAAAAGACAAAATTGAGACAAAAACTGACTAAGACTAAAATGCTCAGACATTTAGTTGACTAAAACTGACTAAACGAAAAATAAATGAAAATGACTAAATATGATGAAAACGAAAAAGGAGCAGTTGACACATGACTAAGACTAAAACTAAAATGAAAATAGCTGCCAAAATTAACACTGCTAGTGTAACTGAGGGGTACAATTCCCTGACTGTATTGATAAGTATGGTATCATTAAACCACTACCGCTTTATGTACTTTAACTACTGGCCACACAGTACATGATATAGATATGATGAACACTTTCCCACCATGAAACCAAGTCCACACAAATGTATAAGTCGAATATTTAATATATAGCAAAGGGTATATACAACGTTCACTTAATGACATTTATGATTTGAATGCACTTGTAAGGCAAATGAGTATTCGTAGGCAAATCAATATTGAATGTCCAATCTCTGGTTACGCAGGAAGCAAGTATACAACCTAGTTCTTTAGGGAACTATAGCGATGGTACTTAATGATTATAGCTGGATATACTAAAGGGGGTCCTGCTGGTTGTAAGTCAGTAGGGGGGGGGGTTAGGAGAGCCGCCAGCGATATCCCATCTGGCCAACGATTTCTTGGGAGAATTCAGAGTGCTGAACACGGTGCCCACAGAACCTTGGTCCACAGATGAATACAGTTGGGCCCTCTTGTAGACGGTAGCTGCCGGTCCACAACGAAGAGACGTGAGGCGACCTCACTCGGAGTAGAGCGCCGTCTCACCTGGACTCCTCTCGGGGGGTAGTTCCAACACTCACCAGTGTTGGCTGTTATCCATGGCATAAATCAAAGCACCCAAAGCAAGTAGATAATCCAAGCCGTGTAGGGCTCGCCGTCGTCCGGGTAAGGTAATCCAATGTGCAGGTCCACTCGTCCTAGCCCAGAACTCCTCGGATGAAAGCACCACACGTGGTCTGCCCAGCCTGGTTAAGACTCTAGATAACGCGAGGAAACGATGGGGGGTACTACTCACTGTATAACTCTAACCGAACGATGCACCATACATAATAGACTATTATTAACTTAATAGAAATACGTCCCACTCGACGGTATAGTGCCAAACTATGACAATTCAACTATTAATCCACACGATGTCTCAATGCCATTCTGAGGCCAAGTTGACCATACTGCACCACACGTGTATCGTGGGTGAGGCTTAACGTCTTGCCACTAGGTTGGAGGGTAAAGAACTAAGGGCTAAGGGACTAAAAAGGAAGTTCTACTTTACTTGCGCCATATATATATGCGCTGTGAACAAATAGTACCATTCGTATTTCGCCAGACGTATTCCTACGCGGAACCGGGCTAGTAACGACATGTTCGTCGGCACGATTGAACTTGAACCAAGGGGCTTGGCTGCTGGCGCCAAGTTCTTGTCCAATGAGAGAATGAAACTATTATGGGCTGTTAGTAGACTAAAGGGATATTCAGTGTATATGTACAAGGAATATACAAGGGATATCAAACGATATACAAATACTATTAAATATATATCCATAAATAAATATATATATTCGGTTTAATCTGATCCTTCACAACAGCCGCCCCCTAATTAGTCCCACCTAATTAGCTAAGCAGAGACAGATTAACCGCACTGTCTACCACTCAAGGTCCGCTGTAAGGGTCAGTCAACTCACAAAGTCGTGGGGTCATGGTCGTCATCGATAGTGTCTGGGAGTCTGGGCAGTTCTATTAGCCTCGCCACGGGTCGTGTGTAAGTTCGCCCTTGGACGAGCACCTCAGCTGCTCGGACCTTGCCATCGGCACCGGTGATCACTTTGCTTACGCGGCCAGCCGGCCACATAGCTCTGGGTAGTGACTGGTCGATAATCATGACGACTGTTCCTTCTGTCAAATTGTCTCTCTCTTTTACCCACTTCTGGCGGGTCTGTAGAGACGGTAGGTAGTGGAGTAGAAAGCTGTTCCAAAACTTGTCAGCTAGTACTTGACTGTACCTCCACATTCTTCGGCCGTTCGCTTCTTCAGGCCTGTACATTGTCTGGGGTAGCGCGGGGTCCAGCCGCCCCATCAAGAGTGTGTTGGGGGTGACTGGGTCGACATCTGCTATATCACTGGAGACGTAGCCGAGGGGCTTGGAGTTCAATACTCCCTCGATCTCCGTGAGGACTGTCATTAGGACTTCTTCCGCTACAGTCTGGGCCCCAAGCACGGCGTACAGGGCTGTCTTTATAGAACGTACTTCTCGTTCCCAGGTTCCACCGAAGTGGGGTGCGTTCGGGGGATTAAACTGGAAGTCAATCTGGGATGGAGCGAGGTGGGTCTTAAGTTCTGGGCCCATAGCTTGGAAGCTCTCTCTCAGCTCTCTTTCTCCGCCTTTGAAGTTTGTCCCGTGATCAGACAACAATGTAGACGGTTTTCCTTTCCGTGATGTGAATCTTCGGAAGGCCATAAGGAATGAGTCTGTGCTCATGGTTGGAAGGAGTTCGATATGTATCGCTCTGGTGGTCATGCATTTGAATACAATACCCCACCGCTTCTCGGTTCCTCTTCCTTTCTTTATATACAACGGGCCAAAACAGTCCATGCCTGTGGAGTGGAATGGCTTGTCGCCGAGTCGGAGGCGACAGGGGGGTAGGTCAGCCATCCGGGGTATGCTGGGCTGCGCGCGCCACTTTCGGCAGTCTAGACAGGTTCGCTGGAAGCGTCGCACTGCTTCTCTCCCTTGAAGTATCCAATAGCGACGTCTGATCTCCGCGAAGACTCTCTCTGCTCCTGCGTGATGCACATCCTCGTCGTATTTCTTTATGATCAGCTCTGTGACCTTGTGTCAGCTGTTCAAGACTATCGGGTACTTAACGTCATCCGGTAGATTGGGGGCCCTCCGCAGACGACCACCCACTCTGATGAGATTATGGGCGTCGCTCTCGGGTGCCAGGTGGAGCAATCTGCTGTCTGATGGGACGGGCTTTCCTCCCTGTAGACAGTCTAGCTCGTCGGGGAACGAGTCTCTCTGGGCTCGTTGTAGTAGAAGAAGTTCTGCTTCTTCGTAGTCAGCTGCTGAAATGTCGGCAGTGGGCTGAATCTCTGGGTGGTGCCACAGGAATGTCTTCAGCTGCGCACTCTGTAGGGTAATGCAATCATCTATGTTGGGGTCTGTGGAGGCGACTGTGCTCAGTCCACAGAACATAGGTTTCTTGTTCTCAGCCTCCTCTTTACTCGCTTCCCGTGGGGTGGGCGTAGGCCACTCTTCTTCCGGGAGCTTGAGGAACTCTGGTCCGTCACTGTAGATGTTGTGACGGGTGAGGTCATCTAGGGACATTCCCCGGGTGATGACGTCAGCTGGGTTGTGTTTGGTGTCCACATACCGCCAGCTCGCTGTTTCTGTTAACTCTTGAATCTCGGTGACTCTGACTCCCACGAAGACTTTGTATCTGCATGAATCAGACTTGATCCATGTGAGTACTGTCGTGGAATCTGACCACAAGATTGTTCTGTGCACCGGAATGGTGAGTTCACGTTGGATTAACGTGGCTAGATGCGCTCCTGCTAGGGCTGCGCAGAGCTCTAGACGCGGGATAGATTGTTGCTTTCGTGGGGCTATTCTTGAGCGAGCCAGGATGAAAGCGGTGTGTATCTCTCCTCCCTTCTCTTGGGCACGCAAGTAGGCCACTGATCCATAGGCTACTTCGGAGGCGTCGCTGAAGACGTGTAGATCCATCTTGCATGTCTCTGGCCTCACTGTGGGTGGGAAGTAGCTGCGGCGTATATTGACGCCTGGGAGTGAGCGGAGTTCCGTCTCCCACTCTCTCCATGTGGAGGCAAGGGGTGCGGGTATTGGGTCGTCCCAGCCCTGGTCCTTGTCCCATAGTGCTCGTACAATCATCTTTGCCCTGGTGGTGTAAGGTAGAATACATCTCAACGGGTCATATTGTCTGGCGAGTGTTCTGTACACACTCCGTCTGGTGGTCGGTATCGCCGTCGACCTTCCCTGCTCCGTGGTCAGGGGTTTGTGTCTATAGTGGAGCGAGTCTGTTTTGAAGCGCCAGACTAATCCTAGTGTCATTTCTTGGGCTTCTCCTGGGATGGTCGCCATCCAGGTCTCGCTGCTGGCAGCCTTGTCCGCGGGGGAGAGGCTGCGCAATACGTGCGGGTCGCTGCTGGCCCACTGCCTGAGATCAAAGCCGCCTTTGATCAGGGAGGCGCGTAGCTTGAGTAGGAGAGCCTCGGCTTCTTCTTGAGTCGAAACGCTTTGTAAACAGTTGTCCACGTAGAAACTGTTCTTCACACTGTGTCGGACCTCTTCATCTGCTGCTGGGTCCTCTGCGACGTGTTTCTGTAGTGCAAATGTAGCACAGCACGGGCTGCATGTGGTTCCGAAGGGGAGGACTTCCCACTGGTAGATGGCTGGGTGCTCATCTCCGATCCTCTCTCTCCATAGGAACCGCAGCAGGGGCTTATCCTCCTCCACTAGTCTCACCTGCAGGAACATCCCTTTGATATCCCCGCTGATAGCCACCTTGTCCTGGCGGAAGCGTAGTAGCACGCCTAGTAGAGAGGGGCCGAGTGTGGGGCCGGGCAAGAGCTCTTTATTCAGATTTTGGGATCCGATCTGGTAGCTGCAGTTAAACACAATGCGATCCTTGCCGTTGTGGTGGTGCGGCACGTACCATGATTCGGTCGTCTGATCGGCCTCTTTAATGTCAATCTTTGTCACGTGTCCCGCTGTGATTAGCTTCTCAATCTCAGCGCGGTACACACTCTCTTGAGCGGGGTCTTTGGCTAGGCGCCGCTCTGTGTTCAATAGATACCGCTCCGTAGCGTCTTTCTTTGCGTGAAAGGTGGGCATTCCCTCTCGCCTCAGGAGTGGAGTTGCGTATCTCATCACTCCGCCGACTGTGACTCTCTTTGTCCCTTGCTCGAGGAGGTTTATGGCGTAAATGTCTTCTTTAGAACGAATGTCTTTCTTTTCGTTCTTAAAGGGCATTGTCTCTAGTGTCCATAGCCTCTCGACATGCTGCAGGAGAGTGGTGTCTTCTTCTGTCACTCTGGAGTGGAGGCAGCTAGTGGCTGCTGTTCGGTTGAGAGATTTAGTGAGGGGGCCTTGTAGTGTCCATCCTAGGCGGGTCTCGACTGCTGCAGGACAGCCTCTGGGTCCTGTATGGACCCGGTCTATCGGGACTATGAGGTCTGCATGGTCGGAGCCTATCAGCAGGGTCGGGGTGGCGCCGTCTATGAGCGGGATAGGTAGTTGACGCAGGTGCACATATTTATCCATCAGTTTGGCGATGGGGTAGGTGTACTGTGATAGTCCTATTTCTTGGCTGGTGAAAGCATTTGTAATCCTATACCGTCGCTCTGGCTGCCCGCTTGCTGCGATAGTGAAGGAGACATTCTCGCCTTTTATCGTCTTTAAATCTCTTCTTATTGTCCGAATCGTCATTTGGTTCTCGCTCCCCCGCAGTCCCAGCTGGGCCGCAGCGGACGCGAGCAGAAGGGTCTTCTCTGACCCGTCATCAAGGACGGCGTAAGTGTCCATGACTTTATCTTGGTAGCTCAATGTTACACGGACTACCTTTAAGAGCACTTGGGCGCCGCTGCTGCTGGCGGGGTCAATGTACATGACACTTGCCTTTGTGCTGCTCGATGGTGCAGGTGCAGACTTTCTTCTGTTACTGTCGTGTAGGACATCTAGGTGGGCTCCGTCACACCGACTGCACCTCTTCTTTAGGCGGCACTCGGCTGCCATGTGACTGCGCGCACATCGGTAACAGCGCCTGTTGGACTTTATCCATTGACTCACTTCTTCTGCATTCATCTTTGTGAACAGGTCACATTGTGACAGCCAGTGTTCCTTCTCGCAGTACGGGCACACCATCTTCCACTTCTCTTTTCTCGAGGGGGTACTGTGGTTCTTACTGCTCGGTACTGATTCTGATTGGTGCATGACAGTCACCGATCTTCTTCCATCGTTTATTCTCCTGGGTCCCTCTCTGGAGCTTGGTGTGCTCCGCACGAACGTATCCAGTCGTAGGCTGCTGACTTCTCTCGCCAGGAAGTCGGCTAGATCGAGGAGGGATGGTTCGGGACCGTTAGGATCACGGTGGTCTCTCTGCCGCCTGAAGCGCTCTTGTCTGGCGGGTGGCAGCTTCTCTAAAATCCTCTCGACGTTAGAGTTGGCGTATAGCTCGTGCATACCCTTTTCTCGTTGCGCTCCCAGCATCCCTACCAGGGACTGCACTTTTATAGACAGGTCGTCTAATGAGCGCTTGTCTGTTGCTGGGGGTAGGCGGTCAATATGCCTTATCTCTTGGATTACGTAATCCCATATACATCCATATCTCTGGTCCAGCGCTGCTAGAGCCGCGGTGTATGGGGTCGTAGAGGTGGCATAGGCTAGCGCTATATTGTGCGCTCGGGGTACTTTCAGGTGCTTCAGTAATATTGCATACTTGTGGCGTTCATCAGCGACATCCACCATCATTGTCTCTAAGCACATCCGGAGCTCCGTGTACTGTGCTCGATTCTCATAGGTGAAGTCTGGAAACGTTGGTGTACCAATGTATGACGCCGTGGATGGCTGATACATCGGCGAGCGTTGGGGGAGAGGCCTCCTAGGCGAGTCTCCTCTTGCACCTCTCTGTGGGCTGGTACCGGCAGGGTACCATGGCCCGCTGGTCCAGGTGCTATTCCTCGGGGCTGGTCGTGCGTCATGCTCACCCGTGAATAGAGTCGGGGGTCTGTAGCGCAGCGCCGCGGGGGTATAGCCTGGGCTGTACTGGACCTCCTGGTCCGGTGGAGTACTGTGCTGTCGTCGGGCTTGGTTCTCCTCCTCTCCCTCTTCTTCTTCTATCAGGTCCTCTAGATCCTGTAGTCGTTTATTTAGCTTCTCCGCAGTGTATGCCGCTCCTTCCTTGTAGCTGGGTCTCGCTTGGACCGGTCGGGGAAGGGGGTCTGCGGGGGGTATAGGCTTGGTCTGTTGGTCAAGTTCAGGGTCGCTTGCTCGGTTAGGGGATGCTGCCCTTGACTGTTGTCTCGACGAGTTCCTTGAACCCCTGGCGGAGGGAGAGGGTGTTGCCTTGGTGATCAGCTGCTCCATTAGCTGCGCTTGTAACTTGTCGCGCTCGGCTTGTAGTCTGTCGCGCTCGCCCTGTAGTCTGTCGCGCTCGGTTTCGCGCTGGATGAGAGCGAGGTCGCGCTCTGTTTCTCTTTGGGCACCGGCAGCGGCACGCTGGGTGTCTGCTCGGTCTCTTGCCATATTCTCTTCCGTCTGAAGGCGTCTCATCTCCAGGCGTATGCGCTCTTCTTCGCTCCGTTGCTGTGTCTGGAGTCGATCGCGTTCACCCTGAAGTCGATCGCGTTCACCCTGGAGTCGATCGCGTTCGGTAGAGGCTGTCAGGCTGACGAGGAACGCCTGTGATAGCATCCTCTCCGCTTCGCTGGGGGAAGACGGTTGTAGAGGTGAGCCGCTCCTGGCTGTGCTCGTTGGGGAGTCCTGGAGCTCTATCTCCTCGGCGCTCTCCTCATCTTGTTCCGTGCAGAGTTCTCTCTCTGTAGGGTTGTCTTCCTCCCGGGGCTGGTCGGGGACTACTTCTTCGGTATTGGCGGGGGGTAAAGGCATGTCAGCTCCCTCCTGGTCCCCACCGTGAGCTTGGTCAGTTACATTAGAACCCACTAGGGCCTCTGTGGTCGGGGTAACCTGGTCGTTAAGGTCAGACATAATTTTACTTTCTACTTTTACCGCGTTTACCGTTTGTCGAAGGCTAGGTAGTTGACTGACAGCGTAATCCTCTAAGTACTGAGGTGTCTGTCGTCTGCGCCGCGGGCGTTCTACGTTAGGAGGACCGTTTCGTGGAGTGTTCATCATAGGCCATTTCAATATTAATAACACTATATTAATATTACACTAGTTACCCTCCGGCTCGAAGGACCAATTGTAACTGAGGGGTACAATTCCCTGACTGTATTGATAAGTATGGTATCATTAAACCACTACCGCTTTATGTACTTTAACTACTGGCCACACAGTACATGATATTGTTGTGAAGGGCCAGATTAAACCGAATATATATATTTATTTATATATATATATTTAATTGTATTTGTATATTCTCTAATATTCCCTGATATCCCTTGTATATTCCTTGTACAATATGCATTGAATATCCATTCTAGCCTACTGAACATCCCATAATAGTCTCCATTCTACTATTGGTCGAGACCTTGGTGCCAGGTTGCCATACCCCCCAGACCCAGTTCAAACGTACCGCTCAACATGTACGAACAAGTCCTAGTTCCGCGTAGGAATCTGGCTACCGCACCACTAATGGTACTATTTGTTCATAGTGCGTATATATACTGCGCTACTAAAGTAGGACTTCCTTTTTAGTCCAGTTTCTTACCCTCCAATAGAGTGACAGACGTAAAGCCTCCCCGCGACGCCACGTGTGGGAGTAAGGCCAAGTTCGGCCTACCATCGGTATTGAGACATCGTGTATATTAATATTTGAATAGTCATATTTGGCACTATATCGTTGAGTTGGACGTAGTCTATTAAGCTAATAATAGTCTATTCATATGTAGTGCTTCGTGCGGTGAGAATACTATCGTAGTCAGTACCCCCATCGTTTCGGGTAGAACTGGCTGCTTATCCAGGGTGGCCGACCCCATGTGAGGCTGCACCCGAGGAGCCCCAGAGCCGACGAGCGAGTGGACCTGCATACCGGATTATTCTACCGACGACAGCCCGCCTTCCCAGGCACGGATTATGCTTTGTATACAGTGATTATTCTATGGATAAAGACCAACACTGCCGTGTGTTGGAAACCCCCCCCCCCGGAGAGGACGACAGGTGAGGAGACGCTCTACACGACGAGGTCGCTTCACGTCTCTCCATCGTGGACCGGAGGAAGCCGGCCCACAGTGAGTCCAACTGCTTTCATCTGTGGATCGAGGATCGCTGAGGCACCGAGCCGCACAACCGTGGGTTCTCCCAGGATACCCTCGGCCAGACGGATACAGCCAGACTCTACCCCCCCCCCCCTTCCCCAGTTGTCTTACAAGCGACCGGAATTCCCCCCTAGTGTATCCAGTTCTATAATCATTAAAGTATCATTGCTATTATTCCTTAAATATTCCAGGTTGTATATTTACCGCCTGCGCCACCAGAGATTGGACGTTCTCTATTGATATACCAACGAATACTCATTTGCCATAAAAGTGCATCCTATTTCAAATCATAAATGTAATTAAGTGATTGCTCTACATACCTTTTGCTATGTATTAATTATTATTAAACGCAGACTTTCGACTTGGTACATTTGTGTTGGATCGTTTCATCTACGTGGGAGTGTTTACCATAATTATTTATGCCTAGTACTGGGTGGCCAGAGTCTAAAGTACAAGAGGTAGTGGTAGTAAGTATCATATCTAACAATACAGTCAGGGAATTGTACCCCTCAGTTACAATTGGTCCTTCGAGCCGGAGGGTAATTAGTGTAATATTAATATAGTGTTATTAATATTGAAATGGCCTATGATGAACACTCCACGAAACGATCCTCCTAACCAACGCCCGCAGCGCGAACGACGGCTCCCTCAGTACTTAGAGGCTTACGCTGTCAGTCAACAACCTAGTCTTCTACTAACAGTAAACGCGGTAAAACTAGAAAGTAAAAGTATGTCTAACCCCAACGCCCAGACTACCCCGACCATAGAGGCCCCTACGGGTTCTAATGTAACTGACCAAGCTCACGGTGGGGACCAGTGGGAACCAGACATGACTTCACACCCCGCCAGTACTGAAGAAGTAGTCCCCGATGAGTCCCGGGAGGAATACAACGCTACCGAGAGAGAACTCGGCACGGAAGAAGACGGGGAGAGCACCGTGGAGATAGAGCTCCAAGGCTCCGCAAGGAGTACCCCGAGGGAAGGCTCCCCTATACAACCGCCTTCTCCCAGCGAGGCAGAGAGGACCCTACAGCAGGCCTTCCTCATCAGCCTGAACGCCGCTGCTGAACGCGACCGACTGCAGATCCAGCAGCGGAGCGAAGAAGAGCATGTACGTCTGGAAATAAGACGCATTCAGATGGAAGAGAATGTGGCCCGAGACCGAGCAGACAGCCAGCGAGCAGCTGCTGGTGCTCTACGGGACGCAGAGCGCGACAGACAGCAAGCGCAACTAATAGAACAGCTGATCAGACGGACAACACCCTCTCCCTCCGCCAGAGGCTCCAGGAACTCGTCTAGACACACCTCCAGGGCGGCATCCCCTAGCCGAGTAAACAACCCTGAACTTGACCAACAGACAAGGTCTATACCCCCCACAGACCACCTCCCCCCACCGGTCCAAGCGAGACCTAGCAACCGGGAAGGAGCAGCATATCCTGTGGAGAGGCTAAACCAGAGACTACAAGCACTGGATGACCTAACTGAAGACGAAGAGGAAGAGGAGGAGAACCACGCCCGACGACAGCACAGTACTCTACCGGACCAGGAGGTCTGGTACAGCCCAGGCTATACTCCCGCGGAGCTGCGCTACAGACCCCCGACTCTATACACGGGTGAGCACGACGCACAACCCGCACCGAGGAACAGCACCTGGACAAGCGGGCCATGGTACACTGCCGGTACCAGCCCATACCAAGGAGCGGGAGGAGACTCGCCTAGGAGGCCTCTCCCCCAACGCTCGCCGATGTATCCACAGTCAGCGTCATACATTGGCACGCCTATGGTACCCGACTTCACCCAAGAGAACCGGGCCCAGTATACAGAACTCCGCATGTGTCTGGAGACCATGTTGGTGGATGTATTGGATGAACGCCATAAATACGCCATCCTACTGAAGCACTTAAAGGTACCCCGCGCACATAATATAGCGCTCGCCTACGCGACTTCCACCACCCCATACACAGCAGCGCTGGTAGCATTGGACCAGAGGTATGGGCGCATATGGGATTACGTGATCCAGGAGAACCGACACATCGACCGCTTACCCCCAGCAATAGACAATCGAGCACTGGACGACCTGTCCATCAGAGTGCAGTCCCTGGTAGGGATGTTGGGAGCGCAGAGAGAGAAGGGGAGGCATGAACTTTACGCCAACTCAAATGTGGAAAGGATCTTGGAGAAGCTGCCGCCCGCTCGACAGGAGCGTTTTAGGCGGCAGAGAGACCACAGAGACCCGAATGGCCCCGAACCGAACCTCCTCGATCTAGCAGACTTCCTGGCGAGAGAAGTCAGCAGCCTACGGCTAGATACATTCGGACGGAGCACCCCTGGCTCCAGAGAAGGAACCAGACGACTAAATGATGGAAGAAGATCGGTGACTGTGATGCACCAATCGGAGTCAGTACCGAGCAGCAGGAGCCACAGTACCCCCTCCAGAACGGAGAAGTGGAAGATAGTGTGCCCCTACTGTGAGAAAGAACACTGGCTAGCGCAATGTGACTCCTTCCCCAAGCTGAACGCGGAGGAAGCAAGTCAATGGATAAAGTCCAACAAGCGCTGTTTTCGCTGTGCGCGCTCACACATGGCAGCCGAATGCCGCTTAAAGAAAAGGTGCACCAAGTGCGATGGAGCCCATCTGGACATACTTCACGACAGTAACAGAAGGCGCCCTTCACCCGCACCATCCAGCAGCAAAGCGAGCGTCATGTACATCGATCCCGCCAGCAGCAGTGGAGCCCGAGTACTCCTAAAAGTAGTGCGTGTGACACTAAGCTACCAGAATAAAGTCCTGGACACCTACGCCGTCCTCGATGACGGGTCAGAGAAGACCCTTCTGCTCGCCTCCGCTGCGGCCCAGCTAGGGCTGCGGGGAAGCGAAACCCAAATGACAATTCGGACAATAAGACGAGATTTGAAGACGATAAAGGGCGAGAATGTCTCATTCTCTATCGCAGCAAGCGGCCAGCCTGAGCGACGGTACCAGATTACAGACGCTTTCACCAGCCAAGAAATAGGACTGTCGCGGTACACATACCCCGTCGCCAAGCTGATGGAGAAATATGCACATCTGCGCAAGTTACCGATCCCGCTCATAGACAATGCTATGCCGACCCTGTTGATAGGCTCCGACCATGCAGACCTCATTGTCCCGATAGACCGGGTTCATACCGGACCCCGAGGCTGTCCTGCAGCAGTCGAGACCCGTTTGGGATGGACTCTCCAAGGCCCGCTCGCCAAATCTCTCAACCGAAGTACCGCCACTAGATGTCTCCACTCCCGAGTCACAGAGGGAGAAACCGCACTCCTGCAACACGTAGAGCGGCTATGGACCTTGGAACAAATGCCCTTTAAGAACGGAAAGAAAGACATTCACTCTAAAGATGACATTTACGCCATTCACCTCCTCGAGACAGGGACCAAGAGAGTCCCGGTCAACGGTGTGTTGAGATACGCCACGCCACTCCTGCGGCGAGAAGGAATGCCTACTTTCCACGCCAAGACAGACGCCACAGAACGGTACCTGCTGAACACGGAGCGGCGCTTAGCCAAGAACCCCGCCCAAGAGAGTGTATACCGCGCCGAGATTGAGAAGCTCATCACAGCGGGACACGTCACAAAGATGGACATTAAAGAGGCTGACCAGACCACTGAATCGTGGTACGTGCCTCACCACAAGGTCCATCACAACGGTAAAGACCGCATAGTATTTAACTGCAGCTACCAGATCGGATCCCAAAATCTGAATAAAGAGTTACTGCCCAGTCCCACACTCGGCCCCTCCCTACTCGGCGTTCTACTCCGCTTCCGCCAGGAAAAGGTGGCCATCAGCGGGGACATTAAAGGAATGTTCCTGCAGGTGAGATTAGTAGAGGAGGACAAGCCCCTGTTACGGTTCCTATGGAGAGAGAAGCCAGGAGATGAGCACCCAGCCATCTACCAATGGGAAGTCCTCCCCTTCGGAACGACGTGCAGCCCCTGCTGTGCTACATTTGCACTACAGAAACATGTAGCAGAGGACCCAGCAGCGGACGAAGAGGTCCGACACAGCGTAAAGAACAGCTTCTACGTAGACAACTGTCTACAAAGCCTTTCAACCCAGGAAGAAGCCGAGGCTCTCCTGATTAAACTCCGCGCCTCATTGATCAAAGGCGGCTTTGATCTCAGGCAGTGGGCCAGCAGCGATCCGCAAGTACTGCGCAGCCTCTCCTCCGAGGACAAGGCAGCCAGCAGTGAGACCTGGATGGCTACCATCCCGGGAGAAGCCCAGGAGATGACCCTGGGATTGGTGTGGCGATTCAAAACAGATTCGCTTCACTACAGACACAAGCCCCTGACTACGGAGCAGGGAAGGCCGGCGGCGGCGCCGACCACCAGACGGAGTGTGTACACAACACTCGCCCGACAATATGACCCGCTAGGATGTATTCTACCGTACACCACCAGGGCAAAAATGATTGTACGAGCATTGTGGGACAAGGACCAGGGCTGGGACGACCCCATTCCCGCACACCTTGCATCCACCTGGAGAGAGTGGGAGATGGAGCTCCACTCACTCCCAGGCGTTAATATGCGCCGAAGCTACTTCCCACCCACGGTGAGGCCAGAGACATGTAAAATGGACTTACACGTCTTCAGTGACGCCTCAGAGGTCGCATACGGATCAGTAGCCTACTTGCGGGCCCAAGAAGAGGGGGGAGAGATCTACACAGCATTTGTCCTCGCCCGCTCGAGAATAGCCCCACGCAAGCAACAATCTATCCCACGTCTAGAGCTCTGCGCAGCCCTAGCCGGAGCGCACTTAGCCACGCTCATCCAACGTGAGCTCACCATACCGGTGTCTAGAACAATCCTGTGGTCAGATTCCACGACAGTACTCGCCTGGATCAAATCGGACTCATGCAAGTACAAAGTCTTCGTGGGAGTCAGAGTCACCGAGATTCAAGACTTAACCGAAGAGTTAACCGGAGAAACAGAGTGGCGCTACGTTGATACAAAACAGAACCCAGCTGACGTCATCACCCGGGGAATGCCCCTAGATGACCTCACCCGTCGCAATGTCTACAGTGACGGCCCAGCATTCCTAAAGCTCCCGGAAGGAGAGTGGCCCACGCCTATCCCGAGGGAAGCAAGTCAAGAGGAGGCTGAGAATAAGAAACCTATGTTCTGTGGATTGAGCACTGTTATCTCCGCAGACCCCAACATAGATGATTGCACTACCATAGAGAGTGCACAACAAAGGACATTCCTGCGGCACCACCCGGAGTGTAAGTCCCCCGCTGAAATGTCAGCAGCTAACTACGAGGAAGCAGAATTGCTTCTACTGCAGCGAGCCCAGAGAGACTCGTTCCCCGATGAATTGGCCTGTCTACAGGGAGGAAAGCCCGTCCCATCCGACAGCAGATTAATTCATCTGGCCCCCGAGAGCGACGCTCATACCCTCATCAGAGTGGGTGGTCGCCTACGCAGAGCCCCCAATCTACCGGATGACATTAAATACCCGATCGTATTGAACAGCCGACACAAGGTCACAGAGCTGATTATAAAGAAATACGATGAGGATGTACATCACGCAGGAGCAGAAAGAGTCTTCGCGGAGATCAGACGTCGTTACTGGATCCTACAAGGAAGAGAGGCGGTACGACGCTTCCAGCAAACATGTCTAGACTGCCGCAAGTGGCGCGCGCAGCCCAGCATACCAAGGATGGCTGACCTTCCTCCATGTCGCCTCCGAATCGGTGACAAGCCATTCCACTCAACGGGTATGGACTGCTTTGGCCCGCTGCACATAAAGAAAGGAAGAGGAACCGAGAAGCGGTGGGGTATTGTATTCAAATGCATGACCACCAGAGCGATACACATCGAGCTTCTCCCGACCATGAGCACAGACTCATTCCTTATGGCCTTCCGTAGATTCACATCACGGAAAGGAAGACCGTCTACCCTATTGTCCGATCATGGGACAAACTTCAAAGGCGGCGAAAGAGAGCTGAGAGAGAGCTTCCAAGCTATGGGCCCAGAACTTAAGACCCACCTCGCTCCAGCACAGATTGACTTCCAATTCAACCCCCCAAACGCACCCCACTTCGGTGGTACTTGGGAACGGGAAGTGCGTTCCATAAAGACAGCCCTGTACGCAGTACTTGGGGCCCAGACTGTGGCGGAAGAAGTCCTAATGACAGTCCTCACGGAGATTGAGGGAGTATTGAACTCTAAGCCCCTCGGCTACGTCTCCAGCGATGTGGCGGATATCGACCCAGTTACCCCCAGCACACTCCTGATGGGGCGGCTAGATCCCGCGTTACCCCAGACAATGTACCGGCCTGAAGAAGCGAACGGCCGACGAATGTGGAGGTACAGCCAAGTATTAGCCGACAAGTTTTGGAGCAGTTTCCTACTGCACTACCTACCGTCTCTACAGACCCGCCAGAAGTGGGTAAAGGAGAGAGACAATTTGACAGAAGGAACAGTCGTCATGATTATTGATCAATCACTGCCCAGAGCTATGTGGCCGGCCGGCCGCTTAAGCAAAGTGATCACCGGTGCCGACGGCAAGGTCCGAGCAGCTGAAGTGCTTGTCCAGGGTCGCACTTACACCCGTCCCGTGGCGAGGCTCATAGAACTGCCCCGACTCCCAGACACAATCGATGATGACCATGACCCTATAACCCTATGACTTTGTGAAGTTGACTGACCCCTACAGCAAACCCTTATGTGTAAATAGACAACGCGATTAATCTGTCTCTGCTTAACTGATTAGGTCTGGGACCAATCAGGGGGTGGCTGTTGTGAAGGGCCAGATTAAACCGAATATATATATTTATTTATATATATATATTTAATTGTATTTGTATATTCTCTAATATTCCCTGATATCCCTTGTATATTCCTTGTACAATATGCATTGAATATCCATTCTAGCCTACTGAACATCCCATAATAGTCTCCATTCTACTATTGGTCGAGACCTTGGTGCCAGGTTGCCATACCCCCCAGACCCAGTTCAAACGTACCGCTCAACATGTACGAACAAGTCCTAGTTCCGCGTAGGAATCTGGCTACCGCACCACTAATGGTACTATTTGTTCATAGTGCGTATATATACTGCGCTACTAAAGTAGGACTTCCTTTTTAGTCCAGTTTCTTACCCTCCAATAGAGTGACAGACGTAAAGCCTCCCCGCGACGCCACGTGTGGGAGTAAGGCCAAGTTCGGCCTACCATCGGTATTGAGACATCGTGTATATTAATATTTGAATAGTCATATTTGGCACTATATCGTCGAGTTGGACGTAGTCTATTAAGCTAATAATAGTCTATTCATATGTAGTGCTTCGTGCGGTGAGAATACTATCGTAGTCAGTACCCCCATCGTTTCGGGTAGAACTGGCTGCTTATCCAGGGTGGCCGACCCCATGTGAGGCTGCACCCGAGGAGCCCCAGAGCCGACGAGCGAGTGGACCTGCATACCGGATTATTCTACCGACGACAGCCCGCCTTCCCAGGCACGGATTATGCTTTGTATACAGTGATTATTCTATGGATAAAGACCAACACTGCCGTGTGTTGGAAACCCCCCCCCCGGAGAGGACGACAGGTGAGGAGACGCTCTACACGACGAGGTCGCTTCACGTCTCTCCATCGTGGACCGGAGGAAGCCGGCCCACAGTGAGTCCAACTGCTTTCATCTGTGGATCGAGGATCGCTGAGGCACCGAGCCGCACAACCGTGGGTTCTCCCAGGATACCCTCGGCCAGACGGATACAGCCAGACTCTACCCCCCCCCCTTCCCCAGTTGTCTTACAAGCGACCGGAATTCCCCCCTAGTGTATCCAGTTCTATAATCATTAAAGTATCATTGCTATTATTCCTTAAATATTCCAGGTTGTATATTTACCGCCTGCGCCACCAGAGATTGGACGTTCTCTATTGATATACCAACGAATACTCATTTGCCATAAAAGTGCATCCTATTTCAAATCATAAATGTAATTAAGTGATTGCTCTACATACCTTTTGCTATGTATTAATTATTATTAAACGCAGACTTTCGACTTGGTACATTTGTGTTGGATCGTTTCATCTACGTGGGAGTGTTTACCATAATTATTTATGCCTAGTACTGGGTGGCCAGAGTCTAAAGTACAAGAGGTAGTGGTAGTAAGTATCATATCTAACAATACAGTCAGGGAATTGTACCCCTCAGTTACAATATAGATATGATGAACACTTTCCCACCATGAAACCAAGTCCACACAAATGTATAAGTCGAATATTTAATATATAGCAAAGGGTATATACAACGTTCACTTAATGACATTTATGATTTGAATGCACTTGTAAGGCAAATGAGTATTCGTAGGCAAATCAATATTGAATGTCCAATCTCTGGTTACGCAGGAAGCAAGTATACAACCTAGTTCTTTAGGGAACTATAGCGATGGTACTTAATGATTATAGCTGGATATACTAAAGGGGGTCCTGCTGGTTGTAAGTCAGTAGGGGGGGGGGTTAGGAGAGCCGCCGGCGATATCCCATCTGGCCAACGATTTCTTGGGAGAATTCAGAGTGCTGAACACGATGCCCACAGAACCTTGGTCCACAGATGAATACAGTTGGGCCCTCTTGTAGACGGTAGCTGCCGGTCCACAACGAAGAGACGTGAGGCGACCTCACTCGGAGTAGAGCGCCGTCTCACCTGGACTCCTCTCGGGGGGTAGTTCCAACACTCACCAGTGTTGGCTGTTATCCATGGCATAAATCAAAGCACCCAAAGCAAGTAGATAATCCAAGCCGTGTAGGGCTCGCCGTCGTCCGGGTAAGGTAATCCAATGTGCAGGTCCACTCGTCCTAGCCCAGAACTCCTCGGATGAAAGCACCACACGTGGTCTGCCCAGCCTGGTTAAGACTCTAGATAACGCGAGGAAACGATGGGGGGTACTACTCACTGTATAACTCTAACCGAACGATGCACCATACATAATAGACTATTATTAACTTAATAGAAATACGTCCCACTCGACGGTATAGTGCCAAACTATGACAATTCAACTATTAATCCACACGATGTCTCAATGCCATTCTGAGGCCAAGTTGACCATACTGCACCACACGTGTATCGTGGGTGAGGCTTAACGTCTTGCCACTAGGTTGGAGGGTAAAGAACTAAGGGCTAAGGGACTAAAAAGGAAGTTCTACTTTACTTGCGCCATATATATATGCGCTGTGAACAAATAGTACCATTCGTATTTCGCCAGACGTATTCCTACGCGGAACCGGGCTAGTAACGACATGTTCGTCGGCACGATTGAACTTGAACCAAGGGGCTTGGCTGCTGGCGCCAAGTTCTTGTCCAATGAGAGAATGAAACTATTATGGGCTGTTAGTAGACTAAAGGGATATTCAGTGTATATGTACAAGGAATATACAAGGGATATCAAACGATATACAAATACTATTAAATATATATCCATAAATAAATATATATATTCGGTTTAATCTGATCCTTCACAACAGCTAGCATCCAAGCTAACACGCAGAACATCCAGAACAATATCGACAGACGCAGGGAAGAATTAAAGAAGGGTCAGGACGAGCTCAGAGAAGAAATAAATAAGAGACTCGAGACAATTGATGGAAAACTACAGGAACAAGAAAAAGACATAAGGATGTTAGAAGAAAGGACAGCTGAAACGGAGGAATGGAATACAGAAATACAAGGAATTCTAATGGCAACGCTTGAAGAATTAGAAATGTCAGACCTCGACAAGATAGAGATTCAAAGGGCGCACAGGGCCCCAGCGCCAAAGCCACAGATAAACAGACCACCGAGAGCAGTTATAGTTCATTTCTTGAAATTCGAAGTCAAAGAAAACATTCTCAGAGCAGCCTGGCAGACGAAGATGGAGGTTGAATGGCAGAGGATAACCTTCGACCATGACTATTCAACAGAGGTGGCTGTAAAACGTCTGAGCTATGTTGAGATAAAAAATACTTTGAAAGAGAAAGGAATCAGATTTCAATCACCAATGACCACGCTGAAGGTCCATTGGAAAGAAGGCATCAAGGTGTACAACGACGTGCGGGAAGCGACGAGGGACATGAACTGGAGAGGATGGAGGGTGCCAGGAGGAGAAGGAGAGAGACCGACGCTGATACAGATGTTGGAGAAGGCGCGCAGATGGACCAGGGTCGAGGGACGAGGACGAGGAGAGGAGGACGGGAAGGTGAAGGAGATCTGAACCGATTCAAACCGGATCAACTGAGAAGAACGACGAAAAGACACGGGGAAGGGGAGCAGAGAGGAGATGAGAGGGGACACAGTGATCCAAGGAAGGATAAGTACAACACATTAGACTGGTATACATGTGACACACACAATACAAGTAAATGTAAACATGAAAATGACTTATGCCATTGCATAAGAAGATGGTAAAGTACATACGAGATAATTATACCAAAAGTTATAAAAAAGGACATGGAGATTCAAGAGATATATTGGGACGGACATGAAAGAACCACAGGATTACACGTGACAAATAATACAAATAGACGGGAACATGAAAGAGACTAATGCAGAGCTTTTGACCGGGATCTCGGAGGTCGCACACAGAACAAGTTGGACATGTATAGTGTGCATCTTTTAGCCACTAGGAGGAGCCCTCTCACTAGGAGAGCCACTACTCCCCACCCGCCAGCGGGGGAAAGAGGGATACGACTGAGACCCTCTACTATCATGGAAGTACCAAATGTTAATGTTGATGTTAATGTTTATTATGGTTATATGTATGTAAATCAGACAGGGATAGCAGTGGCTACAACCACAAATATAATTATATGTGACATGGGTAGAATGGGAGAACATTTGGAAAAGAAATATGACACAAGTTAAGGGTATAGGGCTGCCGCGGTTACCGCATTATCGCGATATCGCCATCACGTCACGCCCACCGCAGAGTCAAGCTGATTACCGCATCACCGGCTGTTTTTATTTTATTTTATTTTTTATAATAATAATAATAATTATAGTTGTGTATAGCCTATTTTCTTCATGCCATGTGTTCGAAAGTTTCCACTCGCAGTTGCGCAGTTAACATTCTGATTGAACCCCAGAACTTGTTTTGCTGCTACGGAAAGTTTTCGCTTTGAATCTGCTAAAAACTTGGAACTTGAAGCGAAACCCAATCGATGCCGTAAATGCTGCCATTTTGATCCCGAAAGAAGACGGAGTGGTCACGGTTAGCGAGGACAGGTCAGTTCTGGTTCTGTTCTGGAGCAGTAGATATGCCATATTGTGTGTGTGTGTGTGTGTGTGTGTGTGTGTGTGTGTGTGTGTGTGTGTGTGTGTGTGTGTGTGTGTGTGTGTGTGTGTGTGTGTGTGTGTGTGTGTGTGTGTGTGTGTGTGTGTGTGTGTGTGTGTGTGTGTGTGTGTGTGTGTGTGTGTGTGTGTGTGTGTGTGTGTGTGTGTGTGTGCTGAGCGCAGTTGCTTTAGCTGGTGTTAATTAGCTGGCCACTGGGTTGAACAAACAATTCCATGACGTTATTATCTGTTATGCAGATAGATAGGACAGTCAATTCATTCCTAGTTGGTTATTGAACCAAGCGTTTGGTTAACGTTAGCTACCGCGAGGCAGACTCGCGACCAGCAGTTTCAAGAACTGGCTGTACAGCCAGCTGTTTTCAACCAATATTCCTGCTGCAAAGTCATTCTCTTTAATGACAATACTGGAATAAAGATAGACATTTAACGTTAGACTAGAGGCTATAAAGAATAGACTACCACAGAAATAAATGCATTCGAAAAGTTTATTTAGGAAAAAATTATTTTAACATTACAAAAAAAATAAATAAAAGAAATTGCGGTTATCGCAGCGGTTTCAATGGCTTCACTAATTTGTGCGGTAAGGAAAAAATCAATACCGCGGCAGCCCTACGTTGAATGTTAATGGTATGAATAGTCCAATCAAAAGGAGTAAGGTGATGACGAAACTTAAGAAAGAAGAGACGCAGGTTATCTTCTTACAAGAAACAGATCTAATATCACAAGAACATGAAAAGCTGAAGAGATTCGGGTATGAGAATTTGTTTTATAGTTATTTTAAACAGAACTTTAGAAGAGGAGTAGCTATACTAATTAAGAACACAGTGAAGTTTGAAATGATCAGGGAAATAAGGGATAAAGAGGGGAGGTATGTAATGGTCAAGGGGAAAATGGAAGGTCAAATGGTAACACTAGTGAATGTGTATGCTCCACCAGAAAGTGAGAAATATCTATTTGATAGGGCGGCTAAGTGGCGCAGTGGGCAAGGCGCTCGCCACTAACGCAGGAGATGCTGGGTTCGAGCCCAGCTCTCGGCGTTGCTTCCGGCTTGGCTGGTCATTCATACTAATACAATTGGCAGTATTAGGGGGTGGGAAAGCCGGTGGGTGGGGATCGGACGTTGTGGACAGCGACTCCTACAGGTCGGTTGGTGCGCCTGTACAGCAGAATCAGGAAGCAACGGGCGCAGCATGAGCCTCCCACGCATTACTCCTCGCCTCTGAGAGATTGCGCTGTACAGGTGAAAAGATGCGACGGCTGCCTCCTCGTGTACCGGAGGGGACACGTGATGCAAGTGTTATGGTTTGTAACCGACCCCAATCGCACAACACAAGACAGGTATGAGAGTAAGCCAAAACAGGGCATTTATTCATTACATAAACAAAAGGCGGCACTGTCCCTTTAAGGGAGAACACAAAAACACTGGAGTCAAAGAATATAGGGAAGATGCGGCACTGTACGGAGATCCCCCCTCGGATGCTGCAGACGGGCAGCGCGGAACACCGGGGTCCCAGGGGACCGGGGCGAAGAGACGCATCCTCCCATGGAATAGGAAGCGATGTGCACCGGCTTGACGTCTGGAGTGGGAGCGCGCCGGCTTGACGTCTGGAGTGGGAAGATCCCCCCTCGGATGCTGCAGACTGGCAGCGCAGAACACCGGGGTCCCAGGGGACCGGGGCGAAGAGACGCATCTTCCCGTGGAATAGGAAGCGATGCGCGCCGGCCTGACGTCTGGAGTGGGAACACTGGAAAACCTCCCGTAGAGGATTAGAGAGCGCAGACGGTGTCCCACTCCAGGCAAACGGCGACAGGTGGTGATGGCTGGCACGTCGTCTCACGCCGGAGACGCGGCAGGTGATGGTAACGTCCAGGACTCCATGAACACTGAACACAGATAAAGATACAGAGTCCAGAACACCGAACCAGCATACAGAACGACCCGACCAGGACTGGAGGGGAGGTCCAGGTATTTAAAGCCCTCTGGGGCGCTAATCATAACTTATGACAGCTGTGAAAGGTAGTCCAAGGGTGGGGGCTGGTGAAGAGCAGAGGAGAGTAAAACATCGCAAGGGTGGGGGCTGTTGAGGAGAGTAGACAGGGAAAGTCCAAAGGTGGGGGCTGGTGAGGTGAGGAGACAGGGAATTAAAGGTCCAGGGAACAGGCGAAACCTCACAGCAAGGCTTCGTCCACATTGCAGCCGACCAGTGGGAGGCATGGTCTAACAACGTTCGAGACAGGGGAGGGTAGAATTGGATAATACGAAATTGGGATGGGAGAAAAATAGAAAATGGGGAGAAAAAGTTGATTAAAAAAAATAAATATCTATTTGAAACAATCTTTGCTATCATAGCGATGGAAGGGGAAGGGGTCCTAATCTGTACAGGTGATTTTAATGTAGTACTGAACTATGACATAGACACGACAAGCACAAAGAAATGGAGGACAAACATTAGCAAATATATGAATATACAAATGGCAGAATTAGGAATCATGGATATATGGAGAGAAATGCACACACTAGACAGAGAATACACACATTATTCACATCCACACACAACATATTCAAGGTTAGACTATTTTCTCATGACAACAGGGGACAGATACAGGGTAGAAGACTGCAGGATAGGGGTAACGGACATATCAGACCATAGCGCAATATATCTGACAGTGAATCTTAAAAGTAGGCGGAGAAATACAGTTTGGAGACTGAACGTAGGACTATTAAATAACAAAGGTTTGGTTAACAAAGTAAAAGGAGACATAATTAGATACAGAGAAGAAAATGATAATGGAGAGGTAGACCCAAACATTTTATGGGATGCACTAAAGGTAGTAATACGTGGAAAATTTATAGCAAAGACGGCATTACTCAACAAGGCCAGAATAGAGACATACCAAAACTTGATAAAGAAACTGAAAGAATTAGAGAAAGAACACCAAAGCTCAAAGAACCAAAAGATACTTAGAGAGGTAAAGGAAGTTAGAGGAAAGATAAACAAAGAACTGCTCACAGAAATAGAGAAGAAAGCTAGATACATGAAACAGACATACTATGAAGGAGGACCGAGAGCGACCAGACTTTTAGCTAGACGAATCAGGACACAACAAAAACTGAACACAATACACACAATAAGGGACACGAACACAAACAAAATACTAAGAGAACCAGCTGAAATAGAGAAGACATTTGAAGAATACTATAAGAAACTATACACACAACCGATAGCGGCAGGAGAAGAGGAGATAGAGAAATGTTTAGAAAAATTAGATCTACCATCGATAGGGAAGGAACAGAACAAAATATTAAACGCAGAGATTACAGAACAGGAAGTGGGGAATGCGATCAGTAAAGCAAAGAACAGTAAGTCACCGGGTAGCGACGGATTCCCCTCTGAATTCTACAAAACATTTAGACAGGAACTGAGCCCCATATTAGAAGCAGCATTCAGACACACAATGAAAGAAGGCACAATGCCACTGTTACAAAGGGTCAGATTAAACCGAATATATATATTTATTACTTGAGATATATTGTATAGTATTTGTATATCGTCTGATATCCCTTGTATATTCTTTGTACATATACACGGAATATCCCTTTACCTAGTACAGGCCAGACCATAATATTCGTTCTCCTATTGGACAGCGACCCCCTAGGCGCCACGGCCATACCCCCAATGTCTAGTTCAAAGTCACCGCTAAGACATGTCTCAACATGCCCAGGTTTGCGCAGTAATACGAGACAGAAATAAGGCTGGTACTAGATTATTCACCTTACGTATAAATACGGCGCAGGTGGATACAGATGCACTTAGTAACTAAAAGCAGAAGCCTTCACCACGATACAACGTGCCGTGAAGTGGGCCCGTTTTGCCCCAAAATAGAGCCTTGAGACCGCGTGCGAATTGATAGCTGAAGTGTCAGAGTTTAACGCTGTATCGTCGAGTTCGACCTATTCTATTATTAAGTAATAGTCTATTATGTATAGTGTATCGTGCGGCTACCGTTCTACAGTGACCAGCATTACCAACGTTTCATCGTACCGAGCTAGTGTGCTTATCCAGGCTGGGCGGCCTAACCTTGTGCCGCCATCCGAGGAGCCCTAGACGAGAACCGTGTGGATATGTACACTGGATAACCTACACAGACGAATGCAGAGCCCTTTTCGGCTGGATTATATTGCTTTGGTCCTGTGGCTGCTGGAGCAGAGAATCGTCTACCCCCACTACCGTGTGGGATTTACCCTGTGAGGAGCCCCGTCGAGCCCGCCTCTAGGACTCAGAGGCTGGCTAGCTTTCATCCATGCTGCAGTGCATACCGGAGAATAGCTGTTGCTTTGTTTACGGACCAAGGGATTATTGCACCGTCTCCTGTACCTGGAGTCTCTTTATTCCTCGTTGATCCAGACTTTTGCTCCCGACAAATCCTCTCCCCTGCTGGCTTACAACCGGAGGGAACCCCCCTAGTATCTCCAGCTGACCTACGAGTGTACCTTATATAATTCTTATGCTACAGGTGGTATTAATTATCCCCTTCGTAATATGCTCATGGACTTACGCTCTTGACCTATTCATGCACATTCTTCGCCTTACAAGCGCGACTCTAATTCTCAATACTGTAAGATAATATTGATGCTCTTCTAATAAATATTCCAAACAGGACTTTCTTTGTTAAGCCGTGTTATTGTGTGGGTGTTCATCACATATACCTGTGTACTGTATGGCCAGTAGTAAAGTACATAACTCAGTAGTGGTTTAATGATACCATACTTATTCAATACAGTCAGGGAATTGTACCCCTCAGTTACAGCCACCTTCATGGAAAGAAGCCATAATTACTACAATTCCAAAAGAAGGGAAAGATAGAGAACTATGTAGCAGTTTCAGACCAGTGTCCATACTTAATGTAGATTACAAGATGTATACATCAATAATATCCAAAAGATTTGAGACATTTATGACAGATATTATAGACGAAGACCAGACCGGATTCATTAAAGGAAGACAGACACAGGATAACATAAGGAAGACAGTGCAGATAGTAGAGGAGATACAAAAGGAAGGAGGAAGTGCAGTATTAGTTAGCCTAGATGCAGAAAAAGCATTCGACAGTGTAAGCTGGATACTTCTATATAAAGTATTGGAGAAATTTGGATTAGACAAAAACGCTATTACAATTAGGGCATTATATCAAGAACCGACGGCAAGGATTAAGGTAAATGGTAGTCTGACGGACCGGATTAAACTAGAGAGAGCTACCAGACAGGGTTGTTGTCTTTCGCCGACGCTCTTCGATGTATTCATCGAACCACTGGCTCAACTAATTAGACAGACCAAAGACATCAAAGGGGTGGAGATAAGGGGAACAGAACATAAATTGGGACTGTTCGCAGACGACGTGATAGTATATATGAGACAACCAGACACAAGCTTTCCGATACTGATGGATTTACTGACAGAATATGGATATTACTCAAGGTATAGACTCAACGTGACGAAGACACAGACTTAACACTGAACTACACTCCAACGATAGAGATCAAAGAAAAATACAAAATTAAATGGGACATGGACAGGATCAAGTACCTAGGGGTGAACATTACAAGAGGGGTGGAGGGGTTATACGATGCAAACTATACACAGATTAATCAGAAAATCAAGAGAGAACTAGAAAGATGGACAGTAATGCCCCTAGATTTCAGCTCAAGGATCAAAATCATTAAGATGAACATATTACCAAGGTTATTATACCTATTTCAGTCTTTACCTATATTAATACCACAAAAACAATTCAGAGAATGGGATAGACAGATATCAAGATTCATTTGGGGGGGGGGGGGGGGGGGGGAAGGCCAAGGATCAGATATGTGACTCTACAACTACCAAAGGAGAAAGGAGGAATGGCAGTACCCAGTTTAGAAGACTATTACTATGCAGCACAGCTTAGAACAGTAGCATGCTGGTGCAATGTGAATTATGAAGCCAAATGGAAAGACATAGAAACCAAAAGAGAGGGATTCAAAGTTCAGGTACTAATAGGAGATAGGGAGCTGTTCAGAAGACAGGAACAACTACTAGACCCAATTACCAAATTCACTATAAACGTATGGAACACAATAGTAAAGAAATACAAGCTAGAAAAAGAATCCAAGATACTGAGATGGATAACACATGACAACAAATTCAAACCAGGGTTAGACGACCATGGGCTCAAAATATGGGAACGGGGGGGGGGGTATAACAGCAATATATACAAGAAGGAGGGGAGATGCAGACTCTACAGAAATTGAAAGAAAGATTCGGACTAGAGAATAGAGACCACTTTAGATATTTACAGATTAGAGATTACTATAACAAAGAAATAAAACAAGACAGAGACAAAGAACAGAATGGGATAATTAAGATAATGGTAAAATCATATGAAGGAAGGGGAGGGTTATATCAGCACTATATCAGGCAATAATGGACAGTAAGGAAATTACAACCTTGTATATAAAAGAAAAGTGGGAGAAGGAATTAGAAATAGAGATAACAGAGGAGGAATGGTATAACATGTAAGATACAACAATCAACCACAGGATCAAGGATATGGAGGGAGTTTGGGTGGAAAAACATAATTAGATTCTTTATAACACCAGAAATACAGGGCAATTACATGCCAACACAAAAGCCATGTTGGAGAAAATGTGAGCAAGAAGTAGCGAACCACACACACATATTCTGGGAATGTCAGAAAATAAGAAACCACTGGGAGGAGATAGGACTGGAGGGATAATAAATGAAATAGTAGGATATGAAATACCCCAGACAGGTCAAGTACTATACCTAGGGAACTTAACACAGAAGGAAATTCAGGGAGAAGACAAATATCTGATTAAGATACTATTAGTAGCAGCCAAGAAAGCTTTGACTAAACTGTGGTACAGGGTAGAAGCACCGACGAAGGAACAATGGATAGAGATAATAGAGGGGATACAGGAAATCACACATATGCTGAGGCTACAAGAGGAGAAATTTGAGTCAAAATGGGAAAAGTGGGAGGAATATAGGAAGACAAGAAACAACATCACAGAAGAATGAAAAGGAAACAAGAAAATAAATTGAAATGTAAATAAACAATGTAAAAATAGAATGGACCGAAGAACCCATGTCACCCTTTTTTCTTTTCTCATTTTTGTCAATCTTTTATTTAGTTTTTATTTATTTTTGATATTATGTCTTTATAATTTTGTATGTCGAAATGCATTATGTTGTTTATAAAAAAAACTGCAAATAACAATTTAAGTAAAAAAAAAAAAAAAAAAAAAAAAGGTATAACAGACAATAAAGGTAGTGCAACGTAGAACGTGCAGACATAAGAATAGGCATAAAATTAGTACAATAAGTACAGTGTTGCTTGAAGGCATGTGAACCCCCCCGGAACATCCAGTCCCCCAAACACCCCACACATCAATCCCCACCACATCCCCATCCAAGACACACCCCCTGATAAAGCATGTCATGACCAAAGGAGAACACAAACAGCCCGCGTGCCACCCACACCGCCATGCAAGGCGACGGGAATGCCACCCGTCATTACAACATGTTTGTACAGCAAGCAAGCAAGCATGCATTATTTCATATAGAATTGACTGGTATAAGGTAGCCACAGTGGCCATGTACTAAATGTACTACTGTAAATCCTTAGTCATTTAGATTGAAATGGTTGAACAAGGCAGATGGTAAATATATGTTTTGACTTAATTTAGGAGTCTGTAACAATCGGTCGCCATTACTAGATCTCTAGTAAATATTATTACTAGACATCAATGGTTAACTTTTTTTAATTTGTACTTTATTTAACCAGGTTAGTCTCATTGAAGTTAGAAACCTCTTTTACAAGAGAGACCTGGTCAAGAAGACAGCAATTAAGACAATTACTAATCACAATTTCATAAAATTCATAGTATAACATTAAAGAAAAATTTAAGAAAAGGGGGACCACATCAGAGTTGTACATTGAAGGCAGGCAAGATTAATTTAGTGACCTGTTACGTAACATAGCATTTACAGACTAGTTATATATCGCATAGCTCTGCTCTGCGTCTATTGCAATACTCTTCATATTTTTTTGAAGTCCTGAAATCTATGGCAATTTCCATGGTTTTGGAGGTGTTGAGCAGGAGGTTGTTGGTTGAGCACCACCTCACTGCTCTGTCCACCTCCTTCCGGTAAATGGACTCATCATCGTTGGAGATGAGGCCCAGGATGGTGGTGTCGTCGGCGTACTTGAAGGCCTTGACTGAACTGTCCAGGGGGGTGAACTGGTTAACTGGTTGGTGTAGAGGGAGAAGAGCCAAGGGGAAAGGACACAGCCCTGGGGGGCCCCAGTGCTGAGGGTCAGAGGGCGGGATGATTTATTGTTTACCTTTACTGTTTGTTTGGGTTCTATTGCTGAGGAAATTGAGGATCCAGTGGTTGATGGTTGGGTTGATGTCAATGTCCTGTAGTTTATGGAACAGATTATTGGGGGAGATGGTGTTGAAAGCTGAGCTGAAGTCAATAAACAGGATACGGGTGTAGGTGTTAGGGGTTTCCAGGAGCTGTAGAGTGTGATGGAGTGCCAGGTTGATGGCGTCCTCTACTGACCTGTTGGTCCGGTATGCAAACTGGTGTGGGTCCATGTGGGGTTCTGTGGCGTTTTTGAGGTAGTCCAGGACCAGATGTTCAAATGCTTTCATTGCTACTGATGTAAGGGCTATGGGCTAAACAATGCCCATATTAGGAGTACAACAATCAGGCCGAAGCCCATATATGGAGTTCCGCCCCAATTGGCCAGAGTAACGACACCTGTGTCTATTTCACGGAGTGTGGCTGTGGCTCGTTACCATGCTGGTTGGAGAGGGAGAACCTTGATCGGTAAATACATGGTGGATGTGAGTAGAGAGAACATCTCTGTTTTGGAAGGAGGACTCTGCTGTGTGCTACTGCATGTCTGAGAACCCACTCTGTGTATGACCCCTGCCTGTCTGACTACCCTCCGCCATGCCCGTCCCTGGACTGTCCAAGAACCAGTCTCTGTGTACAGACCCTTGCTACTGGACCTCGACCATTCTCCTGGATTGTGGATGGGAGCTTACCGTGTGCATTAACGTCTTCCTTCCCACAAACGGCAATAAAACCTTTGATTTTAATTTATCTGGTTGTGGACCTTGAATTTATGGTTTTCAGTCACATAGACATGAGTGTGTCACAATACCTTTAGGTGCAATTTGCAATCCAAATGTAAACGAAAATGTCACCCCCCATCAGTGAGCCAAACCACGATTGGAGAGATTTTTTAATTAGCAAATTGACTGAGTCAGCTCTTGATACAGAGGTGGGCTATATGTGCCAAATAAACCCTGAAGGGGGTTGAGTACTGCATGATTTATAAAAATGTAATCACTTTATTTATTTGCAATTACTGTAAAGTTGATAAATAGCTGTACACACACACACACGCACGCACGCGCACACACACACACACACACAAACGATGAAATAATTGTTTTAAAGAGGTGCATCTTTAAAACACTGTCAGAGGTCTTGGAAATGGAAATTCAGCCATATCCTATGATAGCTATTTTTGGCATAAGAGGAGAAAATAATGAGAATTTCTCTGGAGCTAAAGTCCAGATGACAACATGTGTTACACTGTTGGTACAGCAACTAATGCTCCTTCACTGGAATGTCTCCTCATCCACCAAGCTGGACTCAGTGGCTAAGAGAGGTGATGCAGCATCTTAAACCTGAAGAACTGAGACGGAGGCTCCTCTGATTGAAAACATTTGGAGTCAATCTATACATGATACATACACATGAGAGAAGCTACACCTCCAACCTTCCTGAATGTGATCTAGATGAAAGTTACACTTATTTAATATATATATATTTATTTAACACACACACACACTCTCTCTCACATTCTCTCTATCTCCCTTTCTCTCTCTCTCTCTCTCTCTCTCTCTCTCTCTCTCTCTCTCTCTCTCTCTCTCTCTCTCTCTCTCTCTCTCTCTCTCTCTCTCTCTCTCTCTCTCTCTCTCTCTCTCTCTCTCTCTCTCTCTCTCTCTCTCTCACACACACACATACAACAAAAGATCACATTGTTAATTGAACAAAATAGCTTAAAGGTAGAATCTGTAATGCCATAAAACAGTGACCTCTAGGCAAAAGAGCCCCACTTGTTACTAAAGAGTTTAGTAACTTATTATATTGTGAACTTCTCCAAGGGTGTGGGCAGCAACCCCTATCCCCACTTAGAGGTTGCTGTTTGACAACATTACAGATTCTACCTTTAAAGGATAATACCGATGTTATTCTTTTTTTTTTATCCACTTTTTCTCCCATTTTTCTATATTTTCTCCCATCCCAATTTCGTATCATCCAATTCAACCCTCCCCTGTCACGAACGCTGTTTCTTGCCTCCCACAAGCCGGCTGCAATGTGGACTAAGTCATACATAGCACAAGTCCCCTCCGGTACTTGAGGTAACAGCAGTCGCATCTTTTCACCTGCGCAGCTCGATCTCTCAGTGGCGAGGAGTAACGCGTGGGAGGCTCACGCTGCCCCCGACACTTCCTGATTCTACTGCGCAGGCGCACCAACCGACCTGTAGGAGTCGCTGTCCACAACGCCCGATCCCCACCCATCAGTTTCTCACCCCCTAATACGGCCAATGTGTATTAGTACGGACGACCAGCTAAACTGAAAGCAAATGTGGAGCGCTGGGCTCGAACAGGCAAGCCCAGCGTCTCCAGATTTCGTGGCGAGCGCCTTGCCCCCTACGCCACGTAGCCGCCCACCGATGTTATTCTATGTCTGTGCGAATCACCTAGGTTGCTCCCTCCTGTACATTATTAATGGTGGTGTCTGCACAGTCAGCATAGTTGGAGATATCAGGGCTTGTTTTCCTATCTTCAGAAGAAGCCATTCTCTGCCATTCATTCTTGTACAGTCAGTATGAAAAACAATCAATAATTGCCGCAAAACCATTCACCTATCACTGACATCCTTTGTGATTACATCATGCTCTGTTAACACTGTCAATCCTCTCCACCAGGGAGTGATCCCTCAAAAACATCTCACTTTACGGACGTCCTGTTCTGCCCTGGTATGTAGTGGACGTGGTGAGGGATGACTTGATTTTTCTCATTTATATGGCACATTTTAACAAACATAGCTAATTAATTTGGAGGGGAAATTGTTTGAAATTCAACGTCTACTTATTGTGGCCCAGATACGGAGCTATGGTTGGGAAGTGAAGATTCAGGGGAAAATAACAAACAACGTCCAAAGCTAGCTAGTCAAACAAGATGGTGGAGGGCGGAGGGCCAATGTTGAAACTTGTCAAGGAGTGTCTTCTGCAAGAACACGAACACGCACTCGGGAAACTATCTTGGGAGAAGTGAGGGCGGAGATTGCTGCCCTCCGCATGGAGATGAGACAAAAAATCGAGGCCATTCGTTCAGGAAACAACAGCGAGTAAGGATGGCCTGTGCCAGGAAATAGGAGATTCCATGGAGAGATTCCATGGAGACCAGACCCAGGTGAGAACAGAGTGAGCCGAGTTGGCACAGGGTCTCGTGGATGCCCTTGACGGCGTTCAACAATTAGAACAAACAGACGATGACAGGATGAAAGAATTGTCGACATGGGAGTGGGATTTCTGGCATAAGAGGAGAAAAGAATGCGATTTCTCTGGAACGTGAAAGTCCAGATGACAAAATGTGTTACACTGTTGGCACAGAAACGGATCCTTCTTCACTGGAATGTCTCCTCATCCACCAAGCTGGACTCAGTGGCTAAGAGAGGTGATGCAGCATCTTAAACCTGAATAACTGAGACTGAGGCTCCTCTGAAGAATTTGAAAATCTATACATCACATGACAGAGAAGCTACATCTGCAACCTTCCTGAATGTGACCTTTAAAGATGTAAGATACATTTATTTAATATTTTGTGTTGATATCTTTATAGTCTGTCACAGAATTATTGCGATTATGATTATTGTGGACAATACTGTGATTTGCGATTGTGAATAGTGTCATGAGTCTACAGTACTTGCTTGGTTATCAAGGAAAATGCAGAGATTACTGATACTTGAAATGTGTATTCCTCAACTCAAACATACAAACTTAACCACAATTTAAAAATAGGGCTGTCAATATTAACACATACATTTTTCCAATTAATCTTAAAATCAGTTTGACTCCAACAGCTTCCAATAGTTACTTTGATTTCCTCCTGATGGCTGGTGTGTTTGTTTACATTCCTGAATCACATGCACGACAGGGGGACTAGTACCGTGACCAGACATCCCCCGAATGTCTTATTTCATAATCCAGTGGATTTTTGGATTAGACAAAGTTGTAGTGCTGAAAGGTCTTTCTCAGCGGAACACAAGTTACTTAACATTACACAGGCCGAGCTACACACGTTTTGCTTGCTAACGTTAGATAGAAGTGTTGTTAAAAAAGGACAGGTCTGTTGTTTCATCAAACGGATTCACAAAATGGATTACCATTCAAACATTATTGAAATGTTATTGTGAACATTAAGGGCTTATGATTACTTTTCTTAACCATTTTGTGACTGCAGCATTTGCTACGTTGTGTGTGTAACCTATATAATGTGTACTATAAGCGGTTCTGATTTGGACATTTAATCCGGAGAAGTCTCTGGATTAATTTCCCGGTTGAATTTGCATTCATTTGGTTGAATTTGCATCAATTAATTTTCCGAAATCCCTCTTTGCTAACGGTGTATATAGGCACCATGTATCTTGCCAAGTAGTTTATGGAGTTGCAAACGTGTCTGTAATTGTGCTTTGTTGTTTTGTTTGTCTTCCAGCTGTTTCTTTGTGTTTACTCGCCTGGGCTCTCACTCCCATGCATTCAGCATACACACGCATACATACATTTATTCAATTAAATCGCAAATCGCAGCCTTTTTTGCGGTTATATAATAGCACAGGCTGACATCGCGATTGCAATTGTGATTAATCGTGCAGCACTAGTTGTTCTCAATGTTTTAATGTTTTAAACATTTTATAATAATAATAATAAAAAAGGAAAATATTAATAACTAATATATTTTTTTAATAAATAAAAATATAAACATGTCACATTACAAACTTTATTTTCACATCCATGTCTTCTTATTTGGGGCGTCTTTGACCAGGACAGCAGTATTAGCTCAGGATAGTTATCCATAAACCAATGCAAAGTCAATGGGGTCAAGGTTTGTGGCTAACTAGCTGGAGCTAGTATGAGGAACAGCATGGCTTGTGCTGAGAAAGGACACTATCAACATCATCATTGGTAAGTAGCATAAATTCGCTGCTGGCGGGACAAAACCTCATAACTCCAAAAACCCAACTTTTCAGCAGATGAAAAAAACGAACACAGATTTGAGGGCGAATAGAGTTACGAGGTTTAGACAGATGATTGGTTTAATGCTTTCCCATTGTTTAAACTTTGTAAAACCCACACACACATATGGAGGATGATCTACGGAGTTGATTTATAATAAAAAAAAAATTAAATGGAGTTATGAGGTTTTGTCCCGCCGGCAGCAAATATAGCTATAGGCTTCCAAAAATCAGAACTATCCATGGAAGAACTGACCCTGATGGAAATCTTCTCTGATATAAATCAGCTGAAGGTGCCCAACAATATACACATTCACACGAGACCTCAGAGAGTCCCCTCAATAAAAGATGGCCATTCCCACCCCTGCAAGCATGCTGCTACCGGGGTCATCCCTATGTTCGCCCTCCCAAAAAGAAAATGTCCTATATTCCCCTTGTTCCCCCTACTGTTTAATTACAGATGAGTTGGTTGCAATAAAAGCCTATATTTTGGATTGATTATTGACAGATATCTCTACTGTATTTCTTTGATTTTGTTTGAGAAAAATACAGAATAATGTATATATAATGTCTCATTGAAGAAATAGATGTTGCATGTGTAGATACCTGAATATGTCTAACCCTAATTCAAGGTGTCTAACTCTAACTCCTTGTATTCTACTGTGTTCACGATAACGTTGTGTAACTGGACTGTCGCCAGGGGGAGCTGGTGCGACGTTGGGCTGGTGGCAACAGGTGAAGAAGAGGCTGGCTGAAGGTGGAGCTCTTACAGCAGGACAACCTCTTTGTCGTTTTTCCACTGAAGCAAGAGGACGCGTGGACGAAGAGCTCCCGGTACTAAAGACACGCGGAATACGACTCCCGTCACGGTGCGGGATAGTAACGTCGTATGAAATAGTTTAGCTTCCCAGTTAGTGCTTAGGGTACATTTGAACCAAGAAGAAGACGTTCTACTGCCGGAGAGTGCTGTGGATATTGCACGCACTAGCTAAAGTATAGGCGGAAGGCTAGGGGGTCGCACTGACCCACAGCTTAGCTTCAAGTATAGGCCTAGTAGCACAGTTATCTCGCGCGTCGCTCCACTGTCTCCCAGCCCCGCAGAGGACACCGCAACAGACGTCGCCGGATCGCACCCGCCTCCAGCATTCGCCTAGCCGACAGCCAGTCCAGCTGTCGCCTGCCTAAACGTCCACCCAGCCAGCTCCTTGCTACCACGCGACCGTTTGACGGCCATCTCGCAGCACAGACATTCGTTGCGGGAGCAGGCCAGCACTCGGTGGGTACACTCAAGCCAGGTACTGTGAGTGCTCCGAGCGCTGGAACTTTATCGGCGAACATTCTCCTTTTTGAGAGCGGGCCCTCTAAGGGCGAAGAGGATAGATACATTGAACTGGCACGTGACTAGGGGCCCCCCGACGTTTATTATTTTGGGTAATGCCGGCTTAGCTAGGACTTTTGTTTCAATTGTGGGCCCACTGTATTTTTTGGTTACATGTGTTGTGTGGTTAAGGTGTGCAGACCGCACGTGTGTATAATAATAACCATTCCCATTGAGTAGCTCGCAAAGCTCGCCCGTACCCTCTCTCTCTCTCCCTGCGGACGAGTGCAAATTATATTAACCCTTTTTACACGTGTAAGATCTAAGTGCCATGCATTGTGCCTTGTAGTAATTGCATTCTAATTTATATAAAAGAAGAGGCGTACAAATGGGATCACTGTGTGTGTGTCAATTAATGTGCATTATTGTTTAACCCCTTCCTTTCGATTAATGTGCCTTACTGCTTAACCCCTTCTTATCCACGGCCTATGTATCATTGGGGCAGGTGTTCTGGACAGGTCTCCGCTCGTCAACAAGGAACGGTACTGCTTTGGGGAGAAATTATATCATCCATCACTACTGCCACCGGGTGTGAGAGGGTGTGGGGAAGTATTAGGGGAAGTGTGGGTGTTTGGGGAATTACTACAGGTCGCCCGGAGGGCAAGAAGGACCAGCGCAGACCCCTAGGTTAGTAAACCCTAGGCCCCATCCGCTCCCTCTGCTAAATCCCAATTCTAATACCCCTACACAACAGTCAGGGACTCAGCCGGACCCAGATCTGCTGTGTTCCCACTACCTGATGACGGTGCATATCTACTCTCATGAAGTAGGGATAATCCACCCTTCTACACATGTTTTCTGTATGAATGATAGATTTACTATATATCTAGCCTATAGCCTATATTAACGTTAGTTTATGGAAAACCTGTCACGGTTCCTACCTGGCTACTCTCTATCTCTCTACCAGCGGAGCAGCTGATTGACGTCTATGGGTCAATTACATCAGTAATATAACCCCGCCCCAGATGTCATGAGGCTGCCAGATCGTAACTTCGTATTTCCCAGTTAGTCGTGTTATTCTACTCTCTCTCGTATTGTTCTCTAGCCCATTGTTCTTCGACCGTGTCTAACCCTTGTTCTCATCCTTCCCCACAGTCCTTCCTGGCTCTTCACCCTGTTCTCTGGCTCTCGACAAGACGTGCTCTGCAGGGGCGTAATTAACGGCGGGGACACGGGGGACATGTCCCCTGCATGTTTTCAGAAGGCAGTTATTGTCCCCTGCACTTTTTTACCATCCAAAATAATGTTACATGATAATAAACAGAGACCCGACGCGGCACTAGGACCACACGGAAAACGGCTACTTGTTCCCTCTCTGAGCTCAGGTCTCTGACGACCTGAGCTATTGTTATGCAAAGACAAGTAGCCAGGTGAGTACTTGGCGAGGGACGAGTCGCATTTTTGTGTGCACGCGCCAAGTACCGACCTGGCTACTTGTCATTGCATAACAATAGCTCAGGTCGTCAGGTGTGTTCAAATACACACACAGAGCTCCCTGCCCCCTCCCCTCAAAGTTTGGTGTGAACGATGGTCTGTGTGATTGCCATGAAATGCAACAGCATTGCGTGGTGTCTGTGAAATATCTGTCTATGACCTTGTTGTATTTAAAAGCCTCTTATCTAGGCTGTTGTTTTATACATACAGTATGTTGTCTACTTGACCCTCAAAGTGCACCAGATTGATGCATTTAAAATTCTAATGTTCAAAATGTTTGCCGGACCACGCCCATTAAAACACACTGCAACTAGTTCAAGTTTCAAGTTTCTTTATTAGTTGTCATACAGAAATACAGGATACTTTTGTATGAAATGCTTCTTTCTGTTTTGCTCCTGAGAGTGTGCTAGGTAAAAATAGATAATTATAAAAAGTATAATAAGTATAAAATACAAAGTCAAGTACTTAAACAAGTGTAAACAAGACAACAATTTTCAATATACATATGTACAATATACAATGCAGAGTAGTTACAATACAATATAAATGGGATGAGGTAAATGGGATGAGGTAGCTTGTGGTGCAATATACAATGCAGAGTATTTTCAATACAATATAAATGGGATGAGGTAAATGGGTAAATGGGATGAGGTAGCTTGTGGTGCCACCTTGTGGTAAGGTAAGGTGCAAGGCTTGCTATGTGCAATGAGTTGCCAATAATATAATATATATAAATATAAAGTGTGTTAGTGTCTAAAGTGTGTGAAGTGGGTGCTACAGTGAGTTGTCCATTTAAAGTGGCTGTGCACGTGTGGGTGTGTGTGCTGTGAGTGTGTTTGATGGTTTGTTACATAGTGTTAATTGTCATTGAGCATCCTGATGGCCTGGGGATAGAAGCTCTTTCTGAGTCTCTCTGTGCTTGCCATGAGACTCCGGTATCGCTTGCCTGACCGCAGCAGTTCAAAGAGGCAGTTGTGAATGACTTTTATGAATGACTTTTATTTATATAGCACCCTTCACAGCACGAATGCACAGGGTGCTTTACACTACAGCTTAATATAAAAAAAACACAACAAGACAAAATCAGAAATAAATGACAACAACAGACAGCAGTTAAAAAACAGTGAAACCAGATAAAAAAAAGTAGAATAAAAGAATTTGGATAAAATCATGAGTCACTAATTAAAACAAAACTATAGGAACAGTGAAGAAAAGGTGCCTATGTATGACCAAAGGCCTGTCTGAACAAATGTGTTTTTAGTTGTTTTTTAAAAGAGTTTTCAGAGGGGGCAGTTCGCAGGTCCAGGGGGAGAGCGTTCCAGAGCCTTGGTGCTGTCACCTCGAAGGCTCGATCACCCCTTGTTTTCAGCCTGGACCTGGGGACCACCAGGAGGTGCTGATCGGCAGAACTGAGTGAGCGGGTGTTGGTGTAGGGATGGATGAGTTCAGTGATGTAGATGGGGGCCTGACCGTGGAGTGCTCTGAAAGTGAAAGTGAGGACTTTGAAGTGAATTCTATAGTGTACCGGGAGCCAGTGCAGGGATACCAGAATGGGAGTGATGTGACATGATTTTTTTGACCTTGTGAGTAGCCTGGCTGCAGCATTTTGGACCATTTGTAGTTTGTCTGTGGATGATTTGGTGAGACAGGTGAAAAGTGAGTTGCAGTAGTCAAGCCTAGAGGAAATAAAAGCATGAACGGACAGTTCTAGTTCAGAGTGAGATATGATGGTGCGTAGTTTTGCAATGTTTCTGAGGTGAAAGAAGCAGGTGCGTGTGAGTGTTTTGACATGTTTGTCTAGGTTCATGGCCTGGTCGAAGACAATACCCAGTTGTTTGGGTGGCTAGAGTCTTTTATTATTCTCTTGGCCTTATTCTTACAACGCTTGTTGTAAATGTCTTGGGGAGTGGGAAGCCCACCTCCAATTGTGCGTTCGGCTGAACGGGCCACTCTTTGCAGTCTGCTACGGTCTTGTGCGGTGTTATTCCCAAACCAGGAGGTGATGTTGCCGGTCAGGATGCTCTCTATTGTGCATGAGTAGAAGTTCTTAAGGATCTTCTGACTCACATTGAACTTCCTTAAGCGCCTAAGGAAGTAGAGGCGTTGTCGTGCTTTCTTGACTACACTGTCAATGTGTGTGGTCCATGTCAAGTCCTCGGATATGTGGACTCCAAGGTACTTAAAACTGTTCACTCTCTCAACCAGTGCCCCGTCGATGCTGAGGGGGCTGTAGTCCCTGACCCCCGACATCTTAAAGTCTGTGGTAAATATTGAGTTGAATTTCATAAATAATAGGTGTGAATAATTAGGAAACCATAACATTATGCCTTGTATACTGTTTAAGCAGAAGTGGTTGCAGGGCTAAAGGAGGAATGAGACGCAGGGACAGTTGGATAGACAAAGGTCACACCTAATGTGACCAGATTAGTACTGTATGGTAATGGCCCAAAAGGTCAAAGAGTATTCACACCCCCCCCACCAGAGGACATCATGCCAGCCCCCACTCGTGAGACAAGACCCAACACAGCGACCACACGGACGGGGGCCACCGGCGGAACCCCTCTGTGCTCAGCGGGGGACCACACCGACGGGGGCCACCGACGGGCCCCCTCTGTCTCTGTCCCATCGCGTCGCCACGGCCCGGAGGTGGGGGCTGCCAGCCCCCACAGGAGATCGCCCACAGGAGACGCATGATTGGATCAACTGTGTTGGTGAACTGTATTCTATTATTGGCTAGAAATTGTAGTATATAGGAGGAGACAAATTGGTAATTCGGGAGCCCCAGACCAGACCGACCCCAGGGGTCTGTGGGCTCCACCGCTCTTTCCACCAGAGAGAATGACTGATGCATTTTATGTGAGTAAATACATGGGAAAACACCATTTGTTGTTTAAAGTTTAGTGTAAATCCTTAATGTCTGAAACCAGATTTACTCATGTATAATGTGTGCAGCATGGTCAATGTATGTTCAAATTACGTTAACGAGTGACTGTTTTATGTACATGTTGGGGTTTGAGATGCAAACCTGATTGTAATTTCTGTACACAGATAGCCCTGTTAATGTTTTCTGATAATCTTTTGTCCTATTCACCTTGGTCTCCTGGCTCTGATCAAATAAATGTTGAATTGGACTATAGTTCATGGTTTGTCTGGCCTACACGTTTATTCCTCATCTGCTTAAGTCAGATGAGGAGATCAACAATTCTATCACGTATGATCCCTTTCTCCTCCTTCCAGATAATCAATCTCATTTGTACTGTACTACAATAACCTCAAATTATTGTAGAAGTTCTGTGGGAATTTACCACAAGTCCACAATCATCTCTTTTGTTTTGCTGACGTTCAGGGAGAGGCTGTTCTCCTGACACCATCCCGCCAGAACCTCCACCTCTTCCAGGTAGGCCCTCTCGTCGTTTGCAGAGATCAGGCCCACCACTACTGTGTCGTCAGCAAATTTGATGATTGTGTTGTTGTTCCGCTGTGCCACACAGTCGTGTGTGTACAAGGAGTAGAGGAGGGGACTCAGAACACAGCCCTGGGGGGCCCCTATGTTGAGAGTAATGGATGAGGAGGTGCAGTTGCCTGCTCTCACCACCTGGGGTCTGCCCGTCAGGAAGTTTAAGACACACTGGCAAAGGTCATAGTTCAAGCCCAGGTTCCTGAGCTTGGCTATGAGTTTGGAGGGGACTATGGTGTTGAATGCTGAGCTGTAGTTGATGAATACACTGTACATTGGAATACTGACAAAGCCATACTTGGTCATTTACTGTACAACTGGGTTAGGACATTTGTAGGGGCCAGTTTTGAATTGCAGTCTCCCGTAGGTGTTCTTTCAGAGTGTTTTTGAAAGTGGGTAGTGATTCACATTCCTTTACAGCTTTGGGTAGGGCTTTCCACATTGATGTGGCATAATTGCGAAACGTGTTTAGTCCCTTGTTTGAGCCGAATCTGGGTTTAACATGTTTGTGGAGCTCCCTCTGGTGTTGTGATCGTGGTATTCACTGACCTTTGGGAAGTATTTTGACATGTACATGGGTACCTTGGTCGCGTAGTGTATCTTGTAGACCAGGCCCATTGCAAGTTGCTGTACTCTGTCATCTACTCTAAGCCATCCTAGGTTGTCAAAGTGGGCAGGGGTGAGGTGGGTTCTAGGAGTCAGGTCAAGCAGTAGTCTGACTAGCTTGTTTTGAGATGTTTGTAATTTGTTTTTTAGTGCCTTTGAGGTGCTTTGGTACCATGAGGTGCAAGCATAGTCGTAGTACCCTTGAATGAGTGCTCCTGCCAGAGTCTTCAGGGTATTCTTGTTTACCAGGGAGGAGATCCGGTACAAGAATCGAGTTCATTGGTTGACTTTTTTTATTACATTGGATGCCATCTTGTCACAGGAAAGATTAGCCTCTAGGATGGAACCCAGGTAGGTAATTTCATCTTTCCTTGTGACAATATTGTCACCCACTGTAACCGAGAAGCCGTCGGTCTTGCTGAGTTTGTTATTTGAACCGAAGAGAATGGACTCTGTTTTGCCCAGGTGTAGTGATAGTTTGTTGTCGGCGAGCCATATGCAGATTTTGCCTAGTTCCGAGCTGAGGGCTTTTTCAACCTGTAACTTGTTCTTGTCAGAGACCAGCAGGGCTGAGTCGTCCGCAAACAGGAACACGTTGCAGTCACAAGCTGACGACATGTCATTTGCATAAATTATGAATAATAGCGGTCCTAGTATGCTTCCTTGTGGAACACCACAGCTCACTGTGAGGGGGGGGATAGGGTACTGTTTACCTCCACCATCTGTTCTCTCCCCTCCAGGTAGGATTGTATCCAGCTCACTGATAGACTATCAAAACCAATTGCTTTTAGCTTGTCAATCAGAATGGTGTGATTGACAGTGTCGAAGGCCTTTTGTAGGTCCAGCATGACCATGCCGCAGTATTTGCCCGCGTCCACCTCTTGTTTGATGCGGTCGTTCAAATAGAGAAGGCATGTGTCAGTGGAGTGGGATGTTCTGAAGCCAGATTGGAATTCGTAGATTAGATTTTTTTCCGCAAGGTACTTTTCGATCTGTTCGTATACTATTTTTTCCATGACTTTCAAGATGGATGTAAGGATAGAAACAGGGCGGTAGTTGCCTGGGTCTAATTTGCTGCCCTTTTTATGCAGGGGTGTTACTCTCGCAATTTTGAAGTCCTTGGGGACGTGTCCCTGTTTTATGGAGAGGTTTATTATGTGTGTGATGATTGGGGTGATGGCGGCTGCTGAGTCTCTGAGGAATTTGGAGGGGATGTTGTCATGGCCAGTGGCCTTGTTAGGTTGGAGGGCGCTCAGTTTTTTGAGTACCTCATCTGTAGTTACCATTTCCAGTTTGAAGTCGTCTTTGTGGACCCCTAGGTTCTTGTAGTATGCTACTATGTGTTCTACCCCATACTGCCCTGAGTGGGAGGGTAGTTTGTTTACCAGTGTTGTGGCTATGTTTGTGAAGAAAGTGTTTAAGTGATTGGCTACATCCAGCTTGTCTGTGATGAGCGTGTTGTCCGTCTTTATGTTTATGTTTGAGAACCTCACATAGAAGGTATTGAGATAATTTGCCAATGAGATGTCACTGTTCAGCTTCAACTAGGTATGAAATCACGAACGCACCACTGACCACGCCCCCAAATGTGTCCCCTCCACCATTGAAAACAAAATTACGCCCTTGGTGCTCTGATCCCTGCCTGCCTGACAAACTCTCCTTGCCTTTTCCTGGAATGTATGAGGACCTGCACCCGTTTTGATCTCTGCCTGGCTGACTACCCTGTCCCGCGGAACACCCCTGGACTGTACGAGTGCTCCCCCCATGTATCGACCCCTGCCTGAATACCTGACCATTCTATTATATTATTAAATATACCCAAACTGGGTTTGAACAAGACCTGTCTATCTTTGCTCTGTACTGCATATTGGGTTCTGTTATGGTTTGTAACCGACCCCAATCGCACAACACAAGACAGGTATGATGGTTTGCCAAGAAACAGATATTTATTGAGAGACAGGGAAAAAAGGGCACTGTCCCTTTAAGGGAGAACACAAATACAGGAATATAACAAGAGGGGAAAAACTAGGTGCCTTTAAGAGGCGGGCAGGAAAAGGGTACACTAAGGGAAGGTTAATGAACGCTAGGGGAAACATTAAAGGAACGCTAGGGGAAGGTTAAGGAAACAGAGGAACTAGAGACTAGGAGAAGTCGGGACAAGGAGAGCTAGGGAACAGGAGAACTGGGGACTAGGAGAACTAGGGACAAGGAACTAGGTGGAACTAGAAGGGGAGAACTTGGGACCAGGAACTAGGTGGAACTAGAAGGGGAGAACTAGGGACAGAGGGGAATGAGGCCCGCGGAGGCGGGCTGGGGACAGGGAGGAACTGGGGACTGGTGGGAAAACATCTGGGCCGCTCTGCAGAACAGAGGAGAGGGTTAATATTCAAAAGGGAACAAACAGAGCAGATGCAGAACAGTCCAAATAAACAAAGTAACAAAGTAATACTATCTTCGTGTGACAAACACACAGGGGGAGATGTAATGTCCAAAAATACTATCTAAGTGAGAACAAAAACAGAGTGGGAGATGAAATGTCCAAACTACTAACTAAGTGAGAACAAAAACAGAGTGGGAGATGAAATGTCCAAACTACTAACTAAGTGAGAACAAGAAAAGGAGGCATTACGCTGGGTGAGTGACATCACAATCAAAACTCACCCAAGCGTATGCGGAATGGTACAGGAACGCAGCGGGACGGGGGCAAGAGGCATTACGCTGGGTGAGTGACATCACAATCAAAACTCACCCAGGCGTATGCGTAATGGTACAGGGACAGCAGCGGGACGGGGGCAAGAGGCATTACGCTGGGTGAGTGACATCACAATCAAAACTCACCCAGGCGTATGCGTAATGGTACAGGGACAGCAGCGGGACGGGGGCAAGAGGCATTACGCTGGGTGAGTGACATCACAATCAAAACTCACCCAGGCGTATGCGTAATGGTGCAGGAACAGCAGCGGCGGCGAGGGTGTCGCCACCGGGTAGCTGGCTGTCCGAGCCGAGGAACAGAGTGCTGGAACAGCGGCGGTGGCGAGGGTGTCGTCCACCGGGTAGCCGCTGTCGGAGCCGAGGAACAGGGTGCTGGAACAGCGGCGGTGGCGAGGGTGTCGTCCACCGGGTAGCCGCTGTCGGAGCCGAGGAACAGAGTGCTGGAACAGCGGCGGTGGCGAGGGTGTCGTCCACCGGGTAGCCGCTGTCGGAGCCGAGGAACAGAGTGCTGGAACAGCGGCGGTGGCGAGGGTGTCGTCCACCGGGTAGCCGCTGTCGGAGCCGAGGAACAGGGTGCTGGAACAGCGGCGGTGGCGAGGGTGTCGTCCACCGGGTAGCCGCTGTCGGAGCCGAGGAACAGAGTGGCGCGCCACACCTTGGTGTGCACGTCGGAACCGAGAGACGCCTCGGGGTGCGTCTGCGAGGAGGAGTGTGCCAAGCACGAGGATCCTTGGAAGATGCGCGTTGCGCGCTGGAGACTGGAGAGCGTGCCAAGCCCTTGAAGATGCGCGTTGCGCGCTGGTGACTGGAGAGCGTGCCAAGCCCTTGCAGATGCGCGTTGCGCGCTGGTGACTGGAGAGCGTGCCAAGCACGAGGATCCTTGGAAGATGCGCGTTGCGCGCTGGAGACTGGAGAGCGTGCCAAGCCCTTGAAGATGCGCGTTGCGCGCTGGTGACTGGAGAGCGTGCCAAGCCCTTGCAGATGCGCGTTGCGCGCTGGTGACTGGAGAGCGTGCCAAGCCCGAGGGTCCGGGAGATGCGCGTTGGTCTAGATGTGCGTCAGGACGAACAGCTGCGCTGGGGTCTGCAGTGGAGCGCTGGGGTGCCTCCCGTGGAAGTACAGGGAGCGCAGAACAGTCTCCTCCACAGGCTACGGCGACAGCAGACGAAGGCTGGAGCAAAACATCTCAAGGCTGGAGAAATCCATATACAGCATTGGTAGACCAGAGGATCTCCCGAAAGAGTCTAGATGTTAGAGAATATGACTCAGCATGAATACAACACGACCCCACGCCGAAACGAGGGGAAGAGCCCTGGTATTTAAAGCCCACAGGGGAACTAATTAGCCTGCCACCACAGGTGCGAGAGGTAATTGATAATAGTCCAGGTGTGGCCACTGAGAGTAAACGAGAGTAAAGAACGAGAGGGTGGGGGCTAGAGAGAGTGAGTGAGAAGGGAATTTCTAACAGTAGGCTTAAAGAAAACAGAGAAAGTTGGTGAGCAGCGGACAAAACCTCACAGGTTCAATACCCAGAGACGTAACAAAACCATTTGGATGCTTCTAATATTGCTCAAATGTACTTCGATTTAGTAGTTAATGCGCTTGAAAATCTTATCAAACGTTTTTTCTGGGAACGGGGAGCATAGGACCCGGGGAACACAGGTCCCCTGCCGCACCATACCTGCCAGCGGGCTTCTAAGCCTGGTGAGGTTTGTGGATCAGAGTGCTACACTGTGCCCAGGGAGGTACATGCTTATTTTTTTAGTTGTTCAAACAGAGTGCCTCTCGCATAAACATCTTTGAGGGGGAAAAAGTGCCGCCAGCGCATCCATCAAGTCACACCGGGCCTCCTGGGAGGGACCCGTTAACATCCACACAGCGAAGATGAGCTGTGTCAGAACTCCCCTGAGCTGACACTGGGACCTCCAGATGTTTGTGTACAGTAGCTACTCTGTGTTTACACCTATTGTATATAGTACCATAGATATATATAAAGACTAGATGACTCACCCAGGGGCGTAGCTGGGGGGGGTAGCTTAGGATGATTCCAAGGGCCCAGCACTGGGGGGGGGGCCCAAAAAAAGTTTTTTTTTTTTTTTTTTTACTAGACATCACTCAGGTGTATTATTGATGCTCTCATTGATACTATGTTTGTTTCTGAAGTGTGTGTGTGTGTGTGTGTGTGTGTGTGTGTGTGTGTGTGTGTGTGTGTGTGTGTGTGTGTGTGTGTGTGTGTGTGTGTGTGTGTGAGATATATAGAGAGAGAGGGGGGGCTTTGGTAGACTATTGCATTGGTCCATTCATTGAAGATGAACGCAATGCGACATCCTTTACTAGGCTCACCCACCAACAGTGCAGGTGCTGAACTGCTGATCCGAATGTATAGGTAAAAACCATATTATGCGTTTTCATCAATAAAAAAATTGCCAAATTTTTTTCCGCTCGCACCCTTACGCGCGCTCGCATTCACTAGGGGCCTACAAATACATTCTTTCATGGGGCCCAGAATCTGGAGCTACACCCCTGGACTCACCCGTGCTGCTGGCCAACGGAGACCGACGTTGCCACATGGCGGCCATCTTGCTACGGGCAGCTCGCCCACTCACAACATGAATGTCTATAGTGCATGTACTATTGAAATAACCATAGCTTGTTCAATTTTCAACCGTTTGGTTTGTTAAAAACGTCAGAGATGTAGTTATCATACTGCATACTTATAATGGACTTTCATATGAAAATAAAAAAAAAATTCGATAAAAAATCTTCCAAGCTTCCAATCATAGCCACGTTAATAACGTTTGTAATAAACCATACCGTTTGAGAATCCGTCAAGATTTCAGCGATAAGAGTATTTTTGTTTGTGCAGATCACTCACCTTAAAGCAGTAGTTGACCGTAACAAGATGGCCACTGGTGAACCACGCGGGAGACTCCGCCTTGCACCATCTAGTGTTTATATATATCTATGTATAGTACAGCCGGTGTGTGTGTGTATGTGTATGAGAGACAGAAAGTTGTTTTCGTATTGCTGTCATTGATCAGTCTTGGGGTGAACCGAGGGCCGTACGTTTGGGAGAACTGCTGATTCAGAAGAGGGCCATATCCTGGCGTCTTGTTCATTTTTCAACGCTGGCGAACCGCTGCTGCTACCGGCTACTGTACATGAATAAAGCATTGAGCCTCTGTCGGAGCTCAATTGCAAATACATATGAATGTTTTATGAGCAAAGTTAAACCGTAAGCTTTAAGTGTGTGGGGCGTATTGGACCCTGAGCGCCTGAGCGTTTTCATGAACACATCACCTGTCAGACACCAAGCCGGTGCGATGGAGATATAGCTCGGTTGTATTGTCTCTGGTCAAACAGAGCTTCGCTCAGGCTGATAGAGCCACACGTCCCGAGTGCCACTCAGTACAGATCCTCTCTCTGATTACAAGTCCTTCACACAATTACACTACATAATTACGTAATCCTTTGACACATCTGTAGATACTATATCTGTACATATCCCTTACCTATCTCACTAGTTACGCTGCTGGCCAGTACTACGACCATACTGTCTTTATACCTGTATCTGTACATATTGATATTACAACTCTGTACATACAGCTGATTAGCACTACACCCAGTAGTACTCATTTATATATTTTATACCCAGTTTAATCACCTGTACATTGTATAATATTACTATTGCACTTTACTGTTACATTTGCACTCTGGTTGGATGCTAAACCTCTTTGTACTGTACTTGTGCTGTATTATGACAATAAATCCATGTCACTATAGGGGATGGTGCAAAATGGGCATGGAAGCTATTCCACTATGAGATTGATTCTCCTGTTGACACACACAAACACACATCTATGCACACACACTCACACAACACACATTTTTGCAAAAAAAGTTGTAACTGAAAAGCAGATTATGTAAGCAGTCGGCGGAGTGCTTCTGCTCCAGCGACTCTGTGCAGTGTGTGAGCCAGAGATCTAAGCCACAGCCTGAAGCATGACCTATTGATCTGTGTCAGGGGACCATTGACTGGTGCCGGATACGTGTGAATGTGTGTAATGTGTATCGTTCGCTTAGTGTGTGTATGTGTGGTGTGAGAGTGAGAGAGTGTGTGCGTGTGCGCATCTGTGTGTATATGGTGCGAATGCACATAGATGCTAGTTTGCTCTGACGTGTATGTGTTGGTGTGTAATAGAGAGATCATTCATATGTGATAGGATGTGTGTGTGTGTGTGGCCCCCTAGGGATAAGAAAGCAGCCTCTCAGGCCATCAGTTCATATTTCACACTCAGCTCTGCTGTTGCTCCATATCACTGAGGACCAGCTGCCTGCTATATATCACACCAACATAGAAGCTAGAAGAACCAGTTCAACACGAAAGCTCCACACTTTAATTCACTTAGCATGTTGCATCGACGTATTGACACATTATGGCTAGAATACGAATTCTGGCTCGACGTGAGGCAATGAAAGTGATGTTGCCCTACATTGCGTCATGTTCCGTTCATGCTTTCGCTGTACGAGGAAGTCAGAGGTAAGCGACAGCTGTGATTGGAGGATCAAGAAAAGGGGCAGGGTTTGAGACAGGTCCAGCGTAAGCAGCAGCTATTCTTCCTGGGGTTCAAAACACAACATTCTATACATGGGACAGGACATAATCAAAATAAAACCTCTCTAGAACAACAACAACAACAACAACAACAACAACAACAACAACAACAGACACAAGACAATATAAGACGCAGCTGCATTTAGTGAAGACAGAAAACAAAAATGACCTTCACTCAGTGCATGTTCATTCAGTGTGCAGAGTTCTAGCAGCCTGAAGGTCCTGTCTAACCCTGACCCAAACCCGCAGCTGTAGCATCATTATTCACATCCCAACGGGTCAAGACGAGGTCTTTTCCTTCCGTTTGGGAAGAATGATCACTCATAAGAATGAGATATGGCTCTCCTCCGGGTTCAGACTTCAGAGTGTTCAGCGGGAGTTCAGCGGGCGATGTCGCAAGAAAACCAATTTTCATATTGTAACTTTGAGAAAGTAGACTGACACCGCACCCTGACGTGTCGTATATTACACACGCACCTCTCGCAAAATGACACCTGGGGATGCGCGGCGTTGCCAATCAGAAACTTCAATTTACCACCCGTATGAATGAAGTGTCTGCTCTTTATCAACTGAAGGGAATTAACTCGCCGACTGCAGGCAGCCTGCTCTCTCCCCGACAGTGGTATAATACTTAATAGCTTGAACACTCCCAACTGCTTTTCTTATTGTGGTAATAAATTGTGACGCAAGAGCTTATATGCCCGAGGTGAAGAGACTCCCCAGATGAAACAGGTAGTAGCAAGCAATATTGTTGACATCTTCTTTATAGAAGCTTGTAACTCAGTATATTTAATTTGCCATAAAACATGCCTCATTTTCCTTCCAGAGCAGACAGTTTTCTATGACACGCTCGGTTTTATACTAGCTACATGGAGTCCTTTTTTAGCCTTATCTGCGGTATTATAGAAGCGAGACATGGTGACCTATAAAGGATAAGGCCATGCCCGTGTGAAAATGTCCTCTAAAAGCTATGCCAGTGCTTTGAGCGTGATGTAGTAATATATCAAGAGTTGAAGTAATTTAGAGGGGAAATGGTGCCTGTGGTGCTTTTTTCCTATTGCTAGGTTTTTAGTGAGTTTTTCCTTACCTTCGCCGCATGGGGTTATGATTGATTGATTGATTGAAAACTTTATTAACAGATTGCAGAATGGGTACAATACAGTACAGCTCAATACACACAATTGTTAAGGGGATGCAGACCATGCAGAGAAAGACTTTCGTCTTGTTTACATCAGGGTCCCCCATTTTCAATTCATCGTAACATATATGACATACATGACATACAGATAGACAGTACTGCTACATCTATACATTTATGACATACCAGATTTGCAAATACAGTACTGTTTGTGATACAAAAATAGTCCAGAAAAGGGAGTATATACATTTGACGTAAAAACTGTACATTGGAGGAGGTTGGGTGGGTAGGAGGGGTTGGGGGGGGGGGGACACTGTACAGTGTCTGGGAGTGATGTTTTTTTGTTTTGTTCTTGATTTATTGTGATGTTTCTTCTTGACTTGTTTAAAGAAGAATTGTCCAGCTCATGGGGACATTAACCTGTGATTGCGAGCTTTACAAATAAATTTGATTTGAAATGTTGCAAAGGATTATTTTGTAAGACCAGTAATTTCAGGCTGCATAAATGTGAAATATTGCAACTAATATACTGAAAAATCGAATCAGTTTCTTTCCCCACATTTGATCAATAAAAAATAGGGAAACAATGTCCAGGTTTTTCCAAATTTATTGGCAGCCTGAAATCATATCATGACGTTTCGGTGTGAACACACCTTCTGAATGGCTTGCATGAAGCATGAAGGGTAAGTGACCCAAGTTTATACAAGACAAACAGGAAGTGACAACATAGGAAGTGACAACACATTCCAACAAGAGATCTGCAAAAAAGTACAAAATATCACTTACAAGCACAACCTTTTCAGAATTATGTAAATCAAAAAGAAGCGTGTAAATAAAAAAGAAACATGTAAATCACAAAAAAAAATATATATATATATATATATATATCTATATATATTTTATACAGACTAGGCCTACATCTTAAACTACTGAACTCTAAACATAAACACTCATGACCCATATAAGCCATCTTCTAAACAATCCAGAAAATGAATATAAAAGCATTCCCTTTGTAGCAAGAGCCTGTCTCTGTCGCCGCCTCTTGGTGGTCTCAAGACTTGCTCTATACCCATGTATTTTAAGCCAGAAATATCATGTCCTAACTTATTGAAGTGCCTTGCAACTGAAGACGTCTCGTAATTTCTTCTTATAGAACATTTGTGCTCAGAAATTCGATTTTTAAAACGTCTTCTTGTTTTTCCAACATAGTAAAGGTTGCAAGGACATTTAAGCAAGTAAACCACAAAATCAGAATTACAGGTGATCCGGCCTCTAACAGCGATACTACCTGTACTTGGTTGTAAATAAAATTTCTCTTTAATCATGCCATGACATTGGGTACAAGACAAACATGGAAAATTGCCATTTGGAATATTAGCCATAAAATGGGTAAATCTTTTGGGAAAATCTGTTTTAACTAACTAAGTTAGGTTGCCGTTTGTAGAAGTATTTGGGTGGTTCCTGGAACACACCTCCGATCTTAGGATCTGAGTTTAAAATGTACCAGTATTTGTTAACAATATCACGCATATCTCTAGAAATAGGGCTGAAGGTGGACACCAATGCTACTGAGTTGCTTTTTACTTTGTCTTTATGTTTCGTTTTATTATGACAATTCTCAATAAGGGCCTCACTATATCCTCTAGAATAATGTGTCCAACATATGGATTATTATTAAAAATACATTCAGACTCAAACTTATGTAGCAGCCTGAAAATATTGTCTATTATTCAGAACTGCTGACTTGTGTTTTATATCCCCTTTGTACACAAAGACATCATTGATATTCCCACGAGCAATGATATGAGTTTCTCTTCCTTCTATCGGCTGGAGTATGGACCATACACAGTATCGCTGGACCATATTCAACATCCTCCCCTGTGTGACTAGTAGGCGGGACCAGCAGGGGGCGGTGTCAGGCAGAGAGTGTCGGAGAGAGATGGGATGAGATATATGGAGGCGGAGGAGATCCTCTTCGGCAGTGAACTTGAACACAAACAGTCGCAACGGACGGGTGCTCGGGAGAGCCCTGTTGCAGAAGTTATGTTTGAGGGCCCCGTGGGATAGCGACGGGTGATAGGAAGTACTTGCTAGTTGACGTGATACCCTAGAAGTACCAGCGATAGTGTTCTGAGCCAACAGTGCAGAGCCAAGCACTAACAGTATCGGGTTATAGTAGTTACTGTGTGCGGTATAAGTAACGTGCGGCTAACAACATATCAAAGTCCTTAGTAGTCGGGTTATAGTAGTTACAGTGTGACGGTATAGAGTGCGAGCCCCGAGACGCGCGTGGACCTACAACCAGTCTGCTCCGGCTGCCTGCAATCAGTCTGCCCCGGTTACCTGTGACCAGATCTGCACCCGGCTGCCTGCAGCCTACGGGAGTTCGTCCCGTCCAGCAGGGGTCGTCATCGCCCAGCACACGCTCTCAGCCGGCGCTGCCTCTCTGCCCCAGCTCCGCCTGCTAGTATCCTCACCGAGAGCGTTCGACGCCATCTTGCTTTCCGGACAACAGTGGCGCGGCGAGGCGGCCATTTCGGATGAGTACAAATGGGCATTGATGCTCCCGAGCTATTATACAGTATACAGTGTGGTGCAGCCTGCAGGCGAAATTAACGTTGCTACTACCGTTCAATAGGGGTACCCCAAACAATATATGCCGGCATTAAGATAGGACTTTTACTGGTATTTTGTGGGCCCACCCTTTTGCTTTCTGTTTATTTCCTTTGAGTGTGATACCGTGTTGGTGTAATAATATTTTCCCATTCAGTGAACCCTTCTATTCCTTCCCTATGTCCTCCCTTCTTTCCCTATATTTGGGAGTACTAGAGCAGTATATGTAAACCCTTAGGGAAGGTATTGATACTGTGTCTAGCCCAGACGTGGGCAGCACTTAGTCTGGGTACAGCGAGAGCACTTGGTGCCTAGGGCGTAATTACATAATTACCAGACTGTAACTATTGTGTAACGATAACCATGGTGCAATAATTACCAGACTGTAACTATTGTGTAACGATAACCATGGTGCAATAATCACCAGACCGTAACTATTGTGTAATGATAACAATGGTGCAATAATAACCAGACTGAATGGGTGTGTCTTTTACTGAGCCTAATCTTAACCCTTTTTGATGCGGGTAACATATATACTATTAACCCCTTCTTATTTAACCTTCCCTTTCCTACCGTAAGGTTTCTGGTGTTAATGAGGGAGGGTACTGCTTGCGGGGGGAACCAAGTTATTTATTTACAATCCAGTCACTAGGTGTGGGAGGGTGCTAAGGGGACAATTGGGGAGAGTGAGGGCGTGTTGGGGAGTACTGCTGACTGCCCTGGAAGGGAGAGGAAGACCAGAGTACCGGACTAGGTTTGTAAATCCTGGGCCCCATCCGCTCCCACTGCCAGCCTCCAGTTGACGCTCCTGACTATACGACCGGGGTGCCCATGTACATGTCAAAATACTTCCCAAAGGTCAGTGAATACCACAACCACTACACCAGAGGAAGCTCAACAAATCATGTTAAACCCAGATTCGGCTCAAACAAGGGACTAAACACACGTTTCGCAATTATGCCACAACAATGTGGAATGCCCTACCCAAAGCTGTAAAGGAATGTGAATTCCTGCCCACATTCAAAACCGCTCTTAAAGAGCACCTACGGGAGGCTGCAATTCGAAACTGGCCACCGTAAATGCCCAAAACCCCCACCACCTCCTAATAGACAGTCTCCTCCCCACCGCATGTATATATTCCCTCCCCGCCGTATGTATATTTCTCTCCCACCCACCCACCCCCTCCTAATGTACAGTCCCCTCCCCATCATATGTATATACTCTGTCAGGATCTAGGGGTAACAGTACTGTATATTTGAATACCGTTTATGTCACAAATGTATCAGTACTAAATACCTATATGTCCCTATGCCATAAATGTCATGTATGTTGTGTATGTCATAAACAGTGATGCCACTAACGCGTTACTAAGTAACGCGTTATTGTAATCTGATTACTTTTCCCCGAAAATAGTAATCTAACGCGTTAATCTTTACAAGCCAGTAATCTGATTGCAGTTACTTGTCCAAGTGGCTGTGCGTTACTATTTCGTTACTATCTCATCATAATGCAGGCGGAATGCAGTATTTTCTTTCGTTTTCGACAGTCAAATATACGTTTGGAGAGCTTTTCCTTGTATTGGGGAGTGACGTCACAGCACGCAACCTCGCGTGTTGATCCATGCTGGTGGGCGCGGCTGTTATTGTTATTATCAGGCTGACCTAAACTGCGAGCTAGCAGGGAGACGCTCGCGCTGGTAACGCTTTCTTGCACTGGAAGTTCACTAGTCTACTTAACATTTGTGTCAACTAAGCCGGGTGAAAAAAACATTCACTTTGCGGAGGAAACAAAATACTGTCTACCGCATATGGAATATACAGCACAGCACGACCATCGACTTCTACAGGACTCGGAGGTGCACCAGCCAAACAGTATGTTCCACCTTTGAGTTAAACATCTTTTGCATTGCACTATTCATGAACATGGAACACCATACTGCAGTATGTAGGTTGTCAGTAGCACACAATAATAAATAATAATAATAATAATAATAATAATAATAATAATAGCATAGGAGGAGCAGTACCGTTTAATAGACTGTTTTTTAAGAGCATGAGCTTCAGATACTGGATAGACCTTCAAACATAAAGAACATTTTCTTGAAGTATAACACTCCAACCCATCAAGTGCTCCTGTGGAACGGCTTTTTAGTCTGGGAGGGTTGGTGCTCACGCCTAGAAGGAACAGACTTTCTGACAAGAGGTTTGAGAAGATTCTGTTACTCAGTTAAGTTACTGAGATATAATCACTGGTTTACTCACCCCTCTCCCCTGTTTCACTAGGAACATTAGAACCATATCTGAATGGGGCAGGCCTCAAAGGTAGGCTACATATCAGCCTACATGTGGTGTTATTGACCATTTATCTTTTGTGAAATCTATAGATCTATAGATAGGCCTACCTGCCCTATTAGTACATTTTACTCAAACTGAGTACATTTTACTAATTTCTTTTTGTCATTCTTATGTTGTGGCAGCAGCAGGGACGACGACTTCGTAACCTAGTTACTTTCAAAGTAACTAAGTTACTCTGATAATCAAGTAATCAGTAAAGTAACTAAGATTACTTTTTAAAGGAGTAATCAGTCATCAGTAATCAGATTACTTTTACAAGTAATCTGTGGCATCACTGGTCATAAATGTCTATATGAAATGAAAATGGGGGACCCTGATGGAAACAAGACAAACGTCTTTCTCAGGTCTGCATCCCCTTAACAATTGTATGTATTGAGCCGTACTGTATTGTACCCATTCTGCAATCTGTTAAATAAAGTTTTCATTCATTCATTCATTCACCCCAAAGACGGAGGTGCAGCTAGCCAGAGTTCTACTGTGTCTCGCTACCTAGTGACTGTGCACCACAGTTCCCACGAAGCAGGGATAATCCACCCTGCTACACTTAGGCCCCGTTTAGACGGAAACGCTAGCAGGTGAATCCGCAAAAATATTTTTTCAGATGTGCCTTTCGTTTATACGGAAACAGCGTTTTTACGGGGTGAAACCGTAAAAAAGTGAGACCACCTTCCAGGGTGGAATTCCTAGAAACGGTCAACCTTTGCGCTCTCGTCTAAACTGTCAAACCGCATAAAACGATGACGAAAGGGAGGGCCAATCGTGTGACAGCAGGGCTCCGTTGTCTCGAGTTGTTACAGCCTCGTCTGCACTTTTGCGGTTTCTGTTCAGACTTCCAACCCAAAACGCTCGTCTAAACGTAGCCTTAGATACAGTAGAGCACTCGCGGCGGCCTCGACACGTTTGCGACACACAAATGTAATATTTCAATCAATAAAATGCAAATAATGACACCACTGAATGAATGAAAACTTTATTTAACAGATTGCAGAATGGGTACAATACTAGACTTCCGGTTTAGCTGCAACATGTAGCGCACGCATTTGGCAATAGCTCCGCTCCCATCAACGTTAATTTCGTTTAAAAACCTTATTTGGACAATACCAAAAGAGATTAGACCACATCGTATGTATTGATAAGACCTTCTACTAACTATATCAAAAGACAACATGGTTAAGGATAAGGAAAGGACGGGAAAGAAACAAGAAACGGCAACTTCAGCGGCGCAGATTGAAACACGATCAAGAAGAAACGTTCAAGGCGACGCGGATACAGATCCGTTGGCGACAAGCCCCGACGAGGAGCATAAAGAGGAAAATACACCGAGACCATCGACTATTGTCCCCGACAGAGAGACAATAGTTGTCAACATAACAGGAGCGACAGGAACAAGCTCCGTGAGAGATATAGCAGTTGATTTTGAGAAGATAATAGCAGACAAATCCATCGGCATCGTCACTGCACCTATACCACCAACTGACACAAGCAGTACAATCACACCACCCGATTTCAACTCACTGACTAACCTGATGAAAGAACAGATGGTCGCTTTCAGATTACACATCGAGGAACTCAAAGCACACGTCGATGCTAAACTCGATCACATCGATGCTAAATTAGAAGAAGTTAAGAAAGCGGTCGCTGTACAGTCCGAGCGAATCACGACAGTGGAGAATACGGTGACAGATATTACACGGGCAGTCAAAGTGAACGAGAACACCATCTGCATTGGCATGACAGAGATGGCAAAAGAGATAGAAAGGGTGGAAGAAGCATGCCGGAGGAAAATACAAGAGGTTAAAGATGAAGCGATGGAGAGGCTACTCGAAACCCAACGCTACCACAGGCGAAATAACATCCGCATTGTAGGGCTTGATGAAGCAGTCAATTGCGCAGACGACAACTTTCCAATAGTGCTATCAGTGATTTTGGGTAACAACTTTTTAAACACAGTGCCGAAAGTGGACCAAGTTTACAGAAGCGGTTCTCGGGAGCAAAGAAACAACGGGCCAAGAGTCATCATTGTTACTCTGCGGAAGACATCAATAAGAGATGACATCATCAAAATTGCTCGCACCCAACGTGGGAAGCTGAAACATGGTGATCATTCAATATTTATCTACGAAGATCTAAGCAAAGACGCCATCGCTCGACGTCTACCATACAAGGAGGTGATGCAAAGAAATTTCAAGTCTGGCCACAGACCAAGGCTAACATACCCGGCGCTGTTATCGATCGTGGGCAGGGACGGCCGCAGGATTGGATTACACACACCTAAAGAGGCTGAGGATTACTGGAATCGATATGGAGCAGATCCCCCAAGGCAGAACGACACTGTCTGAAAACAGATAAGCCGATTCATCTCCCTCTTTCTCTGTGTATATCAGTATTAGAATGACTTTTATTGTGTTCATCAAAAGTAGCAGATGATATGCAGGCCGTCTACACCAATGCGTATTGTGTATAATACGATTCGTAATACATTATAATTTCAGACCTCTGGTCTCCGGGGAGACAAGAACATATCATTGGCAATAAGATCAATCTGGAATATTCTGGGTTTATCGCTCGACTGCCCTGGGTCACTTAGATCATTCTGGAACACAACAACAGTCTATTAGTACTAGTGTATTCTACAACCTTCTAGAATATAATGCACCATGACAACGAAGGCTTGCAACTCTAACATTAAACATCCGGTGTGTATAAACATAGCATATAATCAATTGACTGAAGTTCAATCAGACCTTAATAATACTTTAAAAATCAACCACACCTAAACGTATGAACACAACAAGGTTATTCTAACAATTTAAGTAATCACTCCACTGATGAAGAGACTGGCACATTGAAGCTCTAAAAGGCTCTGTTTTTCTATTTTATCTAATCACTCAATTCGGTTCTAGTGGCTTCTCCACGTTGAGTATTATTCTATCTCTCACTCCTTATCTTTATCTTTTTTTTATTATTCAATTTTTTCTCTCTTTCTTTTATCTTACATTGTTCTTTTCCATTGTTCTTCACATTAAGGTGTCAATATTTCTCTACAATCTTTTCCTTTTTCCTGACTTTCCTACATGTTAGTAGAGGGTTCAAGTGAATATGTCGATGAAAGTTTATTCTCTTTTTTTTCATTTTTCACAATATTTCATTACAGTAAGGGAAGGTGCAAGACCAAAAGCGACATTCTATTGTATTAGAATGAAAATGTTAGATCCTATGGCAATTAGCATAGGAAGATTAGGATTACAATGCTCAGTTTGGGCAATCCGGTGGACTAAGGGAGAAAGTCATACGCAGAGGATGTGTTTTTGGAACACAGGCCTGTACGACTCTCTGGGTGAGGGGAAAATAGGGGATTTTTATTTGTATATATATATGTTTTTAAGCTCGGCTCTCAACGGGACCTCATTAATTGGATGTACATCTATTGTAGCTTCGCACTCCAGAAGCATTACCAAAAACTACACAAAAACATGCATAGATTATGGCTAGTTTGAATATAATGATATGGAACACCGGTGGGATAAACAAACAACACAAACGCAAAAGCGTGCTCACACTGATGAAAAAAGAACATGTGGACGTGGCTCTACTAAGCGAAACGCACATTTTAGAGGAAGACATAGATACGTTAGCGGATAACACATACCATAATATTAGTCACTCTTCTTTTGGTACGAGAACTCGAGGTGTAGCCATAGTCGTCAGACGTAAATTAAATATCGAATTAAAAGGGGTATGGTCGGATGCTGAGGGGCGTATAACTATAGCTAGGATTGTACATAATAACAGGAAAATAGCGTTGGCAGCGGTATATGCCCCAAATTTGTACGAAGTGGGTTTCTTCACTTCACTAACCGATGAAATGTTAAACCATCCCGAGTACTCATTTATAATAAGTGCAGATTTTAATGCCATTTGGAATCCAAGGATGGACAAATCTTACCTCGCCTTTTCCAGCGAACAAAAAAATTCATCTAAAGCATTAAAAGATTGGTCAAAGACTACAGGGGTAATTGATTTATGGCGTTCACTTAATCCCACGACCCGAAAGTACTCCTGTCGATCGGCGAGACATAACACATTATCCAGAATTGATTACGTCTTTGCATCCCCGAGACTATTTGATAAATATGAAGTGGAAATGATACCCAATGCGCTTTCAGATCACTGTTATTTAATCCTAAAAGCAACATTTGGTATACTATCTTCCCGGGCCCCAAGATGGCGTTTTAATACTATGCTGCTTAACAACAAGGAATTCATTACACAACTCAAAGAAGCTCTCACAGTATTCCTACGGGAGAATGCAAACGCGGTGCAAGACCCCAGAATAATATGGATGTCGGTAAAGGGTATGATCAAGGATTTCACGGATAGATTTTCCTCCATATTGCGCAAAAATCAATGCACAAAACTGTCTGAACTGGAAACGCTTTACTCAACGTTATTTAATTCTTTAAAATACAACAACTCAACTAGACTAGAAAATCAAGTTAACGTTCTAAAAACAGAGATCAATGCAATATACAGACAAAAATCGGAAATGCAAATACGCAGCACAAGACAACAGCAGTATTTCCAAGGTTCTAAACCTAGTCACCTATTAGCCATGCGATTAAGAATTAATGCAAAATTTGCAGATATAACTGCCATTAGAAAACAACAAGTACTTGTAACAGACCCCAAAATAATAAACGATACATTCAAAGAATTCTACTCCGACTTATATAATTCAGAAACGACCTTTGATCAAAACAAATTGGACACATATCTTAATCAAATTATTCTCCCTAAACTTTCGAAGGTCGACGCTAAACAGTTAGAAGCACCGATCACATTAGAAGAACTCAAGAAGGCCATATCCGGAATGAAAAATGGTAAGGCTCCGGGAAGAGACGGTATCCCATCAGAAATGTACCTTTCTTGTTGGGACATATTTGGACCCTTATTACTAAATATGATCTTATACTCAGTCAAGGAGGGGAGCTTCCATAAACACCACAATATCGCACTCATTTCAGTCCTTCTCAAAAAAGACAAAGACCCCACCGAGTGCGGTAGTTACAGACCTTTAAGCCTCCTCGGAACCGATGTCAAACTGTACTCTAAGGTATTAGCCATCAGATTGCAAAAGCATATGACGTCTTTAGTTCATCCGGACCAAACTGGCTTCATAAGAGGTCGCCTGATCAATGATAACATAAGACGAATACTGCACGTACTAGATGCAGACAAAGAGGACACCACACCTAAGGCGATGCTATCCCTGGATGCTATGAAAGCATTTGACAGGCTGGAATGGTCGTTTCTATGGGCAGTATTAGAAAGGATGGGGTTAGGAAAAGGATTCATTGATATGATTAAAGTATTATACAAGGACCCATCGGCTATGATTTACAACAGGCACATTCATCTCCGAAATCTTTCCGGTATCACGCTCAGCCAGACAGGGTTGCCCTCTTAGTCCCGGACTATTCGATCTATCATTAGAGCCTTTAGCACAATATATAAGACAATCCCAATACATAGAACCAACCGTAATCAAGGGCACACAACATAAAATTAGTTTATATGCGGACGACGTAATATTGTTCATGCAAAGCCCCAACACCACATTGCCTCATCTACTCAAGTTGATAGAGAACTTTGGTGATTTATCGGGATTTAAAATAAATTGGCCGAAGTCGGCTTTCCTTCCACTTAACATCCATGCAAAAAAAGACACAACCCTCCCAGGTGCGATACCCATGGTAAAACATTTTAGATGCTTGGGTGTGGAAATATTTCCCACCATAAGACAAACGGTGAAGCACAATTACACAAAAATACAGAACAAAATCAAAGACGACCTGGACAGGTGGGCAAAACTTAAAAACTCAGTACAGGCAAGGGTATCAATAGTTAAGATGGATGTATTACCAAGAATCAACTTCATCAGCTCAATGCTACCGTTACCCCCTCCAGAGGGCTACTGGAAAAGATTACACTCCTCCACATACAAATTTATTTGGAATAACAAACCACCTCGCATAAAAAGATCCACCGCACAGAGAAATAAAGCAGACGGTGGCATGGCAGTTCCAGATTTTTTACAATATTTTAAGGCTTTCACATTAAGACCATTGACAATATGGTTTGATCCCCAGGCTTTGGTATCTTGGAGAGAATTGGAAGAAAACATAGTAGCCCCACAGAGACTGAAGGACATAGCACACACTAAACTTCCAATCAAGCACTGTGAGCGGAAATTTGGCCCCATAATTACCCATGCAATCCGAACATGGCGGGAAACACACAAAAAATATCCTAACCCTCAAAAATGGCATAATCACACTCCCATATTCAATAACAATGCACTCTTAATGGGAAAACGTCCTATAAGATTCCCTATATGGGAAGAGCAAGGCATACACTCATTAGGGGATATTTTTAATAACCAGGGCTTCTGTAGTTATGGAGAAATATGCACAAAGTTTAACCTCACCGAGTCCACATGGCTTTTTTACATACAGTTACGCCTATGTTTGAAGTCTCACGGTGTTCCATTACACATACCAGTTGAACACCACAGATACCACAAATTTTTCTATGAAAGAGAAACATTGGGAGGTTTTGTATCAGGTTTTTATTATCAATTACTAACGTCCTCGTATGAAACCCTTCAACTAGACACTGTCTGGAGGAGGGATATTCCAGACCTGGAAAGTGACTTTGATTGGCAAGAAGCATGGGCAAATGTCCGTCTTACATCAAGGAACCCGGACCATCAACAAATCAATCTTAACTATATTCACAGGACATACTTGACTCCTATAAGACTGAACAGAATGGGCCTGAAACAGGACTCAAAATGCTCCCAATGTACAAATGGAGACGAAGGGACATTTATGCACATGTATTGGGACTGCCCACCAGTTAAGGCATTCTGGAAAGATGTGACCCATCAATTATCAAAACTCGTATCTTGGAATATACCAGTACACCCCTCTGTATTGCTTTTAAATTATGTTTTTGAGTTTGCAGTAAATCCACAGCTAAAGAGATTGGTCTTATCGGGTATCTTAGCTAAAAAACTGATCGCATCACGCTGGTTTCAACCGGAAAAAATGTGCCGGAAAGTTTGGTCTCTTACATATCTCGATGTGATATATCAAGAAATATCTACAGCAAGAATTCTGGGTCTCAACGAATCCAAAATGTCAATGTGGGTAGAAGTGGTGGAGAGAATAAAAGCTAGCTTATAATGGTAGTGTCTGGTTAGGAGTGAGGGATAATGGAGGTACTATCCAAGGAGGGGTCCGGGAGGGGGGGGTTCGAGCTGGATCATATGTGTGTAGGGTTTTAGAAAATAGGTATTAGGGGTATGTCCTATATAAACATTTGTATAATTGTTAATTTAGCTGGATATACACTGTATACGGTTAAAATATTATTATAGACTTTTTTTTTTGTCTTGTTTCTGTACTTGCATGTAATTTTAACCACCTTGACTGTTAGTTTCATTATGCATTATGTGTTGAGTACTGACTTTTAATAATTTTTGTTTTGCAATAATAAAAAGAATATTAAAAAAAAAAAAAAAAAAATGGGTACAATACAGTACGGCTCAGTCAATACATACAATTGTTAAGGGGATGCAGACCAGAGAAAGACGTTTGTCTTGTTTACATCATCAGGGTCCCCCATTTTCAATTCATAGTGACATTTATGACATACCGCACACAACATACTGATAGTATTTCTTCCGGGTTGGGAGAGAGTGGGAGTAGTGCTGGTGGTAGGAGGGCTGTGTGGATGATGCTGCTGCTGCTGCTGCCTCTGGCTGCTGTGCACATCACCAGCACAGAGCAGCGCCGCACAGAGGGCTTCACATCCCAGCCGAGCGCGTGAGCAGCACGTCCGCTGTGTCCCACTACACTACTGCTGCATACTGCCGACCACAGAGGAGAGCACACACACACGCTCTTTCACTGGACGCCATCTCTGATGATAAACATGTTTTGACATTCGATTCCGCCCTTCTCGCCGTGTTCAACGTTGGATACACGACCTCGTCCACGGATTAATTTCGGAGGTAACCGTTACTGAACCTACTATTATCTCGAATCACTGAAACCGTCGACAGACCGAAGGACCATCTCGGTTACCGTTAGCTAGCTAAGCTAGCACTCTCTCGGCTAGCTGACATTATTCTCCCATTGCTGACAGTTAGTTGAGTTATAGCTCGGGCTCTGTCTCGACACCACACTGGGTTGACTACTAAACGGCGAACCGGGTTCGATGCATACTGCTCGTTTTACCCCGTGTGCCAGACGGAACAGTATTTATCGAACCCGGTTAGCCGCTTGGTGTTTTATTGTATTTGTTCCGTTAGCAAGCTTGTTCTTGTGTGGCAGCGAGCCGCCCGCTAGAGTGCATTTAGCAGCAGTGACATCCAACTGGCACGATATAGCTCCGTGAGTGAAAGGGGGTTGTGTTGTTGACAGAAGCAGCTAAGCAACGGGGCTGTGATGATGATGGGACCGACTCGCGGATAAATAAACTAGTTTACTATTGTACTAGTAAGCATAGCAGGTAGTCGCCTACATGTGTCTTAAGTTGGAAAACTAAGTCAGTGAGGCAATTTAGCTACCATAAAGTAATGACTATATCGCGTATGTCGGTACGCATGAAGCCCGTTAACATCTGAGGAGCAGTGACATCACCAGCCGTTCTTCAAAGCGACCACGCTGCAGCCAGCAGGTTATTTATCTTGTCGCATTTGACTGAAACTACTTTCCCCAACAATCTGTTGTTGTTGTGACAGTCGGGCACGATTTGCATGAAGACCGATGCAGCTGAACATCATTTTCTTAACAGAAAAAGCAGTAGGTTTACAAATGGAACAAATTGCATAAGTTCTTCATTCATTTGTCGCAATGAATGTTTCTTTTTTGAACCAATAGCCCAATAGTTGATTTTAAGAGTGGTGAAGTGTTCTATCTGAATTTAACCCATGCTGGGTTTGGTTTATGTTGTGACTTGAGTCAATGGCCTGATTTCAGATGAGTTCACATGCTCTGTACTTGGTTTCCTACCAGTTAGAATGTATTAGACACGACTCTGTCTCTCTCTGCTTTCACT
>NC_140183.1:63826068-63953568 GCF_963971535.1 Notolepis coatsorum
GAATGATGAATGAAAACTTTATTTAACAGATTGCAGAATGGGTACAATACAGTACGGCTCAATACATACAATTGTTAAGGGGATGCAGACCTGAGAAAGACGTTTGTCTTGTTTCCATCAGGGTCCCCCATTTTCAATTCATATAGAGAAAGGAGCATGTATTATTTATTGTGTGTAGTGGTTGTACATTTGTGTATGTGTGTACTGTGTGTACTGCTGGCCCTATCTCTGGTTCAAACAATAAAAAAAAACATCACCACCAAGGGTAGCCCCTTTCGTGACTTTCGGTTTGCAAGCCTGTGGCTTTTGTGACCGGAGTCACTTGCCCACCCGCCCGATCACCCAGTAGAGCGATCACCAAGCGTCGTCAAGGGGCTCGCGGTGTGTCAAGAATACATCAGATCTGAATTTCAAAGATACCCAGCGTACAATATGGGTCTAACACAGCTTCACGATGGGGTCTGGAAGCTCGGAGTTGCTAATAAACAGTTTAAAACATTGTTACTCGACGAGTGGTATTTACAGACCGAACGTCCATCTCCGCCGTTGGTGTCACAGCGCATGCGCACCATGCCGCGTTCACGTTACTGGGAAGAAGCGGAAGAACCAGTTTCCGACTGGGAAAAACCATTCACGTCAGCCTCCTAGTGGTAATTCCTACTAGGACATATGGGATTCTTTATAGACCCCATATCTCCCACTTCGCGTCACGAATTGCGGAAGTATGGATGTGGGCGTTTCATCATAGATATATATAGAGTCAAAGCGTGAAGGCTTCCTAGTTGTAGCAACGAGATGTCCTCTGGTTCTTCCGCTTCTTCCCAGTAACGTGAACGCGGCATGGTGCGCATGCGCTGTGACACCAACGGCGGAGATGGACGTTCGGTCTGTAAATACCACTCGTCGAGTAACAATGTTTTAAACTGTTTATTAGCAACTCCGAGCTTCCAGACCCATCGTGAAGCTGTGTTAGACCCATATTGTACGCTGGGTATCTTTGAAATTCAGATCTGATGTATTCTTGACACACCGCGAGCCCCTTGACGACGCTTGGTGATCGCTCTACTGGGTGATCGGGGCGGGTGGGCAAGTGACTCCGGTCACAAAAGCCACAGGCTTGCAAACCGAAAGTCACGAAAGGGGCTACACCAAGGGGGATCGACTATGTACATCGCTACCTGTAGCACAGAGTTAGTCCCCGTGGCACAAGAGCTGACAGCTGGCCTGCAGGCATGGATGGCTTTGAACATGTCCACCGCTGTGTAGCGCTTGAAGCGGTAACAGGACTCGCCGGCAGCCACACAACACGGAAGGGGAGATGGGGATAAAACTAAGAACATTATCATCTATAAGTAGGCTTAATGTATCTTTAAAATCTTCGGATCATATATAGCCCAACTTGTTCTGTTGCACGCCTGTCACGTTTAGTAGTAGAAGTAGAAGTCCCACATGTTCAGAACCACTCTTTTCACATTGCCTGGTTTTAAAGCATGACTGTCCGGCATCGAGAGGAAATGAATCATGTTCCTCATTTCAAGGCCGCAGAGTCGGCCTGGTGTGTTTCCTGTCCTGAGCTTCGCTCTGTGTTCAGAGCCCTGATAGCAGATGTGCTCCCTTATTTGGCTGCGTGTGTTTTGTGTCTCTCTGTGTGTCACTGTGGCTTTAGCCTTTTAACCTATAGATGTTATTGAGTTTATAATCGTATGCATGGATGCGTTCAGTTTATGTGTATGTATGGATCTGTGTGCATGTGCGCATGCATGTGTGCGTCCGTGTGCACAACTTGAGTCAGAGAGTGGCTTTAGTGCATTTGTTAGTCCGAGCTGGTCTGGAACAATAGGTCTTTTCTGTCCCCCGTGTCTCCGGAGAGAGGCAGCAGCGTTCGGCGTACCCGGCGCTCTGTGTGCCAGCAAGGCTTGGTTTGGATTGGGTTTCCACAGCCACCTGGAGCTCAGAGCACAGGAATGCCATTGTTCCTTCCTCCAGACCATGGCCGGATCACACAGACACACATGCACGCATGCAATCTCTCACACACACACACACACACACACACACACACACACACACACACACACACACACACACACACACACACACACACACACACACACACAGTTGGTGGGGATGAAGGGGTCATTCCAATCTGCCTCTACCATACACTTATGTCACACAGCTTCACTGAGATACATCATTGCCTATACACACTCATAACAGGCCCTTGTACTCACAGACCTACGACAGGCTACTGTATTATATCTAGCATATCTTGAAATTAGAAGAACAATATGCCGGTTGGGTTGAGTGGCTGGTATTTTTAGCCACTAACTACAATGATGAACCATTAGGCCATGTTCCACCCTTTGTTCCACATTAGGTAACTATTACAATTGAATAGACACAGTAATAGACACAATGAAAGGGCAAATATGGAACAAATGTAAACAACTACGTGTTTAGTACTTAAAATGTCTTAAGGCAGTTATGCCTAAATATTGTCAAAACGTAATCTTGTTAGATCAGATGAAGCAAATATAGGTTTCATTCATTCACTCGCACTGTGACAGACATGTTAGGTTTTCAGTGTTTCCTTTAGGATGGAGTTGCAGCGGTGGTCACGCACATGCAATTATTTTTGTGAGCTCGCAAAACGCGCCCCTGCCGGGAAGTTTCTATGAGTCTGCCGGCACAGAAGGGCCTTCGAGGCCTGAGTGCATACAGTACATGTTTGTGCACAGTAATGAGCCGGGGAACTGTCTGTCTAGCTTACATATGAGGTGTCTCAAGATTTAGGAAAAGGCACCTGGCAATGCGGCAACCTGGTCCCCAAGTGGGAATCGAACCCAGGACCTTCTAGCTGTGAGGCGACAGTGTTGAACTGACATAATAAAAGTTAAATCTTTTAAAACAATTATTGACTGGGCGGCTAAGTGGCGCAGTGGGCAAGGCGCTCGCCACTAGTGCAGGAGATGCTGGGTTCGAGCCCAGCTCTCGGCATTGCTACCAGCTTGCTGGTTGTTCATACTAACACAATTGACAGTGTTAGGGGTGGGAAGCTGGTGGGTCGGGATCGGACGTTGTGGACAGCGACTCCTACCGGTCGGTTGGTGCGCCTGCGCAGCAGAATCAGGAAGCAACGGGGGCGGCGTGACGTGACCCTCCCACGCAGACCCTCGCCGCTGAGAGATTGCGCTGTACAGGTGAAAAGATGCGACGGCTGCCTCCTCGTGTACCGGAGGGGACACGTGACGCAAGGCTTCGTCCACATTGCAGCCGGCCAGTGGGAGGCATGGCCTAACAGCGTTCGAGACAGGGGAGGATAGAATTGGACAATACGAAATTGGGATGGGAGAAAAAGTAGATAAAAAAAAAAATTATTGACTGTTAATTTACTTGAATCTGATGACATTCTCAATGATAAAATAACTTACATTTATGACGTTTCTGAAGGGAATCAAAATATGTAACATCGTTAATATCTCTGTGAGGGAATCTGTTACAAACTTGAACTTGAACTTGAACTTGAAACTTGAAGTTGAAACTTAAAGTTGTCTTTGAGATTGACAGCTTTTATGTGGAATACTTTCAGGAACATATAGGATACTTTTACAGAAACAATGTATCAAGATCGATCTTCCAAATGTTGCCTTTTCGTTTGTTGTCTGTTTCCTTGTGTAGTTTATCAAATGATTGCGTTTGCTGTAATGTTACTGTGCAATACTCACGTGAAGTCGCATGACTGTTTTCCCTTCAGCGAATGATGATCCGAAATTTGTGATCAACATTGTTTGCCTGTTGACATCTAACTGCTTGTGTTGTTATAATCGTGCTGACATTCTAAGGTAAGCACAGAGTTTCTAGTTTATATTTCATTGTGTGAATTGACCTGGATATGAAGCGTCCCTATGTAAAACAAAGAGATAAGACGGAGCATTTGACGAGTATATATGGCGTTGCTAAAGGAGCTTTGCTCAGAACGTTTGGACACTAGTTTGGTATTTCAAACAAGTTTAGGACAGGAACATTTCCATAAAAGTGTGTGAAAGGGCACTACAAGGCTGTTTACCAGGGGAGAGTTGTTTTGTTTACAAATATTTCAGGTTCCTTTTTGGAAAGAAGTGACTGGCGTCGTGCATGGTCTTAGTCTGTATGTGTGAGTGTCGTGACCAGCAAGGGCATTAGGTTTCATTTGGAAATAGGTGGGGATGCAAATCGGGGGGTGGGTTGTGGTTGGGTGATAATTTGTAATACATAGCAATGGCATGAATTACCAGAGAGAAAAGTGGTTAAAAACAAAGCTTAAATCACAAGATGTTTATATGAATTTATTTTGTATCCACATGACCAATAGCCTATGTCTATGAAGAAACAGAATATTGTGAGCATTTCCTGTGGAAATGGAATCCATAGTCAGAAAACCCCAACAGTAAACAATAGGTTACATGCATCATTATCTAGATTAATATGGGTAGGTATATCCCAGCTATGCTGTGTTTCCCATAGTCATAAACCTACCAATTGAATGATAGGAATGATGGTAACGTTAATGTGAACCTAATGGACACTGGCTCAATGCCCCATGGCACTTTCTGGAGCGTAACAGTAAGAAGCATTTTGTATAAAAGTATTCTGTACTTCTGTATGACAACTATTAAAGAAACTTGAAACACTTCCAATATGAACTTGTTATAACAGAGATATCTATATTCAAATATGCATTTAATTTACTCAACAGACCAAACCAATAAAACCACAAAATGATAGCCCTAACCTGAATTACAGCCCTAGCCTTTTCCAAGTGCCAGTATTTTTCCTAAATGAATAACTAACTAACAAATAGCATTATATGGTAAAGTAAGGGAAGGAAACATTCCAAGGATTATGTGATAGACTGTGAATGCGGGTACTGAATGGACAGCTCCTCAATAGGTAAAGCTATCCCCATTACATCATGCGTAATATACAACCAGAGCACACAGACAAACACGTTTGATGACTGAACTTCATACAAAATGGTAGTGACATTTACAGCCAGAGTTTTCAACATTGTGCACCAGGGCTGTACTGATTACCATTTTTTGGGCTTTGAAGTTTCAGTAGTAATTATTGAATAATCAAAGCTTCACTCTACTCGTACAAAAGTTTGAATGCAGTGGTAAGGAGAGTTGTGGGGTAGACAAGGTTTTCTGAAAGTTAATATGATGTCCTTGTCTGAGAAGAACTGAATCTCAAAATAAATGTTGGATTATCATTTCTATAAGCAATTTCTTATGCAGTTCTAGGCACAAGTGGGGGTTAAAAAAAAACCATAAGCATTCGAATAGTGCATTTGACATTGATTACCATGACAGCGTTTGAAGCTTTGAAGCATTTGGGTCACTCTTACCTAGTGCAGAAGAAGGTTCCTCTTTTTACAGCTGTCATATAGTTGTCCACTATTTAAGCAAGATCATGCACGAGGGAGTGCCGACCGTTATACAGAATATCAGCACAGCTTTTATACAACAGTTCTACAATCATCATTTATTAGTAATCAGCAACAACAGATTATGATTAGTTTGTTTATTTAATCATTTATGTACTGTAGCTCTGCCAACAAATAGTTCCACAACTGCGCTCTTGAACTTGGACCGTTGCACACAAACATCTTCTACAAGTTACCAAAGACGTTTCAAAATAACTGGAGAAACACGCCGTGGCTCTATTCTCCTCCCTCTCAGCACGAGCTGAAACTACTGTCTGGGCCTGAGGGGGGAGGGGCGGAGCGTACCGATGTGAAATTAACGCTTATTAATAGAACACCTGTGCGGCGGAGTGATTCATATAGTCCCAGTGCTGTTATACTGAGTATACAGCACTCATGGAATGCTTCTTGTCCAATCGGATGACTTGGTTGGAACTGACTGTTAACACATTGGCGGCCACTGGGATGCGTCTAATATCACTCTAGACGACCAGCATATGTAAACAGACTTGCACAGTCCATGGGGCTGTTTGTAGAGCTAAATCTATACTTTATAGTATTGCTATCTGTCCATTATCATTGTCAATTGAGACCATAAACCGTCCCTTCAAAATGGCTTAAAGAATTTTTTTTTCATCAATACGTTCTAATTTTATAGCGCTGTGAATATAAGCGTTATAAGGGATTCCGGCTAGGATATTTCCTGGAAGGCTAGATAAAGGGCTAATAGCTACTAACGTTATATCCAATGGCATTTCCGTTATACAAAAGCTACAGTTAAAACTCAAACTGCATATGATCGGTATGATCCTCAAGCATGTATGCATGAAAGGGGGGGGGGGGGGGGGGGCGGGGGACGTCGTTTCTGATTATTGATTACCAATAACCGTGTTCGTCTAAGTAGCCACATACGCTGATCGCCTGGTTGAGTATCATAGCAAGCTCTGATCACCATGTAATTTACGTGAAAAAGATCTTACCATGAGCCGGTTGGATTCCCCCGAGCATTTCCCAGTTATCGATCGCCATCTGGTAGATCGATATGTCCATTGGCTGATGATAAATCCCCTTATTGCATAGTGAAATCCGCGATCCAAAACGTATTCCGTATTCAGGTGAGTAGAAAACAACATTAGAGATCCTAAAAAAAAAGACTGCAACAGGGAACACTGCATTATCGATACAGCGCCCCTAAGTGGATCTGGCCGGTAATGCACTTTCTCGAATTCAAAGAGTAGGGTAAATCTGCAGTGCCGCTCGGCGACCTTGAATAGGTTATTAAAATGGAATAAAAGCCAAAACAACCTTGCCATGGATATATCTGTCCTCGGTCCTTTAAGCATGGATTCGAAACACGGATATATCCGTTGTTGGGCGGGATTGTGTTAACATCACAGTGACAGTTTTGCAGTTGGATCGCCCCGCGATGCAGCAGGGCCAGTACAAAGATTCTTCCCCGAACCGCTGCAGATCTGAGCTAGTTATTAAGCCTCCTCATGACAGAGACATCTTGCTCTGATGTTGCTGAAGGCGGAGTCGGTGCCAGAAGTAATTGTTGTAAAAACATTGAGCAGAAGTTCCTACTTGTTAAGTTAACGTCACCGTGGTGTTTCAGCTGGATTCTCATCTGGGCTGCTTTTTGATCATCTTTCTGCCAGGGGCAGCACTAGTTTTATATCTGGGCCTGGGTGGTATTTTTGTTTGTGCAAAGAAACTGCGAATATACACCATTTAGTGAGTTAAAAACAAGGTTCCTCAAGGCAGTCATTTGGGTGCAATCTGGGGCAGCTACCTGTCATTTGCCCGTGCCAGTCAGTCTATCACAATATCACAGCATGGTAAATCAGACCTACCAATGTTTTAGTAAATGTTTCTTTCATATTTATTATAATAAGGCAGTGCACTACAATAAGTGACTAAACAAAAAAAAGTCCTGCTGAGGAGGCATCGAAAGGATTGTCTGTTCTGTTTGACTCATCACAAGCTCTCCTTTTTGCCCGCTGCCACTCACACAGCTGCATCTCAGGGAGGTGGGAGAGACATTTCTCATCCAGTAGAAATGTGAGGGAGTTGGGACAATTGTGGAGCTGATGGAAAGGATATTTGATTTAATCGCATAATGCAATTAATATCAAATTAGCGGTAGGGACAATTCCAGGTCATCGGAAAAGGGACACCCCTACCGCAAATTACGCCCACAGTGACAAGATATAGCCTAGTTTGTAGTACATCCCAGACCTCGTGACTGTTGTTGTGCATGAGCTAGGCCAAGATCAAGCACAGTCACGTGACTCATGCGCTTCCTGTGTACCCGGGCTGGCGGTTTGTAGCTGAGATATAATACACTTTAACCTCAGAGAGAACGACTCTCGGGATGTTACTAGTTACCACCAGTAGATCAGATAGCGGAGCCTTACATGTTTGAACCTCGGATGAACTTCGGGAGAAATGGCGAGAAAACGGGATGGGGATGAGATCGGGCCGGGTGGTATGACCTCAAATCATATTTACCTCGGTAATTCAACAATAATAAAATTTCCATACACCGGTAAATACATACCATAACCGCCATTGTGTTGCCCCCTCTGTCTATATTTCTCCGTCAAGCATGGTTTGCCTTTTCAATGTGCGATCGCTTGTTGGCACAAAATGACACGGCCCTATGCGCTGGAGAGGAATGCACTTACCTGACGTACCGGTCCGGGCAAAATTAGGTCGGCACGTACGAGATGAATAATATCTATCACCGGTAAATGTTGGGTTTGTCGCCCAGCCCTAGGATGAGGAGCGAGAGCCATCAGCATACACAGCATGTTGCTGCTGTTGTACCTCTCAGCCCCCACCATAATAGTCTTTGAAGCCAGGCAATTTTAGCCATGTGTGTATCTGTGTGTGTGTGTCTGTGTGTCCCCTGGCTGCCCAATGGGTCACATTAGGGATAGAGTTTCACAGAAGTGGGTCAGCCAGTGCCACCGGGGAGCCTTGCCAGCTCCCGACTCATACTCCAGTCCTGACTGAAACCTAGTAACAAACATACTGGCCTGCGCCACTTCCTAGTTCACAGTTTTCTTTTCTTTTACTACACTACTCTGTGCTGTTTGTGTACACAGTGATTTTGCTTGTGCACATACATGCTGCACATGGTCATTGTGTTTGTGTGAGGAACTGTGTGTGTGTGTGTGTAAGAGTGGTTAAAAACAAAGCGTACAGAACTTGTAAGTCGTTTTGGATAAAAGCATCAGCTAAATGTAAAATGAGTGTGTGTGTGTGTGTAAGTGAGGGAGGTAGGGACTGGGAGTAGGGCTGAACAATAGGGGAGGGGGGAAGAATTATGATTTACGTACAAATCGCGATTCAATCTTCTACAAATCAATTGTCTTTCAGTCTTGTAATAATGTTGGTTTAAATTGTCTCTTGACTGAAGAACTCAATCTCCTACACATTGCAGTGTTTCTCTTGCCATTGGTGCCCCGCCCACTAATCAGCACGGTCCCCCCTCTGTCGACAGAGACACTCTCATCGGAGCTCTGCAAAAATATTGTTCCAAATCTTCATTCAGCTGCAACACAATAAAAGCACCACACCCCTCACTAGAGCTGTCCCCAAGCCTGTTTTTGGGATTCGAACATTCGCCAGGGTTTTTGGAACGGACGTTCGAACCATCGTTTTTAATCATGCAAAAAATTTGCTCCTAAATACTTTTCCTGGTTCAGGACTGTCGAGTATTAGTGCACATTTACGCATATAACGTATTATGAAATAAGACTGGTGAGTGTGAGTCACTAAACTCTTTCTTTTTTGCATGTTTGATTCATTTCCTGATATGACGGGGAGTCGGGACCCCTCCTCATCTCACTAGACTGTGCAACTTTCGAATTATTGTAAACACTGCATAGTACTGTGATATTCTAATATATATCACATATATATTTTTTGTGTAAAAAAAATAAAAAAGGTTCGAACCCATTAATTGATTCGAATGCCAACGTAACGAACAAAGGTCCGAACGTTTGGGCTCAGCCCTACCCCTCACCCACACAACTTCAGCAACCACCATTAGAAGATATCAAGGAGGAATACTGGATGGTGTACGTCACCAGGACAGTTGCCCCATCTTCAACGAAGGACACTGGGTTTTATAATCTCCCGGGGAAGAAGGAGCTAGATAAGATTCATGCAATATGCAAGCCTTGCAAAACGACTTTGAAGTATTTTGGGAATACTACAAGCACGAGGACTCACATCGTACACCGTCATCCAGAGAGTCAGAGACCAAAGAAGTGGGACAACATTCCAGTGAATCGACTGCACCACTTCTCTACACTTCCAGCCAACTCTGATGCGGGGCGAAGAGATTCCGTCTATAGCCTAGTTCATTTCAACAGATCTGCGCCTCCTACAGCGCTGTTGATCATGAAAGCAATGGAAAGGTTTGCGGCAGCTTTGAAAAAAAGCAACAAACGTAGCACTTACATGTGATGTGAGGACATACATTCTCGTGTTCTACTAGAGTAACGCATTGATGCCACACGTGTGCAAACGTGAATGAGACGTGTGGCAATTCCAGGTGTAGGCGTTGCAGAATAAAACAACAGACAGTCCAGTTGTGGTTCACATAATAATAGTTTTCTTTATTTTTAAATCAAACACAAACAACTACTGTTTTCCGTTCTGGTTTCCGCTCAGGTTGGATGGCTGCTTGAGTTTTTGAGCTCCGCGACCACTTCATACAATTTAGATGAATTCTTCAGCCCTAGTTGAGAGAGGGGGCTAGAAAACAAAACATTGGTGCCGGTCCACATGTCTGGGAATATGTCCCGGACAGATGGGAGATTAATATTATTATTACAAATAGTATCTGTGTTTATTGAGCTTATTGCAATAGTGTTATGTCTGATGCGACATGTTGTTGGCACAATTTGGAAATGCACAAACACAAGCCATTGTCTTTATCTTTTAGATAATGCTATGGTAGCTGGATTCCAATTTCCAACGCAACAAACTTTTCGTTGTAACACTCCTCTGCAGTCCCATGCCTCCAGCTGTCTCACACACACACACACACACACACACACACACACACACACACACACACACACACACACACACACACACACACACACACACACACACACACACTATTAGTGGACGGTACTTGGATACATTTTTTTTTACATAAAACGTAATCTATAGCACCTTTAAATGTGTCAGACTTCAACAGATTTTCAACAGATTACAAAACTGATCCCCAGTTATTATTGATGACGGATGACAAAATTGTACTAACAATATCATAATTTCATCATGATATGATCCTGATACGATACAAATAAACTATAATATTGAATTATCGCCAAGCCTGACACACACACACAACCACTAGTGGTCTGCAAGGGCCTTGAAATGAAGCCTGTGCCCAGCCCGAGCCCGTGAACTTCAGGCCCTGCCCGAAAATAAGCCCGACTGTAAATAATATTTTAAGTCCTAGCCCGTGTGAAAACCAGATTTCTTTTTAATTATTATTATTAAAATATATTTTTTTTGTATTTGTTTTAAATATTCGAAACACTTTATATATTAACTTAATAAATAAACAAAAACGAAAATGTCCAATAGGTCTGCCTAAATAATGCATATCACGCTGAAAACTAAGAAGCATTTACATAGCCTGTTTCGCTCTTATTAGAATGCCGTCCCAGTGCTCTCTTATTAGACACTCACACGGCAGCCTCGTAAAACGTATTGAAGGCTATATAATCTTCTTTGACACACACACACACACACACGACACAATAGCCTACTCAGTCACTATACAAACAAACAGAAAACAGAAATCAGATTTCTAGCAGAGCAACATAATGAAAGCACAACAAAACAGGGCAGCAGCGACCCAGCAAATAATAAACATCAGACTCACCACTTCGCTGTTGACGTCAGCAACGCGTTGAACAACGTTAACAAAACTTCGCCAACCGGCTACATACATCCAAGAACAAATTAAAACGTTCGCCAACTGGCTATATTCCAACACAACCAATGCCACTTCGGTCCGGTTCATTTGTTCATCAATCCACCTGAGGGTCATCACTGTTCTCCCTCGAGTTCTCCCCCGAGTTCTCCCTGCACGCTGCGGTAATTACATCCAAATGTTTATCTGATGACAGCTTGCGCGAAAGAGAAAACGAAACTTAAGGAAAACAAAGGTTATCCTATAACCCTAGTTATATGAGTAAAAAAAATAAAAGCACAAAAAAAAAAAAAAAGATTATAAAATAAAAACGGCGGAGCCCGGCCCGGCCGAGCCCGAATTATTTATTTAAAAATAAAGCCGTCGGGCTCGGGCAGGGTTGCAGTGCACTAACACACATACACACGCACACTAAGGCTGAGCCCGAACGTTCGAACGTTCGAACGTTCGTTCGTTACGCTGACATTCAGACTTTAATTAATAGGTTTGAACGTTCGGTGAAAAAAAAATAAAGGATGCGCACGGGGTTGAGGTGATGTGAATGCGAGGCGCTCGGCTCAACCAGTATGGTCTGCCGGGCTGCAGCGGGATACTATTTCTCAACCAGAGCTCTATTTTGATTGACAGGCGATTCTGCCAATTACGTCACACCGCTTGCACCCGCCTCTGCTGTTACCACCAATCGGCAAGCCTCAACAGACTTACCGTAGCTACCGGGGAGCCGTAGTTAGCTCCCCGCCGAGGAAGTAATCGGTAACAAGGTTTCCGTAGGTGAACCTGCAGAAGGATCATTAATAAATACCATCCTTTTTCGGCCACGGAGCGCGAGCTTCATGGCGGGAGGTGGTTGCGTTGGAAACAACAGCAGGCGCACGGTGGACAGACCCGTCCACCGTCTACCTCGGAACGGTGGTAGGGCGGACGGGCGGCAGGCGTGTTGGGAGCCCGGCCGTTCCGAGGTAGACGGTGGACGGGTCTGTTGAGCCGAGGCGTGCGCCTCTCCTCCCGGCTCCCCTCCCCGTCGACCAAGAGTGAATACCTGTTATTGAACGTGTAACACTAACTATATAACGCCACAAAACTAATGCATTTGTTTATCTAGCCCCTTACGTGACTGCAAGGGCTATTGTTTATCATACTTTGATTCAGTAGCGTGCTTTGTTTAATTACATGTTTACATGAACAGCCACCACTGTAAACGACATGTTTTTCACCAATAGACTATGCAATGCCGCCCTCCGTAGGATCTATAATAATACAATAAAAAAATATATATATTATTAAAAAAATGAATTTTTTTTTAAAAAAAACGAACGTTCGTTCGATAAACCCTGGCGAACGTTCGAACCCTAAAAACAGGGTTCGGGCTCAGCCTTAACGCACACACACACATTTACATTTACATTTAGTCATTTAGCTGACGCTTTTATCCAAAGCGACTTACAAGTTCTGTACGACAGGTCATCAGGAAGGGTACAACTCTTATCAGCTGAGTAACAATATTCATCAAAGTGTTGCGTGTTACAGTGTAGGTTAGTTTATTAGGACAAGTGCATGACAGTAAGGTTAGTTAGGGTTAGATTTTTTTATTTTAAATTTTTTATTATTATTTCAGATAATGGTTGAAGAAGTGCGTCTTTAGTCGACAGCGAAAGATTGGACGGGATTCGGCTGTCCTAACTGGGGTGGGTAGTTCATTCCACCATTGTGGGGCAAGGACTGAGAATGTGCTTTGATGACCCTCCCGGAGCTTGGATAGGAGTAGGTCTGAGGCGGCCAGAAGATGCAGAGCGTAGGGGTCTTGAGGGTGTGTAGTTAGAGACCATTGACCGGAGGTAGGCGGGAGTGGTTCCCTTTGCCGCACGGTATGCTAGGTCGAGGGCCTTGAAGCGGATACGTGCAGCAATGGGGAGCCAGTGCAGGTCCCTAAGAAGTGGGGTGACATGGGCCGACTTCGGTAGGTTTGAGATCACACACACACACACACACACACACACACACACACACACACACACACACACACACACACACAAACACACACTGTAGATATATATATATATATTAGGGCTGACCTTCGATTTTTTTTTGGAATTCGAAGCTTCGGGGCCGAGATTCGATTTTAATTCGAAGCTTAGAAATAAATAAAAAAATCAATTAATATTTTTTTTTTTTTTTTTTATGTTGTGGGACTTGTACAGCACTTTGTTCAACTTTGTCAGTGCTGTAAAGTTTAAACCTTTTAAAATCTTAGACAAACGAAACACTTTGCTTTCATGAAATATTGTAAGCCGTCATTTGAGGCTTTATAAAAGCAGCACAATGAACATAAATCTGTCAGTGCCAAGTCCGACCTCATCTTAAATAACAAACAGCATTGCTTGTTGTAGTTAACAAAGAGAGGCAGAGTTGCAAAACATTTAAAAAAAATTATATTTATTTATTTTTATTTTTTATAATCAACATTTCTTTTCATATTCGAATCCCATGCTCATCGAACGAAGCTTTGAAGTATTTAAGACAGCCCTAATATATATATATATATATATATATATATATATATATATATATATATATGCAGCAGACACACAGTCGATTGGAGTCTGAGTGACCTTTGCATAGCCTTTAAATTATCAGAAGTCATTCATTCATTCACATCACATGTTTGGCTTCAGAAAGGGCACTTTGGTTCTTTGAAAATAGCTTGGCTGGAGGCAGCAACCTTTTCAGAGCAGCAACAGTTGACTGTCGTGTACACTGTGTAATGTGTAGGGTTGGGATTTGAAAGCATTCTGTCGAATCTAAATCTGTTTATCAAATCCAAATCCCTTTAAATCCCTTATTGAATCTTTTTTTAGGTTGGCCTAATTATTTGGGGGAGTTTGTGTGTGTGTGTGGGGGGGGGGGGGTTCTTAGGTGAAGAATGTGCTTTTACACACATGTATTGCTTTTATTTGCAGTAACAACATATTCAACAAAACTGCTAACATTATCGATAGCCAATGAAAATCTGTTATGCAAGAATAGCAGGTCTGATAAATGTTGCTTTCGCGTTTCGCTTAGACCAGGTGGAAAAATAATCAAAACATATATTTTTTATCATGATTTTAGGTATAAAAAAAAACTGAAATCCGGTTAAAAACGGAGAAATCACACCCAGAGAGAGAGAGAGAGAGAGATAGATCAGACCTGCTATTCTTACATAACAGATTTTCATTGGCTATCGATAATGTTAGCAGTTTTGTTGAGTGGTGCGAGATGCTGTAAAGACGTCACTAGGAAACACACTAACACTGGATTGCTTTTGTAAAACTGACCAACCAGGGAAGGTTACTTGCAAGCAGTGCAGCAGTCTGCCATTCAACACTACTCAAGGGAGAGCAAGCATTGTCCAGTTAATGTGAAGCTCTGTTAGAGCCATATGAAATCCGCGTTCACGGAATCGTGGACGGAATCGCGGAATTGAGAAATAAAAACGGAATCAACTGTAAACGTGGAATATTGCAGAATTTGCCCTAATCTGGACTGAAATTCCGTGTTCAGGAGAACATGGAACGTTTGGTGCAACGCGAACATGACCGGGGACGCTACAGCGTGTTACACACAACATACAGCAATTTCCAAGCGTCTAGCTGCTTCGGTGTGTTAACGTTAACGTCGGAAGAAATTCCACACTAAGCCCTAAATTCAGAGCAGCGCAGTATCATAATGACTTGTATATGACCGGCAATATGGTGTTTTGCAAATTCTGTCAACATGCCGTGGACTGGACTCGCAAAACACGTGCGAAGTTCACCTTCCAAAAGCCATGTCATGAACACGGAAAAACACTGTGCTTCAAAACAGAGTAGGGTATATCTGCAGTGCCGCAGCCCCATACACACTAGCTCTCTAACGATGATCCCTGGTGATCACAATAGATACAGCTAGAGGGCGAGGCTAATCACTGACACTATTGTGATGCAATAGCTATGTAACGTTGCAGTACATAAAGTACACAGGACTAGAAATGATAGCTTCTTGCTAAATCTGGTGCACCAATCTATTTGTTTAATGCAAATGATTGTCAGTACACTGTCTTTTATAAACTAAAGGTGCCTAAATTATGCATTACTATATTTCATCACAATAGAATAGATATAGCTAGGCTACTTACATTGTGATAATGTCAGTAGTAGCTAGCTGTATCTATTGTTTGTTTACACTTGAAATGTGTGTTTTTATTTTGTCACAATATTATTTGAAAAATATTGTGTAAAATTGAACTATTTCTGAGTTGCAGCACTTAAACATTAAATGGACTGTTATATCTTATTAAATTGTGGACATTTATTCATTCCCACTTATTAGACACTATTTCTGATGGTAAAATGAGCGTACAAAGCAAAATACAGAATTCTGAAATATTAAAACGAAAAAAACTGAACTTGGAAAAAAAAAATATGGAATTTGGATTTTTTTTTTACGGATTTCATATGGCTCTAAGCTCTGTAGAAACATCAAACTCTCAAGCATGAGGTACAGAAGCCAACCTAGACATAACCAAGAAGCTGAGATGGAGAAATATCACCATCTTCATTCTCAAAATCAACCTGAGCGCAAAAGAAAAGCAAAAGAGTCCATTAGTCCAACTGCAGCCCTTCGCAGTAGGTAAGACTTTCAGAGGAGGCGGTCTGGTTGCAAAGAAGAAAAGATAAGGTCCTAACGTTAGTGTTTGAGCCAGGATGACTTGGGTTGGGAGGGTTCAAGATGACCCCCTTTAAATTTTTTAGGGGGACACTGAGATATTTGATTAATTCTCCCACCTTCCTCTTCCCTGTGAACAGTTCAATATATACAATATGTACAAATAAAATGTGTTCATTCATTCAAATGGAGTGTTTATATATATATATAAAAAAATATATAGTTTCGAAAATATTCAGGTTTTTTTCTTAAAGGAACACTCTAACATTTTGGGAAATTTGCTTATTTGCCATCTACCCTGGAGTTAGACAATAAGATCCGTACCTTTTTTCTTCTCTGTCCATGCAGTAGGAGTAGGAAGACTAATGGAGGAACCTACTTCCAGTGACTGACGCTAAGCTAGGCTAACGGTGCGCATCTTCCTACTCCTACTGCATGCACAGAGAAGAAAAAGGGTATGCATCTTCTTGTCTAACTCCAGGGTAGATGGCAAATAAGCAAATTTCCCAAAATGTTGGAGTTTTCCTTTAAGGCGCAATCACATCCCTGTCTATAGCATCAGGCCTGTGCTGTGCTTTGCAGTACGGGCTGCGTTATATCGGGGGGCTGCTTGCAGCTGATGATTCAGAGAGGTTGTCACGTGCTGCATGTGTCTCAGTTGGATGGACACAGTGTTTTCTGCTGGCTTGATGATAAGGAAATAGGATTTAGACTTTTATTCAACTGAGGTTTATTCCATCTGCCAGCTGCACTCCCTCATTGTGTTCCTCCATCTCTGATGAGGAATTACCCTTCTATTTCTGCTCTCTCCCTTTCCACACTGCCTCCTGTTCACTAGGGCTGAGTACCGTTCACATTTGAACCGATACCAGTACCAGTTCCTGGAATTCGGTATCGGTACCCAGCGGTACCTTTTTTTCTGTACTTAAAGGCCCACTTGCAGGTTAAACCCTAGTCTTCAATTATGTGTAGTTTACATCATTGGTATCTATTTTCATTATTTATTTTTTCCCATTTGAGGCCAGAAATTCCACTCGGAAAGGGTTAAAAATGTCCACGCACAAATAACATGTATGGAGCCAATCAAAAAGCTTATCAGACGCTATCAGTGCCGTGACGTCGCTGAAGATAACTTTCCCCTACCTCTCATCCACTACAATGGAGTTTTGACGAGTGCAGAAAGCTATTTCCTTGATCCAAATGGACACCTTACAAGACGCAAATGGGTTTAATCGTCAGAGACTTTGATGGACCAGCTACTACTGCATTTTTGGTTGAAACAAAGGTAGTTATAACGTTTTTAATGTTGTTAAAAAAAATAACTACATGTACTGTTGTCAGTATGCAGCGCTATTGGCTGTCGCCTTATTCCCGTCACGGGTCATAGTACCAAGCTAGCTATATGGCTCTGGCTAACGGTAACGTTACCCCGCTAACGTTAGCATTATGTCTACTGTCGTGAACCATTTTAAATCGGGGCATGTAGAGGAGTTTCGGGAACGAGTAAAATGTGCAGGTCCTCTTCTCAGACCTGTGGGGCAAAGCACTGCACGCATCATGCCGGCTAGCAAGCTAGCTAGCTAGCTACACGTCACGGCATGTTGATAGCACGATAGTAGCCCCACAGTCACGAAACGGGCTACCACGATAGCTAACTAACGTTACCGTTACAAGCTCAAACCAGCGTTTCCGTTAGCCGGTAATTACCGGTATTTGACTGGCAAAATATGTTGAAGTCCGAATATTTAAATATCTCCGGTCATAATGTCCGGTGGAAATAATTCCTCTAAGCACAATTTAATCTAATCTAATAAAGCGCGGATGGCGCCGCTCGGATGTGAATCTTTTTTTTTCTTTTTTTGAGCCTGTCTGGCCACCATAATAACGACAAACAGCTATACGAGCGAGAGAGAGAGATGGCCAAACAAGCTAAACCTAACAAATATTTCATGAAACCAAGCACAAGCAGGTCTAATAATAATGACATTGACAACGAAGATGAGTCTTCTGAAGTCACAGAGACCGCCGATGCTCCCGCGGAAAATAAACAAATGTCGAGCGTTCAGGCGGCGGCCCGAGTGGAAAGTTAAATTCTCCTGGCTGAGGTACGACATTATAGTCTAGTAGTCTAGCGTCTATGATGTACGAGAGATAACATTGATTGAACGTACACAAAGTACACTTTATTGATTGAACCACAAAGAGCATCCCCAGTCTGCTGCTACCGTTGCGAGCCTCGCAGAAGTCCACCTGTTTCAATGCAATGGGGATCTAGTCGCAGGTACAAAACGGATAGGCAGAACGAGACGGGGTGAGTAAGTGTTGACATTTTTTAATCATAATGCAACTGTTGGTTGACTGCCGTGTCACATAGTAATGCATATAATTGATTATAACTAAATGTAGGCTATAATGAAATCAACAAACGCATTACGAGCATGTGGCTCGTCCTCTCGCTCTCTGCATGCAAACGAGGCAATGTGATGATCAACTACAGTTTGCTGTGTGTGAAGTTGAACATTATGATATGTGTGACGTGTCTGATACAACGAGGTGAAGCGATGTCGACTCGAGATTCATTTGGGGGTGCGTGTGACAGCTGCTGCAGTGCGCTGCTGGATCAGCGTATCGCACTAACTTGGGAGGCGAGAGATAGTAATTTGATTCTGCAAATCAATTTCTCATTCTTCGCTTGATGTAATTAATACAAATGTCCAATATAACGGAATTCGTTAGCTCATAAAAATGTGATTATAACAGACTGCTGTTTAAAACTCTGACCGGAATTTCAGGAATATGTCCGGGGATAGAAATCTTGCAGGACACTCAGACCGGCACGAATATGTTCTAACGGAAACGCTGGCTCAAACACCTTATAACTACTACTGTCGTGTCCATAAGTTCCCTGGCAGAATACTTTGTTTGTGAGGACAAATGTATACAGGAGTTAGGAGTTTCGAGAATGCCGGCTAGCAAGCTAGCTACTCACGTTATAAACTATACACAATATGTACAACGACACAATGATTTACATTAGTATTTACAAATATGGTAACGTGGTTGTGGCTTTTACAAATAGTGGTTAGCTTTAGAGATAAATGGCTATGATCACGGAGCAATAGTGTTAGGTGAAACAGATACTAGATCCTCGGCTAGCCTAGTAGTAACAAGAAGGCTCTTTGCTTCCTGCCACTACCTGCCTGTGATTCTCAGCGCCCCCCTGCTGCACTGTACCTTGTGTGACGTCATCATTAAGATGACACACGCACGCTATGAACCATGGATTAAAATATCCACGTGCGTGGTGGTTGTGGTTGGGCGGACAAAATGTTTGATAAAAACGCTAAAACTGGGTCAATTTCGATAAATCTTTTTCCCCTCTTCATGAAAGTCACCGTTGGCCTAGTCCACATTGTTTATTGAACAAAAATACAACATGCAAGTGGGCCTTTAACTCTGTAATAACGAAAATAAATGGCATGATCATGTATTATGTTTTTAAATGTTTAAATATCGGTCTGTACCCTTAACTCATTCAGCACCAATCGGGAGAAAAGTCGGGTTAACTCGCCAACCGTTCAGCGCCAATCACGAGAAAACTCAGGTTTTAATCGTTATTTATTTTATTAGCTATATCCATTCATTTTTCATCCATCCAGCCTGATGTTATCATTGGGAATGGGTCCAAGCTCGCAAAAGGGCAAATACCGTCGCCTACGCCTTCCAGCCGGTATTGCACTCTATTAGAAATGGTGTAGTTTCTTTTCTGGGCCGATCTGAGCCGTGCGGGCAGGGTTTAAATACTCCGGCAGGACGAACGTTTACAACGTTACATCTGCGATGCTGCCCCCCCCCCCTTCATATGCAATGCCGGACAATGTGGGACGGACCTCCACGAGCAGTATTTGGAATGGCGATCAGATAATTGGATAATTTTTTTTGCATTACATCAGAGACCAGGTAAGGACTCTATATATCCAATCTTGCGTTGATCTGATATTTCTTTCTACCACGATCGAAGCTGTCTGTGTGTGCTGTGTGTGGCTTTTTACCGTTGGCTGCGGTGGGGGGGGGGGGGGGGGGGGGTGAGCGCCCCGCTAGGAGGGCCATTTCATGTATGCACAAGGAAGGATAATAATGATAATCTATCGTTGATTTCAGGAAGATTCGATAATCGGGCGAAAAATGTCAACGTGTTTAGTGTATTCCACAAAACGCTATTATCGCGTCTTTTCCTGGGATTACTAAGAATCACCAAAACTACTCGTATTCAAAACGGTATAAAACGGAAATGTACGGATGAAAAACAATCTGTTAACTTTTGTGCATGTTGACTGGAAGCAACTCACTGACAATCGACGGGTGTATTAGACCCATAGCTATAATATAAGATATATTTTAAGCACTCGCAAATCTCGCAGTCTCCCCATTGATTTAAGCGATGGCGTTCTAGCGCCCCCTGAGTTAAAAGTACAGAGTTTGGGGCGCCCGAGTGGCGAACCATGTAATGTGCTGCGTCGCAATGCGGCCGACCCGGGTTCGATTCACGGACCCGCCGTTCTTTGCAGAATGTCTTCCCCTGCTCTGTCTCCCATTCCTCCTCTCTCTCTCTCTCTCTCTCTCTCTCTCTCTCTCTCTCTCTCTCTCTCTCTCTCTCTCTCTCTCTCTCTCTCTCTCTCTCTCTCTCTCTCTCTCTCTCTCTCTCTCTCTCTACCGGACTGCCCAGTAGTAAAAACCCAATAAAAAAAATCTACAAAAACATAACTTGTCCGAAAGGACAAGTAACATTTAAAAGTACTGAGTTTGGTACCCAACCCTACCTCAGTCCGAACACTCGTATTGGAAATTCATCCGACTTTTACTTTTACATTCGTCACAATTCTGCGCTGACGGGAGTCACTCTGTGAAATACAAACACGGAAGACGGCTGTGTGAAATCTGTTTCTGTGAAGCCATTAAGCCACCACTCCTGGCTCCAACTCCGCATCCACACACACACCTCCGTACAGAAGTAGCAGCCAGTGCTCCATAATCATTTACATTTTGGCTCTCTTTCTCCTCATCCTCGTCCTCCTCGTTATCATCTGCTCATGAATTCGCTGGCTTCCGCTGCACATCAACTTATAAATTGAACCGTAAGCGCTTGACCTCAGTGGCCTCCGTGTTTACTTTGGTACGACAGCGTGCTGCGTGTGACGTCTTTGTTATTGTTATCTTGTGCATGCGGGTCAAATCAGGACCACTACCCTTTCATACTGGAATTTGATATTGGCCACAACAAATAATTTCTTTATAATAATTTAAAAAGAAAATGTGAACAGCCAAAATAATTTGATCTGAGCAATACATCAGAATTGAGCACTAAGGCTTGCAGTGTGAACATAGCCTAGTGTGTAGTTGTGTCTTGGGTGCAAGGTGATAATCTCTAGTCACTCTGTACATTGCAATCAGCTTACCTCAAACACCCCCTTGCTGTGAGTGAAAGTGCTGTGTGTATGTGTGTACGTGTGTGTGTTTGCATGCTTGTGCATATGTACGTCATGCTCTGCACCTGTTTAACGATGAGATATGACCCCATAGGAAAAGGCATAGTTTCCATGGTGACAGCCCGCTCCTTCCCCACCCCCCTCCTTCCCCACCCCCCACTCACACCAGAGGAGGAAATGGAATGTGGCCAATATCTGCTGACTCATGGAGAAAGGGGGATTTGAGACACGCACATACACACAGATGTCTCCTCTCGCTCTAGCCCACGTTCATTCAGCGTGTGTGCGTGCGTGTGTCTGTGTGTGTGCGTGCGTGTCTAACTTGTGACTCACGCGTTGGGCAGCTTATCACTTGGAAGCCATTGTTACTGGTATCTGTTTCAGGCTACGTTTAGACGGAGAGAGTCTGAACAGAAACCGCAAAAGTCGTCTTACGGTTTCACTTTTAATTTTGCGTTTAGTTTTGGGATGGAATTCTCCGTGCAGACGAGGCTGTAACGACTCCAGACGACTGAGCCCCGCTGTCACACGATTGGCGCATATGTCACATGACGTGCTGTGAAGACCCGCCCTACTCTGCCTCTGATTCGCAGGCTGTGGGTGGGGAATGTGATTGGACCAAAGCAGAGTCACTCACAGACAGTGGGTCCAGTCACGCCGCGGGACAGATTATTGTGTATTTAAAAGTACTGCCAATGTAGCCTTCAGGTGATCGCCATGGATAGAATCAGACATGCTTTGTTTACGCTTCTAGGCTACTGACGCATGCCTGTGATGTAAGCAGTACACGCGACGAGAGCCTTGACAACCCTTTCATCATCGTTTTATGCGGTTTGACAGTTTAGATGAGAGCGCAAAGGTTTATCGTTTCTAGGAATTCCACCCTGGAAGGTAGTCTCACTTTTTTGCGGTTTCACCCCGTAAAAACGCTGTGTCCGTATAAACGAAAGGCACATCCGAAAAAATATTTTTGCGGATTCACCTGCTAGCGTTTCCGTCTAAACGGGGCCTCAGCTTTGATGCTAGTTTTGTGATTCTTCTGATTCTTTTTCCACGTTGAATGAAACTATAGCCTCGGTCTGTTTGTATCGTAGAGTAGAGGGAAGTTGTTTCTGTGGACTGTCTCAGGTTATCAGAACATGCTGTATAGACCTCATTACATGCTGCAGCACATCATTTACTGCTGATCTGATAATCTTTTTGCAGAACATCTGATCTGAGCTAAGGACTTTATTTTACCAGTATTGGGTTAATCAGAGTTATTTTTTCACATCGTTCGATTTTTCAGCCCGCTTCTCTAGCGTGCACACATATACTATCGATAATCTAGCGTTTATTTGAAAACTATTCATAAATCAGCTGGAAAATGACAACGTGTTGTAGGGGTGGACGGTATGGTCTAAAATTTATATCACGGTATAATCTGAAGCATAGACGGTAACGGTATATATCACGGTATCATCGTTTTTGATAAAATTTTTTTTTTTATTTTATATATATATATATTTTTTTTTTTTTATATAATATATATATTATATAATTAGACTTGTACTTGTATTATCTGCGAGACATCGCCACCACGCAACAAGCTCCACTGTCTGTGTGTACTCTAGTAGCCTCCAGCTACGGCCAGGATTCTCCAGAGCTGCATCTGGACCTATACTCGAGTAGCCTCGAGCAGAGCTACGGCCAGGATTCTCCGGCGCTGCACCTGGACCCTATTGGCATAACGTTACTTAACTGTGCTCAGCAAGCCCTCAGCTCGAATACGCATCGAATCAGTGTTATAAGACATTGATATCAGGAGCTATCTGTAGCTACTGCTAGCCGGATATATAACGTTAATACAACGCCTCAGTGAATTATTTAGTTCAATGGGACATTTCGTTTTGAACGGTGAACGTTAACGTGAGCTAACGGCTAACGGAGCTATCATACACGTCTACTCTCTACTAGACTTGATGGAGCGTTTGTTGATGTCAGGAGCTATCGGTAGCTGGCCGACTAGATACCGTTCGGTTAGACAATGCCTCATCATGTATTAAACTAAAAGTGAATAGTTGACTGGGTCATTTTGTAACGGTAGCTAAGCTAACGTTAGCTCAGGGAGACGTCCCGTCCCACTAGACTACTAGTAGACCCGTGTTTACATGCGTGCGGGAGGGGCTGGCACTGCGCGAAGCCTCCTAAATAACTTTTTCCAGTTCGCACATATCTATTATCTATGACTAATTCTATCTATTTTTAGGGGCAAATGCGAGTGAAATAGTCGCGCTGTGGTTACATGACGTCATTGCTATTTTAGAGCTGCACTACCGGTTACACGGTATAGGCAAAATCCATACCGTAGAGCAAATTCATACCGTTTATACCGTATACCGTTTATACCGTCCACCCCTAACGTGTTGTGTGTATTCCAGTAAATGGCTATTACTGCAGAATCTTTTTTTCTTTCTAGAAATTTCCAAAACTATACTCGTATTCAAAACGGTATAAAACGGAAATGTACTGATGAAAAAACAATCCGTTTCGTACATGTTGACTGCAAGCAAGTCATTGATAAGCGACGGGTACATTAGAACCATAGCCATAATTTAAGATATAGTTTAAGCGTTCGCAAATGTGCTCGTCCTCTCATTGATTAGAGTGGTGGCAACCAAGCGATAATTCGTCATTCATCGTTGGCAACCAATGTGTTAAGGAAGTACAGAGTATCGGGGAAGATACTCCACTCCTTCTACTCCGGGGCTGTAGAGAGCATCCTGACTGGGAACATCACTGCCAGCTGCCTGGTTTGGAAACTGCACTGCCCAGGACAGGAAGGCCCTACAGAGAGTGGTGCGCTCAGCAGAGCGTACTATGGGTATTGCACTACCACCCCTGCAGAACTTATACAATAGGAGGTGCAAATCCAGAGCCTGCAGAATAATGAAGGACCCTCACCACCCCACCAATAGCCTGTTCAAGCTGCTGCGGTCAGGCAAGCGCCTCCGCATACATGCAGCAAGAACAGAGAAACTCAGGCTCAGCTTCTTCCCCCAGGCCATCAGAACATTGAACACTGATCTCTCCACACACAAGCACACATGAACACACACACACACACCACACATTCTGCACTCTCTCACACACAAACACACCACAGGTCACTTTAAACACATAAGAAAAGGCCACTTTAAAGGAAAGAAAAAAGGTCACTTTAAAGGGAAAAAAAAAACATAATTGGATGTTTTTGTATAGTATAGTTAGGATAGCATAGTGACAAGAGTATTTGTATATTCTATAGTAGTGGAGGACTCATTACCTTTTATATTTTACCTTAGTACTTTTATCATGTCTATTTGATTTCTATTCTATTTTATTCTATTATTATTTGTATGTATTCTTTGCACAATTGAAGCAGGCACGGCCACCTTCATTTCACTATATGTCTTGTGTATGTATGTGATGAATAAACCTCTTGAATCTGCTTCGTTATGGCAGATAGGTTGAATAATACAACTCATATTAGTCTGCATAATAATGGGAACATTTATCAAACTAAATGTTGAATTGACATTCTCAAATATTTCTTTGCTTTTTAACAACTTTGACAACAAAATGATAATGTTACACCATGATTCACGATATATAAAAAAAAGTTAAACGCATAATACAATTGCACTGATAGACAAATAATAAATAATAATAATTAAGACATGGGGGATGTTTCACTGTGATTTTCCTCATTGCAGCTGCCCAGTGAAGATTAATTATGGCCATGCCGTATAGGTTCATAATATTTTTACGGAAGGATGTGGCCATTATTTAATAATTTTACTGTCACAACCTGGCGGGCCTTGGCTCCCCGGGCCTAATAACGAGCCCTACTGACTTGATCAGCTAAAATGTATATTGATGCTCGGTACAATAGCATATGTTGCATGTTAGGTAACTTGTGTGGAAGCCTGGAGACAGACAGGATTTAAAGAGATAACTGAGACTCAGCTTTCACTGCCTACGCCCAAAGACACACTCTCTTTTGTCCCTGGAGGAAAGCCCATTGGGCCCAGATAGATACCTGTTTCTAATGACTTGAAACATACCTGGTTACTAATCCCTCTGGGGTCAGAGCTAGCGATAGGCCGATTAATCAGGCGGATGACATTTTGAGATAATCGGCATTTAATCAGCATTGGCCACGAGGCCATTAAACTAAACATGTCTGCAGACCCATCTTGCATTTGTGTGCTTGCTTTTCTTTCTCCCTCTGTGTGTGTTTGTCTGTGTTTCAATACACCTACAGTATACAAGTTAACTTGGCACAGTGTTTAATGAGAGATGGTAGTGGATTCGTGGGACAGAATCTCCACATTAGTCACTTGGTAGATCACTGTGTGATGAGTGAACTATTTAAAATAAGTGCACTGCAGAGACTTAGAGTGCAGATCTATTTAAGTAAACAAGAGACAATGCAGACAGAGAATAAAATGAGTGTTAAACAAATTTTCATTTAAGTTTAGCAATTTTGTGTCTCATTTGTTATTATTATTAAAATGTTGTATTTTATCAGATGCAAAAAAAGAAACCATTGGCATATCATCCATCGGCTGCCCTGCTCTCTAAATATCGACCATTGAAAAATCAGTCAACCACTAGTCAAAGCCCTTTTTGGGGGAGTTGTGGGGTGCTGGGGTGGGGTTAAAGATAAACAGTAGATGCCACATACAAGTGCCATACACCATTAGAAAATCAGGAACCTACGGAATAACTTGAGATACAGTTACAGTTACTGTTGCCAATCTTTCCTATCTATTAATATTAGATTACATTACATTACATTCAAATGTATTATACAGCATAAGTACAGTACAACGAAAAGTGGTTTGGCATCCAACCAGAGTGCAAATGTAACAGTAAAGTTGCAATAGTAATATACAATGTACAGGCTATTAAACTGGGTATAAAATACAACAATTAGTACTACTGAGTAATAGTGCTAATTAGGGCTGCACGATTAATTGAAAACAAATCACGATCTCGATTCATAGACCTATGCGATCTCATTTCTAAATTATGACTTTATTTTCCTTTTACTTGATGACGAAAAATATGAATCGTTTGAGAGAATCGTGATCTCAATTCTTTATTTTTTTTAAACTTTTTCTCCTGTTTTTCGGCAACGCTGACAGCCGGATTCGATACCAGTGTCTCTCGCGTTGGTGACGAGCGCTTAGTCCGCTGCTCCACCCAGCCGCCCTTCGTGATCTCAATTCTCCAAAAAATCGTGCAGCCCTAGTGCTAATCAGATGTATGTGCAGAGTTGTAGTATTAATATGTACAGTGATACAGGTGTAAAGACACTATGGTAGTAAGTGATACTGATCAGCAGCGTAACTAGTAGGTAGGGATATGTATAGATATAGTATCTACAGATATGTAAGATTATATGCAGGTATGACAGCGGTGCTGTGCTGCGCACACGCTGCCGTAATCCAGGAATCCATATTTGCGCACGCTGCCGGAGAAATAACTTAAAACGACTAGGGATACCCCGATCACGTTTTTTGCCACCGATACCGATCACCGATCGTCGTGAGCCATATCGGCCGATACCGATCCGATACCGATCACTTTTGATTAAAAAAGAAATGAAAAATTATTTTATATAATTTTTTTTTTTTTTTATAAAATAATTATATATATTATATAATTAGACTTGTACTTGTATTATCTGCGAGACATCGCCACCACGCAACAAGCTCCACTGTCTGTGTGTACTCTAGTAGCCTCCAGCTACGGCCAGGATTCTCCGGAGCTGCAGCTAGACCCTATACTCGAGTAGCCTGCAGCTACGGCCAGGATTCTCCGGAGGTGCAGCTGGACCCTATTGATCATATTCAACAACATGCCCTCAGCTCGAATATGCATAGAATGAGTGTTATAAAACATTGATATCAGGAGCTATCTATGGCTACTGCTGGCCGGCTATATAACGTTGATACAGCTGAGCTGGCGTCAGCTAACATGAGCTAGCTGAGGTATCATACACCCGTCTCTACTAGAGTTTGCTGGAGCGTTTGTTGATGTCAGGAGCTATCGGTAGCTGGCCGGCTAGATACCGTTCGGTTAGACAATGCCTCATCATGTATTGGACTGGAAGTGAATGGTTGACTGGGTCATTTTGTAACGGTAGCTAACGTTAGCTAAGGGAGACGCCGTCCTCCCGGCTCCCGTCCCACTAGACTACTAGACCCGTGTTTACATGCGCGCGGGAGGGGCTGGAGGGAGGAGCAGACGCCGCACAGCTCCCGGTGTCTGAGACAGAACTCAGCGAGATGAGCGAGTGAGATCGGGTTTGACGATCGGCGAAAATAAAGCATTATCACCGATCACCGATCGCATATTTATACTGATTATCGGCCGATCGATCGGGGCATCCCTAAAAACGACCTTAGAATTGTTCGAGATAGGTTATTCATGTTCATGGAGTCATGTGCGTGTGAATTTGCTAGGATGTTTTTGGTGTGTCCGCTGACTAGGGCTGCACGATTAATCGTTTTTTAATCGAAATCGCGATTTGGAATGATGCAATTATCAAATCGCCAAGCCTGCAAGAAAAAAAAAACATTTTTTTTTTTTTTTTTTTTAACCAGGAAGTCCCATTGAGATACAAGATCTCCTTTGCAAGGTAGACCTGGCCAAGATGACAGCAATAACATTTGCAATACATCACACAGCAATAAAATGTGCGATACATCACACAAGAACATAATAAATGTGCATGTATACAATACATCACATGTAAACACAAAGCAGAATAGTCTACATGATAGTAAAAGTGTATAATACAGGGTAATACAGTAATTTTGCAGTTGGGACCCGACTACAGAAAGCAGCAACATTCTTCTTGTAAATTTTTTTTTAAATATGTTATAATCGCATCGCAAATCGCAATCGCAATATCTGTCAGAATAATCGCAATTAGATTATTTCCCAAAATCGTGCAGCCCTACCGCTGACACTAGAAGTGCTCTGGAGGCCCAGGTAGCTGCATATTTGTACACTGCAAAAAATGAAATCTTATCAAGTGAAAATATGGGAGATCATTTATATATAGGCTGAAGATAAGCGGGTATTATTATTTGGTACAATAAGTCCAATATTGAGTAGAATTATCTTGAATTATCTTATTCCACTGGCAGATAATTTTGCTTATTTTCTTCTTGATTTTGGTCAATTTAATCTTGTTTTAAGATAAACAAACAAAAACAAACAATCTTTGTAATGGCAAAAATATACCTTTAAACAACGATGTACTAATTCATCTGAATACATTGACCTTTTGACTTGCAACTTGTCACCTTTGCATGGAACATCCTGTCTGTAGTCTGCACCCTCTGTCTGAAAACCACACAAGTGAACTGCCGACACCTGTTTCTCAAGAATAGCTGTTTCTCGAGAATGACTGCTCTCAGAGAAATAGCGAGGGGCCATGGTCGTTAAACCGCTAAGGTTTCCTGTGGCAACTTTGCCCCTCTTTGCAACAGCTCACCAACAGGTTTCAGACATGGGGGACAGCATAAGCACTAGGGGTGGGATGATACATCGATCCAGATCGATATATCGATCTATTATCATTTATCAAATAGGATCGATGCAACGTAAAAAGATCGATTCATATTGCGATACTCGTGAGCATATCCGCCCGGCTGGCTGCAACAACAACAGTAGCTCAGCGCAGCTCAGCGTGTGTAGACGTTTCCTATTTTGCCCGAAATAAGTGCCTGTTGTTTTTTTCCTCACAAGGGGTCAAATGCATCTAACATGCTTTCCATCCTCGCCATTCCTTTATGCCCACGTCACGTTAAATACCTAAATTAACGTTGCGTTAGCGTGAGCTAACTAAGCTTATTACATGGCGTTTTAACATTCGCCGAAATGCTTGATTGTGATTGGTCAATAGCGCTTGTCAGAGGTCCGTTATTACTCGATAACGGACCTCTGCCGAGTAATAATGACCGCTGTGCGCAGCTGGACCAATCAAGCCCACTGACATCAGTGCAATCAGACCACAGACCTGCTGGCTGCTGGCGAAGCTGCCGGCGATGACAGCGGGAACGACCGAACAGAACTGCGTCTGCATTTGATCTCGTCTTGTCGATGGTGTAAAATGAATTATATTGTTAGTAAGTTAGCCATGTAATAAGCGGGATAATGTATAGCCTATACTCGGTCATTGTCGCAAAATAATTGACCTTCACTGACGTTTAAAACACCTCTGCGAGGCGCCTCGGTATTTTATACAGCGCTGTGATAGGATATTAATATCGAAAAAAAAATAAACGAACCAAAAACAGTGAACAGGAGGTCTATTTGTATTAAAAACAATAGATTGTTTTTCATTTAAATGTCTGGAAGAGATCAAAAATAAAAATGTCAAATGATATTTCCATTGCCTTTTTTGTTGTTGATGTAAATGTTACTAAGTGTTAACACTTTGAGTGCCACGCCGGGTTTTCCTTTTTACCCCCTTGATGCCACCATCCACTTCAATGTTAACGTTAATATCGCCTAATCTATGTTTTAAATTATGGCTATGTGTCTAATCTGCCCATCGCTTATCAAAGACTATTTTCCAGTCAGTGCTGTCAAGGCAGATTGGTTTTTTATCGCGTCATTTCCATTTCAGAGCATTTAGAAAAGCACCCGTCTATGAAAATCGTCTTTTACTGGAATATTCCACAACTTTGATATTCGTCTGCCTTTTTATGAATCGTTTTCAAATAAACGCTAGATGATCAATATTATACGTGCATGCAAGCACATTCGGGCCGCGCACGGATAATCGCCGCATTGATTTCCTCTTGGACTTTTACAGTGAAACCGAAAGAGCCCATTTCACAAAACAGCTTATAACTTCATCAAAATTAGTCTGATTATCCTAACACTGATAACATAGATTCCTTACCTGACATCAGATGGTATCCAACTGGTATATTCCAATTCCTGATCACCATTCGAAAAAATCGATAAGTGTATAGATCCAACGCGATACAGTAGAACTCCATGATCAGCGGGGCTCAGAGGCTCCAGAATGAACTGTGGTAACCCCGGCTGGATCAGTGGACTGGAAAATGTGGAGTACCGGATTTTTTTCCCCATCCATTTTCATTGAGTCCATTCCAAAATCCCTTATGTCATCTGGGAGACGATAGGGGGGCGCTTTTTTCCACATATGATCGCCGGCGGTGCTCGTGTATACTCGGGTAGGCTCGCGTGATAAATCGCTAAAATAAAAAAAAATCAGAGAAATGTCGTGAGTGGCTTTCAACCACATAAAAATAAACCCGAGATATCTCATGTGTGGCAGTTAAAGTGTTAAATGGGCATATAATATCGTCTCTTATTACATGGCGTTTTAACATTCGCCGAAATTGCTTGATTGTGATTGGTCAATAGCCCCCGACAGCGGTGAATAATTTTTCGATAACCACCGGTGATTATTGTTTTTCGCAGCTGAAGTAATCAAGCCCCACTGACACACACTGTTTCAGTGCAATTAGACACACCTGCCGGGCTGCCGGCGATAATAATAATCACTTTATTTGGGCTGACAGAGCCACAGAACAACTGCGTCTGCATTATCTCGTCTTGTCGATTTTGTAAAATTAATTAGGTATATTGTTAGTAAGTTAGCCATGTAATAAGCGGGATAATGTATAGTTATACTCGGTCATCATCGCAAAATAATTGACCTTCACTGACGTTTAAAACACCTCGCCGAGGCGGCTCGGTATTTTAAACTCTGTCGGTCAATTATTTTGCGACAATGACCTCGTAGCTATACATTATCCCTTACATATCGATCGCAGGCACCTGAATCGAATCGTATCGTATCGTGGCAGACATTGTGATATCGGAAAATATCGTATCGTTGTCCAAAGAATCTATATCGTATCGTGATGAAACTGGTGATTCCCACCCCTAATAAGCACATGCTTTCCAAATGTTATCTCACACATTCTCGCAGCACTCCTTTGTACTGTCAAGACTGTGTCCGGTCGTATTCAAATAAAGACAACGAAACGTTTCTTTGATTCCAGTTTAATCTTTATTTCATCAGCTTTATCGAATCGTTACCATAGAAATATCCCATAATAAAAAATGAAAAAATAATACATTAAATACATTTTATTTGATTTATTTGTTTTATTCGGGGGCTAGTCTAGTTCATAGCAGCGGCGGTCCTGATTCAGCAGCGGCGCAGCGTAACACTGTGCTATTATACAGAGTTATATGGGTTATATGCAGGTGTATAAGTATGTAGTTCAAGTTTCTTTATAAGTTGTCATACAAAAATACAGAATACTTATAAGAAATGCTTCTTTCTGTTTTGCTCCTGAGTGTGTGCTAGATAAAAATAGATAAGTATAAAATAAGTATAAAATAGAAAGTCAAAAGTATATAGATGGGGGGAGCTCCAGTAGCTCACCGCGTACCTCGAGCGCTATTTCGGCGCCGGGGACAACCGTGCTCGTCACGGATCTGGGGTTAGCGAGTTCGATTCCCGGACTGCAGCCGTATCTTTCTCAGAGTGTCTTCCCCCCATCTGTACCCATTCAAACCTGTTTCTGTCGGTCATTCTTGACCAGAGAAAAATGCGATAAACGCAAAAAAGAGCCAGCGGAATGGCCAAAGTTTAAAAACAAAAAAAAGTATATAGATGGATTATATGCAGGTATATTATTCAGACATATATCTATATATACAGTAAACATACATTATGAATGATATATACAGTATATACATGCTATAATACAGAGTTATATGGGTAGGAGGTAGGTACTTATAATTATTATAAATCTAGGTATACACAAGCGCACTACGCAAGCATGCAGACACACTCAAAGATTACGTATACAAATAGTAAGGGTGCCTATGTGTTCAATCTTGTCTAGTGTTGTGTCAAGACATTGCCCTTTGGCTGAAAGAAAGGCAGTCAGTCTGTTAGGCACACAGACAACAGAATGTCTTAAGCAGGCTTGAGTGAGAGTTTCCAAAGCCAGCAAGCTACTCTCCCTCCAGAACACCCCTCTCCCGTAGCCCTCCCAACCATATAGTAATACCTTGGGTTTGTAGCAAACCTCCAGCCAGCAGTCTCTCTTTGGTCTCTCTCCATAAGCAAAGTACAGGTCAGGGTTTATGACCTCGGCCTTCGCTCAGATGAGTCTCACTCATCATCACGCCTTTCAATGCTTCTGTCCTGTGTGTATGCAAGGTCACATCGCTCAATAACACATTATACACTGAACCTGTGATAGCGACTCAAAGGCGATTGGTTGACTGACTCGTGGGCATAATACTCAGCAGAGAGAGAGAGAGAGAGAGAGAGAGAGAGAGAGAGAGAATATCTTAATAACAATGGATATATGAAATAGACTGCAATGAATGCTCTCTAGCCTATAGCTATTGAATATGGTACATTTAGAAATTGTCTTGCTTTTTTTTTTGTTGAGACCTGCATATTAACCCTTTCTCTGCCACGCTTATGTACATCCTTATACCATCCTCTGCCAGCTCTATTTGTCTATGGAGAAGTTCCCCTTCTTTGCAGGGCTATAACTTTTTAAATTGTATTGCTAAATTGACATTACTATGGCCCATTCAACGTCAATTATCTATCGTTTAGGATGTAGCAACGTTCTACTTTTTCATTCACATATTCATACTAAAATACGGTCTAAAGTATAAATATGTTTTTATCGTTTTCTGCAGCATTCTGCAGAACGTGATTTATAGCCCTAAATGCATTATATTGATGATCAAATACAGTTTGATAGCGATCGGCGCCAGATAAAACATTTCAAATGTACGTGCTTCTAGAAGTTACTACTCATCATCTGATGTTGACCGGATGGTTAAAAAGTGTAAAATATATATATATATATATATTAGGGGTGTAACAGTACACAAAATCCACGGTTCGGTACGTACCTCGGTTTTGAAGTCACGGTTCGGTATTTTTTAGGTACAGGGGGGGGGGGGGGGGGGGGAATTAGCTTTTCATTTATCTATTTATTTAACTGTATTAAACAATATAAAACGAATTGGCCATAATTGACTGAGCAAACTAATGCTTACTGCTGTAACCTACTAACAACACTTAAGTAAATCTGAAGATTATTATATAGCAGACAGATGCCTTGGAGGATAAGTTGTGGACAACTGTAGCGTGTGCTTGTTTATACATAACCCCTTTCATGACTGTGATGCTTGAATACAGGGGCAGGGCTTGCATCACAGTCATGAAAGGGGCTAATTTATAGAGCTGGTGGTATGACTTGCTGGCTGAAATACGGACGAGGGAATGAATTAATGAAAACTTTATTAACAGATTGCAGAATGGGTACAATACAGTATGGCTCAATACACACAATTGTTAAGGGGATGCAGACCAGAGAAAGACGTTTGTCTTGTTTACATCAGGGTCCCCCATTTTCAATTCATAGTGCTAGGTAGCGGGGCTATATTACTTTTAGGTCGCTTTCACACAGGGGCTGTTTGGTCCGGACTATCGGACCAGAAGTCGATAGTCCGGTTTTTCGGGTTTGTGTGAATGCGCAGTCGAACTCGGTCCGCGGACCAAACACGCGAACTCGGTCCTCCAAAAAACATATGTCTCGGTTCGCCTTCATCGGACCAAACGCGGACCAAACGTAGTCAGTCAGGCATCTTGGGTAGAAGGAACACCGCAGCTTATTATTATTATTAATACCGCGCGCAGCACACTGCATCTATCTATCTATCTATCTATCTATCTATCTATCTATCTATCTATCTATCTATCTATCTATCTATCTATCTATCTATCTATCTATCTATCTATCTATCTATCTATCTATCTATCTATCTATCTATATATCTAACTGTGCATCTTGGGTAGAACAAGGAAGAAGAAAAAAACACGGCTTATTATTACCATGGCGCGGCATTACAAGCACACTGTGTAAACATGTCTCGTGGACAGACTTGGGTGATCCGCTGATCTGGAGTCAGACATGGCTCGCAGTCCACACACACAGACACACACACGCACGCGCGCGCGCGCGCACACACGGGCTCGCAGCCACACAAATTTCCACTCTCTATCAATGCCACGCCTCTGCTACTATCACTGCTACGCAGTTTGTGTATTTCCGCATTTCACTTCCTGAAGGGGAGGGATTTCCACTCTCCATTGTGTCCAATAGACGAGCGCCCTTTTCGACCGCGTGACATTGTTCAGAAAGTTCGGTGCGCTTGACAAATTGCTATGTGAACGCAGGCGAACCAAATGAAGAATGCAACAATGTTGCAACTTCACCACCAGAACCGCACCGAGTCCACCAAAACTATATGTGAAAGCGACCTTAACGTGCTTAAACCCAGTGTTCTCGACAACGGAGTATGGTCGCAGATCTGCTGCTATAAAAACACATATGGCGTTTGTTATTGCGTTGGCCCGGTCTGAATTAATAGCGAGATGCTTCTTGAATGCAACAGGGAGCTGGGTTTGCACTAGCATATGTTTCTTCCGTGTACCAGTGATATTCACATTCGGGTGATGCCGTTTCAAATGCGTGATAAAGTTCGGAATAAAGTTGAACAATGACATGGCTCTGGCTTGTCAGTTAGTATTGACTCGCCATACTAAAGCTAATATGCGATGCTGAATTACAGCTCTCGTGTAGCTGCGCGCTGCGTGGAATGAACAAACAACATCCGGTTAGTTGTGCACGTTATATTAGGGCCGGGGGGATTTAAGTTCCGCAAAAAAAGGTTCCATACCGTTGCAATCGCTCGGTGCACAGCGCGTACTGTACCGGAGGACCACATTGAGGCGGTACAGTACGTATCTGCGTACTGTTACACCCCTAATATATATATATATATATATATATATATATATATATTTTTTTTTTAATGGTATCTCACGTGAATCGATACTCGGTAGTACCGACGTGTTTCGGTAAGTACCTTTAAAAGTACCGAATTCGGTACCCATGCCTAATCATAAGTGATGAATCTGAGAGGAGAGTGATAGACAGAGTCCAGAGTTAAGGGTTGAGGCTGCAGCATGCTTATAAATTACATCACCAAGAATAGAAGACTGAAAAGAAAACTGCTTCAACAACCCTCCTACTGATCAAAGGAAAACGAGTTCTGTTCCGTATAGGAAGCCACATTTCTGTCGCAACTTGGGAGGCAAGGTTGTCCACATGAATGAATGAATGAATGAATGAATGAATGAAAACGTTTATTTAAAATGGACACCACAGCTACATTGGACCAGCCACAGTGGACAGACCAGATGCGTTGTTTTGCGTGTTTATAGCACAAGTGCTAGTTTTCAACACTAGTCCATTGAGGCTTTTCTAAAAGATATAATAAAATGAACAGTAAAATACAGAATTAAAATCACAAATCAGAACAAATAGTGACCAGAGCAAGAGTCCATGATCAAAACAACAAAACCAGTCCGCATCTACATATGTGAGCACTGCTGCTTTGATTTCAGCCATACCTTGAGTCCTCTGCTGAAGACGTTGGCATTGGACTCCAGTTTTAAGCCAGTGGGCAGAGAGTTCCATAAGTTTGCCCCGTTAACAGAGAAGGCAGACTGTCCAAACGAACTCTTGCACATGGGAACAGTACAGTCACCATTATTGGAAGCTCGTGTGTTTGCTCTATTAGAGCTCCAACGTCTAACCACCAGTCCAGAAGATAATGATGATACATGATTGTGCAAACATTTAAAAAGTCTAATATTAAAAAGAATTACAAAATTGTCAAACGTGAAAAGATTGTGCATACTCAACACTGCAGTGATGCCATGGAGTTTAACATGGAGTTTAAATGTAAATTTCTCATCGATGTTGTTGCACATTCTTGGTGTAAAGAGATTCGCTGCAAAGAAAAACCTAGTTTTTAATGCATAGGTACATAAACTAGAATACGAGGTTCACTGGTGCATTTCTATGTAGCTGTAAACTGGTGCCAGAGAGCTCATCACCAGAGTCTCCGCTAACGAACGTCCGCTCCGCTCCTCCCACCTCCCCGGCTCCATTCACAGGTTGCGTAACGGAGAAGCGCACTGGCAAGGCGGCGCGGTACAGGAACGGGTAGGCTTACCGTGCCGTGCTGGTCAAAGGAGAGGGAACAGGACCTCTGTCTGTGTGCTCCGTCGGAGCCATGTGACCGAGTGAGCTATCTGACCCAGGTATGGCACCTCCCTCTGGGCCCCGCACACACACACACAGAGCAATCCATCTCTGGCCGGCCCTTATCTACCACTGGGCTGCCGCTCTGAGTGTGTGTGTGAGAGGAGTCTTTGAGAAGAGTTGTTCTACCCTGGTCACTCTGATAGCCATATCTATACTCCCTGCCAGCCGATGGACTGCAGAACAACGGGCCCATTGTGTGTCAGAGTGTGTGTGTGTGTCTTGAGTCTAGTACTTGTGTGTTAAGCCATAAGAAATTGCTTTTCTGTTGTGGCGCAAATGTCCTACCAGCTCTCTGGGTGTGCGATTATGTGTGTGTGTGCGTGTGTCCGTATGCTCTTGGCTGTGCGCTTTTGTGCGTGCACGTGCGCGTGTGTATCTGTGTGTGTGAGTGTCGGATGTGCTGCAGCATAATCTGCGAGAGGCTGAGATGTGGGTCAGTGGCCACGGCTCAGTGCGGAGGGGACTGAAGGACTAGAGGACAGACAGCTCAGTGGACTGAAGGACTAGAGGACAGACAGCTCTGTGCGGAGGGGACTGAAGGACTAGAGGACAGACTGCTCTGTGGACTGAAGGACTAGAGGACAGACAGCTCTGTGCGGAGGGGACTGAAGGACTAGAGGACAGACTGCTCTGTGGACTGAAGGACTAGAGGACAGACAGCTCAGTGGACTGAAGGACTAGAGGACAGACAGCTCAGTGCGGAGGGGACTGAAGGACTAGAGGACAGACAGCTCAGTGGACTGAAGGACTAGAGGACAGACGGCTCTGTGCGGAGGGGACTGAAGGACTAGAGGACAGACTGCTCTGTGGACTGAAGGACTAGAGGACAGACAGCTCAGTGCGGAGGGGACTGAAGGACTAGAGGACAGACAGCTCAGTGCGGAGGGGACTGAAGGACTAGAGGACAGACAGCTCAGTGCGGAGGGGACTGAAGGACTAGAGGACAGACAGCTCAGTGCGGAGGCGACTGAAGGACTAGAGGACAGACAGCTCAGTGCGGAGGGGACCGAAGGACTAGAGGACAGACAGCTCAGTGGACCGAAGGACTAGAGGACAGACAGCTCAGTGGACTGAAGGACTAGAGGTCTGATAGAGCCATATGAAATCTGCGTTCACGGAATCGCGGAATTGACCAATAAAAATGGAATCAACTGTAAACGTGGAATATTGCAGAATTTGCCCTAATCTGGACTGAAATCCCGTGTTCGGGAGAACATGGAACGTTTGGTGCAAAGCAAACACGACCAGGGACGCTACAGTGTGTTACACACAACACACAGCAATTTCCAAGCGTCTAGCTCAGGGGTGGCCAACCAGTCAGAGACTACGAGCCACAAAAAAATGACTGTGGTACCACAAAGAGCCACACCATATACCAGCATTTCTCAACCTTTTTTTTCAGTCACGGCACCCTTCATGTGTTTATAGGTCTCACCCTCTGGCCTCTGAAGTTGCTAATGTCTTTTTTATTTGGGCCTCACAGGGTTAAAAGTACCCTGTGAGACCCACGGTTGCAAAATTACAAAATCACTTTTAGCCATTTAAAAAAATAATGTTTATTTAAAAAGTTAAAGGGGAACTATTTTACTATTTCTTTCACTATTTGGGCACTTTTACACAATTCCTGTGAGTCTATGGAACACCTAGGTTTTTTTCAAAAAAAATGCATTGTTTTGTATTTCTAATCAAGTACTAAAAACCGCATTTTTCTACCTCAAGATCTTAAGCCGTTTTGAGGCTGGGCTCCAACCACTGTGTGGCCTGGTGCCAACTGCCACATCAACTGCCACATTATTATGCAGCTGAGAAATCTCTGACATCACAGATATGCACATTTTCAGATGACTCAGTTCAGTGAGGGTGAATATTGTGAGAGGAGAATTGGAAGAATTCGCCAATATGAGAATTAGAGACATATATCCTATTAATATAAGTCCACATAGCTAAGAAACAATGGTAAACACTGAAAAAAGCCATTTATAAGATAGTTCCCATTTAAGCACATGTATAGTCAATTGGTCCTGTTGTTCAGCCTCACAATGCTATTTGATAGTAAATGTGTTTATATGTCCCACCCTCTGGCCTCTGAAGTTGCTAATTTCTTTTTAATTTGGGCCTCACAGGGTTAACCTCTTAAGCCCGAGATATACAGTAAAAGTGTATATTTTCAGCATTATGTTTGTTTACCAATTATTTTAACTGTTATTAGTGAAATATAAGATTATAGAAATCTCAGGGCATTGAGTCGGAAACCGGCGCATATTGACAGGAGGAAGTGGCACAGCCAAAAGTGAGTGTAGTCTTTTGAAGGAAGAGACTCAGGGCTTTCAAATTTCGAAAAACTACCCTACCCAGCTCACACCAGCCCCTGTCAATCATCTGACTTCTGGATTAACTTTTTAATTTCTCTTATTTTTTGGGATTATCTCCCACAAACCTGAACGTTATTGCCATAAAACAGAACGCAGTTAGTTTCTCTACCTTTCTGTGAACGTCTTGCAAAAAACGGTGTTGCAATATGATGAAAAATGGTGGAGAAATTTACATTATAAAAAAGATGGCAGAATTCAGTACTGTATCTACAAAACCTTCTGTTTAATCATCTTCCCTTTATTCTTTTGCTTATATTTTTCAGGTCTGGTCAATTTTAGCATGGTGTTATTTACAGTCAAAGATAATTTTTTTTTTAAATAGAATTGATATTCTCCTTTGGTTCATTACAATTTACTCAAGCCTAGTAACAGTCACACTATTTCTGACACTGATCCATATATGTCCCTAGATTCAGATACCAAGAACATGCAAATGGACCATTTAAAAAAAAAAAATTAAATGTTTATTCTACGTCCTTATGGAATGAGTGACATAAAAAAAAAAAAAAGTACGTTTTTTTTTTTTTTTTTTTTTTTTTATGGATGGAAGAGCCGCACATTGACGGGCAAAGAGCCGCATGCGGCTCGCGAGCCGCGGGTTGGCCACCCCACTCTAGCTGCTTCGGTGTTAACGCTAACGTCGGAAGAAATTCCACACTAAGCCCTAAATTCAGAGCAGCGCAGTATCCTAATGACTTGTATATGACCGGCGATAAGGTGTTTTGCTAATTCTGTCAACATGCCGTGGAATGGACTTGCAAAACACGTGCGAAGATCACTCTCCAAAAGCCATGTCAGGAACACGGAAAAACACTGTGCTTCAAAACACACAAGTAGGGTATATGCAGTGCCGCAACACACCAGCTCTCTAACGATGATCCCTGGTGATCACAATAGATACAGCTAGAGGGCGAGGCTAATCACTGACACTATTGTGATGAAATAGCTATGTAACGTTACAGTGCATAGGACTAGAAATTATAGCTTCTTGCTAAATCTGGTGCACCCATCTATTTGTTTAATGCAAATTATTGTCAGTACACACTAGGGCTGTCTTAAATACTTCAAAGCTTCGTTCGATGGGCATGGGATTCGAATATGAAAATAAAATTCGATTATTTAAAAAAAAAGAAAAAAAATATATGATTTAATTTTTTTTTGCTAAATCAACTCTGCCTCTCTGTTAATTACAACAAGCAATGCTGTTTGTTATTTAAGATGAGGTCGGACTCTGCACTGACAGATTTGTGTTCATTGTGCTGCTTTTATAAAGCCTCAAATGACGGCTTACAATATTTCATGAAAGCAAAGTGTTTTGTTTGTCTAAGATTTAAAAAGGTTTAAACTTTACAGCACTGACAAAGTTGAACAAAGTGCTGTACAAGTCCCACAATTTTTTTTAACCCTTTAATCGCCGTTGACGCTGAAACACGTCATTCCCCGCCATGCTTATTCTGCCGATGACGCTGGACAGCGTCTTTGATATCAATATTTCAAAAATCTGTGATCGAAATCATATTTCTCCCCCGGAGACATTATATGTACTGGTGAGCCCCTATCAACTCTCTAACGGTTCAAGAGCGCCATCTGGTGGCCGATCTGCAGATCGCCCAGGGAAGAAACAGGGAAGTGGAAGCTGGTGCTCATTTCAATTTGGTCCGATCACTCGCTATAGGTCCCGGGACTCGAGCTCGACACAATGGATATCGATCCGTTGCCAATAACTCGATAAACAACATGATTTGGACGTATATACTATTATACAACCTGGAAATGGATCGGATATTTCGACATCCCATAATAGAAAATATTCTGTTCCACGCTCATCTCCCAACGGCGAGAGGAAGCTACGGTGAGTTTCAGCGTTATTTTGTAATGTCTTCTATACTAACTGCTCCAATGATCATATCACCCACACTAGATGAATGATATAACGTTGCCCACGGAATTATAAACGACCCCCCGCCCATCCGGTCAACATCAGATCATACGTAGTAACTTCTAGAAGTACGTCCATTTGCCTTTTTTTTTTATCTCGCGCCGATTGCTATCAAACTGTATACAATCATCAATATAATGCATTTAGGGCTATAAATCACGTTCTGGAGAAAGCTGCAGAAAACGATAAAAACATACTTATACTTTAGACCGTATTTTAGTATGAATATGTGAATGAAAAAGTATAACGTTGCTACACCCTGAACAATAGATATAGGACTTTGAATGGGCCATGGTAATGTCAATTTAGCAATACAATTTAAAAAGTTATAGCCCTGCAAAGAAGGGGAACTTCTCCATGTTAAATAGGGCTGGCGAGGGATGGTAAATTATGAATTTAACCCCGGCGATCAAAGGGTTAATATATATTTTATTTACATTTAAAAAAAAAATATTTCGAAGCTTCGAATTCAAATCGAATCTCGGCCCTGAAGCTTCGAATTCCAAAAAAAAATCGAAGGTCAGCCCTAGTACACACCAGCGTTTCCGTTACAACATATTCGTGCCGGTCTGGGTGTCCTGCAAGATTTCTATCCCCGGACATATTCGAGAAATTCCGGTCAGAGTTTTAAACAGCAGTCTGTTATAATCACATTTTTATGAGCTAACGAATTCCGTTATATTGGACATTTGTATTAATTACATCAAGCGAAGAATGAGAAATTGATTTGCAGAATCAAATTACTATCTCTCGCCTCCCAAGTTAGTGCGATACGCTAATCCAGCATCAAGCTCCCGCCCCGCAGGCTCGCACTGCAGCAGCTGTCACACGCACCCCCAAATGAATCTCGAGTCGACATCGCTTCACCTCGTTTGCTAGCTCGTCGCCACATGCAGAGAGGACGAGCCACATGCTCGTAACGCATTTGTTGATTTCATTATAGCCTATATTTAGTTATAATCAATAATATGCATTACTATGTGACACGGCAGTCAACCAACAGTTGCATATGATTAAAAAATGTCAACACTCACTCACCCCGTCTCTCGTTGTGCCTATCCGTTTTGTACCTGCGAGAACAGCGGGGTCGTCTGGTTGGTTCGACTTTGATATATCCCCACTGGAACAGGTGGACGTCTGCGAGGCTTGCAACGGTAGCAGCAGACTGGGGATGCTCTTTGTGGTTCAATCAATAAAGTGTACTTTGTGTACGTTCAATCAATGTTATCTCTCGTACAACATAGAGGCTAGACTACTAGACTATAATGTCGCACCTCAGCCAGGAGAATTTAACTTTCGACTCGGGCCTGAACGCTCGACATTTCTGTTTATTTTCCGCGGGAGCCACCACGGCATCGGCGGTCTCTGTGACTTCAAGTTCAGAAGACTCATCTTCGTTGTCAATGTCATTATTATTAGACCTGCTTGTGCTTGGTTTCATGAAATATTTGTTAAGTTTAGCTTGTTTGGCCATCTCTCTCTCTCGCTCGTATAGCTGTTTGTCGTTATGGTGGCTGGCCAGACGGGCTCAAAAAAAGAAAGAAAAAAAAGATTCACATCTGAGCGGCGCCATCCGCGCTTTATCAGAGTGAAGCAACAATGAAACAAATGTAATGATTGTTTCGTTCATCGCATAGGCTATTTAATTTTAGCCTATTTTAATACAATTCAAATAATAAAATTGTGCTTAGAGGAATTATTTTCACCGGACATTATGACCGGAGAGATTTAAATATTCGGACTTCAACATATTTTGCTGGTCAATTACCGGTAATTACCGGCTAACGGAAACGCTGGTACACACACTGTCCTTTATAAACTAAATAAACTAGACTAAAGGTGCCTAAATTATGCATTACTATATTTCATCATTCACAATAGAATAGATATAGCTATTTTGTCACAATATTATTTGAAAAATATTGTGTAAAATGTAAGTGTATATCTGAGTTGCAGCACTTAAAAACATTAAATGGACTCTTATATCTTATTAAATTGTGGACATTTATTAATTCCCACTTATTAGACACTATTTCTGATGGTAAAATGAGCGTACAAACCAAAATACAGAATTCTGAAATATTAAAACGAAAAAAAAAAGGAATTTGGAAAAGAATTTAACTTTTATATGGCTCTACTACTAGAGGACAGACAGCTCAGTGGCCCGAAGGACTAGAGCAGTGGTTCCCAACCTTTTTCCCCCCAGGGACCCCCAAACATCTCTGATGAAATTCGCGGACCCCCTCCTAATAAGATACCATAAAATACTTTTTTTTTTCATTTTAATAACAAACTGCTTATACACAGGCATATGCATCACAATTAGACCCACTATGCTTCTTTGACTTGTGCCTTCAATCAACAAATCTCATCTTGTACCATATGCATTTCAAAATGTTTGGCCAATATTCAAATGCTGTATTCATCCTCTCAAATCAGGCCCTAATGGTGAACGGTTTGCATTTATGGAACAAATCAATGCAACAAATTAAACTAAATATGAGACAGGAAATTCCAATCAGTAGCAGAGAGAATCTGTCCTAGCTGGGTTTAATACCTTTTTTTTGTCATTTTAATAACAAACTGCTTATACACAGGCATATGCATCACAATTAGACCCACTATGCTTCTTTAACTTGTGCCTTCAATCAACAAATCTCATCTTGCACCATATGCATTTCAAAATGTTTGGCCAATATTCAAATCCTGTATTCATCCTCTCAAATCAGTCCCTAATGGTGAACGGTTTGCATTTATGGAACAAATCAATGCAACAAATTAAACTAAATATGAGACAGGAAATTCCAATCAGTAGCAGAGAGAATCTGTCCTAGCTGGGTTTAATACTTTTTTTTTGTCATTTTAATAACAAACTGCTTATACACAGGCATATGCATCATAATTAGACCCACTATGCTTCTTTGACTTGTGCCTTCAATCAACAAATCTAATCTTGCACCATATGTATTTCAAAATTTTGGCCAATATTCAAATCCTGTATTCATCCTCTCAAATCAGGCCCTAATGGTGAACGGTTTGCATTTATGTTGAATGAAGTAAGAATCCACTGCAGTAAAAATATCCTGGTAGTAAGGTTGACTGACATGAGAATGTCCTGCTTCAGATCCTCATTTTCAATATATTGCACATAAACGATGAGCACAGCCTCGTCTGCGACAGTTGTAGTTTCATCAAGTTGTATGGCAAATGGACCCTTTCTAAGCTTTTCTGACAGCTGCTGCTCGCAATCACTTGACATCGTATCAATTCGGTCTTTCACTACATTGTTCGAGAGTGGTACTGATTTTAGTTTATCCGCCACCTGTGGGCCGCACAGTTTCTAAACCATTTTGATGCAGGCTGGTTTGATGAGCTGCTCGCCAATATTGTGCGGTTTCTTTGCTTTTGCAATTAAAAGCGAACACTCAAAGGAGGCTTCGGTAGCCTTCTGTAAATCACTGCCACCCCTGCTCCACGCTACTCTAACATCAACAGGCTTGTTCGCCTTGAGAGACTGTTCTTTCCTCCGAAAAAAGTCTGGATCCTTCCCAACGGTTTCTGGGTGCTTAGACGCCTGATGTCTCTTCAGCTTGCTGGGCTTCAGGCTCGAGTTTGCCAACTTTTCTCCACAAATCACACACTCAGGTCGTTTGTCTGGTCCCTCAGTGAAGCCCATGGTGATGTAATTTTCGCGATTGCTGTAGGTCCTAACTTTTTTTGCAGATGAGCTGCCGTCATCTCCTTTTCGTTTGTCACACATTTTCGCCTCTGGCGGCTGACTGCAGACGAGCCGAGAAAGTTAACTAGCGTGCTAGGCTAGCTACAGAAAGTGATACAGTCAACTGATTCGCGTTTTAGCGGCTACCCGGTAGCCTACTGTTAATGTTCAAAAATCATGTCTAGATGTTTATTTATTTATCTTTATTTTTTATTGTAGTGGAGAGACTATTCATGCTTCTGATGATAAAAAAATAAAATAAAAAAAAAATAAATAAAAAAAAAATACCTCAAATCATCTGTGGTCTGGCGGACCCCCTGCGCCCCCTGGCGGACCCCAGGTTGGGAATCACTGGACTAGAGGACAGACAGATAACAGGAGGACACCATGTAGGAGGACTGGTTCAGTTCACACAAGAATTTCACACAACAGTGCAGGTGAAGTTGGAACCTATTGGCTTCTGACTAGGGATGCACCGAAATTTCGGCCACCGAAAGTTTTCGGCCGAAAATTGCCAAAAATGCCCTTTCGGCTTTCGGCCGAAAGAGTTTTTTCACCGAAAATATATCACCGAAACAGAAACAACCTGTAACCTAACGCGTGTTGTTGTGATGATGTCATCAAAACACGGCTTCAGTCATTAGCTGTAGCAGTACTGTCTATCTGTATGTCATGTATGTCATATATGTTATGATGAATTGAAAATGGGGGACCCTGATGTAATTATGTAAACAAGACGAAAGTCTTTCTCTGGTCTGCATCCCCTTAACAATTGTATGTACTGAGCTGTACTGTACTGTACCCATTCTGCAATCTGTTAATAAACTTTTCAATCAATCAATTACATGCTCAACGTGAGCTCTTCAGTCCTGCATTCTGCAGCCTGTGATAACTCCTCTTGGGACTCGGGGGAGTCGCGCTGTTTCTATGTAAACTCTGCGCGCAACGCGTCCAATAAATGCGTTATTTTTTTTTTTAACTTTGACCAGTCACCTGGTTCTTTTAGCGTTTATTGCTTTTTCTTCGCATTCATACTTGGTCAAGTTCGACCGACAGAGCAGGCTGAAAGGGTTCAGATGGGGGGGAAAGACACTCTGGGAAAGGCACGGCTGCCGTCCGGGATTCGAACGCGCTCAGCCCCAGATCCGTGCGAGCGCGGTTGTCCACGGCGCTGAAATAGCACTCGCGGTACGTGGTGAGCTACTGGAGCTCCCCCAATAAATGCGTCTTTAACATGCTTTATATCCTTATTTACTATATGCCCGTCGCGGTTAATCACCGAGTGATCTAATATGCATATTCTTCAGAGCGAGAGGGGGGGGGATTGTGTTTCTCACATTGACGCTGTCTGTCGTTGATAATATAATCTGAAGAGCATTATTATTATTCTCGAGCATACACGTCGCGCGTCTACTGTGCCTAAGTCAAGAGAGCACATTCATCTGGGGACTAGAAAGGTGTGCTCAGTAGAGCACAGATGTCCACATGTCTTCTCTCTCTCTCTCTCTCTCTCTCTCTCTCTCTCTCTCTCTCTTTGATTGATTGATTGATTGAAAACTTTATTAACAGATTGCAGAATGGGTACAGTACAGCTCAATACACACAATTGTTAAGGGGATGCAGACCAGAGAAAGACTTTCGTCTTGTTTACATCAGGGTCCCCCATTTTCAATTAATCAGGACATATATGACATACAGATAGACAGTACTGCTACATCTATACATTTATGACATACCAGATTTGCAAATACAGTACTGTTTGTGATACAAAAAGACCCATAATAGTGATTATTTATTATTTAAGTTAAGTTTTGCCATAATCATATATTTTTCCATAATCAGGTAGCTGAACAACATTGGTAAAAAAAAATTCTATTCTATGAATCATTTTCGGCCTTTCGGCATTCGGTTTTCGGCCAACTGTTTCCTATTTTCGGTATCGGTTTCGGCCAAGAATTTCCCATTCGGTGCATCCCTACTGCGGCACATTCAGATGAAACGCCAAGAGAAATATTGTCTCCGTTTACTTTGGCAGTTGATAACTAGCAAACTGGCATGAAGACATGTTAGGGGTGTTTGGTCTCAACAGTGGCACTGCGCTGTTGACATTTACAAAAACCATTTCCAAATGTACCCTATTCAATATCTATAGGCTACAGAGCATTCATAGCCGTCTATTTCACATTCATTGTTGAGATATACCTCGATTTGCTCCATCTCGCCTAGCATATTTCTCACTCAAGATTAAATATTTTCAACTTGGGGAGCGAACACCATTCGTGTGTCTTTCAATGTGTTCACGCCGCCTCTAAATGTCGCTTTGTGTTGTATTTGAACGTGCCATGATAGTCTCACGTAGCCTGAAATGAAAGACTGTTGAAAGGATCCACACGGGTATATAGGAAAGATCTAACAGTCCTAAATCATAACGGAATTAGTCCCCCTGAGAGTCGAGCCTAGGGCACGGATTAGATCTAGCCTGCAGTTACTAGGGATGGGTACCGAATTCGGTACTTTTGAGGTACCGAACCGAAACACGTCGGTACTACCGAGTATCGATTCAAGTGAGATACCAAAAAAAAATAAATAAAAAAAATTGAACCTTTTGTTTTTAACTTTTTTTTATTTTTTTACCTTTTTTCTTTTCATGTCAACGTTCACACGCACTATATGCTTACCTAGGATTTGACTTGATTCAACAATAAAGCAGTCGGAGCAAGCCGAAAACGGTCGAAATTGTAGTTATTTGAAGTTTGGATTTTTTTTTAACGACTGAGGTATGTAAATTACATTTCTTGAGACTAAAGTACCGAAAAAAGGTACCGTTGGGTACCGGTATCGATTCACAGGTACCGGTACCGGTACCGTATCGGTTCAAATGTGAAAGGTACCCATCCCTAGCAGTTACCAAGCCCAAATTATTGCTTAACTTGGTTGACTCATAATGGGAACTCAATGGGGGTTACATAGTGTGATCAGGGAAGTGTGTGTGTGTGGTGTGTGCATATTTGGAGCTTTGCCCAGTGATTGATTGTTCACTGGCACATTTCACAGCTGCCAACAGGCTATTGAGTGCCTCTTTTTTTATTATTATAATTTTTGTTTTGTATGGCCTCATAGTTCAAATAGCCTGAACGGGCCCAAAATAAACAAACAACAGGTTTCTGGAGGAGGGGAGAGTAGACAAATGGACAATGACATACTGGCATACACCGGTAGAGGACAGGACATCTTGATTAGCTGATAAGAGTGATGCCTCTGTTTTTAGAGCACAGGGAGGAGGAATATCATTATCTCACAGCTTTGTTCTCTGTTGAAAAGAACAGCATTGCTTTATGTGGGAGTAGTAAGGTGATACACAGACGCACGCACGCACGCACGCAGACAGGCAGAGTGACTCAGCATTATACTCAACTGGCCTGTATAGGAGACATAGGTAGCCAGCCAGCAGCAAGACCTTTGAAGGAACAGCTTCACATTGAGTGAACGAGTGTTCAGGCTTTCAGGTGTGTGTGTGTGTGTGTGTGTGTGTGTGTGTGCTTGTGCGCGTGCCGCGTGTGCGCGCGCGCATGGGCACACGCTTTTGTAAACCCAGTGACAGTGTTACTCAGCTTGAGGACCAACGGTGCGTTCTGCTGGGGTGTTACTGGCAGAGTGTGGTTACATTACAAGACATGAATCAGCACACGCTGTTTAAGACCCCTCTCCAGGCTTCTCCCCGCCCGGTGAACTCTCACACAGCCCGCCTATTTAAAGTGCATTTTCCAACCACCTAAACAGGGTACAAATTAGTCACACGCCGACCGCCACAGGCTTGTAGATTTAATGTTTGGCCGTCATAAATTAAGGCCTGGGCGCCATCTGGCGGCCAACAAAATCCACTGCATGCGTCGGCTATAGCTGCCGCGATCGCTGTTGCATCACGCTCACCGCAGAGTTAGGCTGAATACCGCGTCACCGCTGTTTTTTATCATAATAATAAAGTTGGCTTGCGGCTCTGCAGATATACCCTACTCGGTTCCAAGCGACCCTATTGGTCCAGCCTGGCTCTGCGGCTCTGCAGATACCCCCTACTCGACGCGTCACACTTTGTAGCCTCTGAACAGAACGCCGCGCCGCCATCTTTACTGCCTCGCTAAGGATGCATTTCATTCAGGATTTGTTTGCGACAGAACCAAGTGCAATAAACAAAAAAGAATGGATTCACTGTGTATTCTGCCTTATTTATTGATGAAACAACCGACATCAACCCAATTTACCACGAGCGGAGAGTTTAGTGTCACAACAAGATCGCTGATGTGTTAAGTTTGTTGTTGTTATTAGCCTAATACTACAGTCAGCCGATATAGAGAGGTAACGTTAAACCCGGGTTTGCTTGGTAGAATACACAATGAGAGGTAACGTTAGCGTTGGCAGAATAGACGCAACGAGAGTCTGGTTAATGTTGTTATTGATTGATTGATTGAAACTGTGTTAAACTCTGGCTTGCTGCAAGCCCTCGGACATCTATGCCCACGGAGCGCTGCACAGATGTCCGCCAGGGTGGCAGCCACACATAATAATAATAATAATAATAGATTGGATTTGTAATGCACTTTTTGTTCACTGGGATCCCAAAGTGCTACACTACATGGTTAAAACAGTTAAAAAATAGAAATAAAATGTGTGTCCCGACCCCACTTCTATGTTTCAATAAATTATTTGCATTTAAAACTATTAACACTGACTCATTCCTTCAGTTCACTCAAAATTATGCTAATATTCCTTATGTTGTTTATGATATTAATTGAAAATAGCATATGAGAGTATTATATGTAATAATAACACATGGCGATATACTAAAAAGCTATTTATAATTTTTGGCTAGTAAAAAATCTGCCCGGCTGGTACTTTTAAAAATCTACCAGCCAAATGGCTGGTGAGTCAAAAAGTTAAGTTTGTTCCCTGCACCTAAATGACAATGTGAGCTGTATTATACATTCTGTATCTTTTTAAATGCAAAGCACCTCTATCACCGGCAATGTCACTAACTTTCTCATTCATTCATTCATTCATTCATTCATTCATTCATTCATTCATTCATTCATTCATCGGTAACTCAGTAACTCACACTTGAGCCACGCTGCTGCCCCTAGTGGCGGTTCACATGCATGACTGCTTCGTAGCTATAACACTGTGTCCTTGTTCTTGCATGAGGCTTTTTATATATGGGTTCCAAGAGTGTCTTCTTCTTGCTGAGGGCTTCTGGAAGTGTTCCAATTAGGGGTGGTTGGGGGGGGGGGGACTATTCATGTAAGAATCGCAATCTTCTTCTAATAACGTTGGTTTCAAAGAACTATACATGTAACAACGGGAGGGACCCTAATGCAGACGAACAGGCTGGAGCAGGTGACTATGCAAGACCCAAACCGGGATATTTATTTATTGTAGAAGGCAGACAGGTAGAAACAAAGACCAGGCTGACGGCCGCCCTGGGAGACATTCCAAATCATATAACGTCATATTCCACAGATCCTTCATTCGTTAGAATGCACACATTAGACACTTTTGCCCAAACTGAGCACCATGCACTGCAGAGCTTGGTGGGGGCGACAGTGGCTCAGGAGGTAGAGAGCGGCCGTCTGGTAATCAGAAGGTTCCCGGTTCGATTCCCGCTCCTCCCGGGCACAGTGTCGAAGTGTCCTTGAGCAAGGCACTTAACCCCTAATTGCTCCCGATGAGCAGATTGGCACCTCGCATGGTTGCCTCCGCCGTTGGTGTGTGAATGTGTGAGTGAATGGGTGAATGTGAGGAACAGAAACTGTAAAGCGCTTTGGATAAAAGCGGCTATATACCGTACTTTTCGGACTATAAGCCGCGGCTTTTTCCCCCATTTTTCGACCCTGCGGCTTATATAACGGTGCGGCTTATATGTGACTCGACGTGACCAAACCCGAAAATGTTAAAATCAAAATATTGCTTTTTTGACTGCATTGAAATGTTATTTATCTGTTCCCTTATTTGCTAAACTTAATACAACTTGTAAATGAGTTCATTCTTGTTATTTGTCTGACAGTATTGTGTCCCAATGCTAATTACATATGGTAATTAAACATTAAAACACCTGCGGCTTATAGTCCAGTGCGGCTTATATATGTACACATCATTCAATTTAGCTGTTGCGGCTTATAGTCAGGTGCGGCTTATAGTGCGAAAAGTACGGTAAATGCACCATTTACCATTTAACACCCACCCACCAAATGCAGGTAGAATTCAAAGTGCTCTCGGTGCCAAAAGAAATTCACTTCCCACGGTGGCATTTTGAAATGGACACTGCCATCTTGTTCACCATGAAGAACTGGGCTAAAAACTAGACCTGCATCGTCTCTCTGTTTGGACCCCCGGAAATATTTGTAATAATCTTTGGAAAGAGAAAAGGGACAATAAAAAACAAAGTGATTTGTGGAAAAATATTTGTGGTTTTCTACCATATCTCTGCAATGCATGCAAGTTGCGAAGCCGCTCTGTGACCATGTGGTGGAAGGTCGTCTGGCTCTTCCCTCAAATACACGTTTCCCATTGGCTACCATTCCCCCTCACGTCTACCCCCTCCTCCCCCTCCTAGCCCACCCATAGATATATATAACTAGATGGTGCAAGGCGGAGTCTCCAGCGTAGTTCACCGGTGGCCATCTTGTCACAGGCAGCACGTCCACTGATGACATGAATGTCTATGGTGCATGTACTATTGAAATAACCATAGATTGCTTGATTCAGGATGCTTGGACATGTTCATTTTCATATGAAAGTTCATTAAATAAGTATGCAGTATGATAACTACATCTCTGACGTTTATAACAAACCAAACCGTTTGAAAATCGGTTGAACATTTTGCAAGCTATGGTTATTTCAATAGTACATGCACCATAGACATTCATGTTATGAGTGGACGTGCTGCCTGTGGCAAGATGGCCGTCATGTGGCAACGTCGGTCTCCATTGGCCAGCAGCGCGGGTGAGTCATCTAGCCTTTATTATGTCTATGAGCCCACCATCCCCTCACCCCTCCCCATTCTCACTCCCACCTGGGCAGACCAGACCACACCCCTCCTAACTCAACCCTCCTCCCTCCTTCACTTCCCCAACCCAATCAACCCATTTGACCTGGCGACTACCCCTTTCCTCTCTACTATAAAGACCTACGTTTTACTGGATTCTAGGAGCTCTTTGGGGGCATACTAGGCCTGTGTCACTCCTGGAATCATCCAGCAATAACTCTTAACCTAGTTTGTACCTGATACTCTGTTTGAGCTAAATTAGCCTGTGTTAACTAAGTCTACATCTGTACATCCTTACTCATGGTAAATTCCTCCACACCAACGAGGTCTCCCCTACATTCTGACACGGGTTCTAGCTTCCTACGACCCCAGGCTGTGGAGGAAATTGACCCAGCATGAAGCGTGACACCGCCAACTATTCAACTCTTTGGTTTCCATTCTGTGGTTCCCCCACACACACTACAGGAATTTGAGTCATAAATATTCAACATGTTTCATATTCCCGATTTGCTTGCGACTGGCTTGCGAGTAATCATTCAGATTTAATCTGTCAACACCTTGGACTACAGGATTATCAAGCAGATAATACGACCAGCCTGAAATCGGGAACGCCCCTGTGATTGTCAGGAGTGGCGAATCGGGCCTGAAATCATCTGTAAAATTGGCCCAATTGTCCTCTAGTGTGTGCCAGGCTTAACCTAAGATGTGACTGGCAGAATAAGGCAGACAGGCAGGCAGATGAGAAGAGATAAAGATACATGTAACTAATAGATAGACTAATGATCTGACAAACTGAACACGGGAAAGCAAACATAAATAAATAGAGCACACCTGGGACACCCCCTCTTTGATGATGTGCCCCAGGTGTGGCCAATGCCTTGTTAATTCACTTGGCATCAGGAGCCACTGGTCTCACCACCTAGCTGACTGCCAGTTGATACAAGTGGCTCTCTATTGGCTCTTTCACAATGCCCCATCGCCTCTCTGAGGCCGAAGCCTACCCCCCCTCTACTGCTTCCTCGAGAGGCAGGTTACAGAGGCTGGAGCAATCAACCTCCTGGGCTGCTGGGACTGGGATGGAGGCAGCAGGGGCTGGAACTTCAAGCTCCTGGGCTGGTGGGGAACAAGTTCCAGGAACCGGGATTTTCTGTTGTGGGGCTGGCACCGTGCAGGGGCCCTAGAGCTGGCTGTGCTGGTCACGGCCCTGGAACTAGTTGTGCTGGCGATGACTGGTAGAGCATTGCCAGAGCTGGGAACCACCGTCTTGGAGCCGACACCGGCGCTGGCGGGGGGAGTCTGTAGCTGCGGCTGCAAGGCTGGATCCGGGGGTCTGCCGTCTTGGAGCTGGAGTTGGCTGGTACCTCAGCGCTGCTAGCTGCTGGATCACAGAGACTGGGCAGTGGGCACTCTCTCCTCCCTGCTGCTTCCGGGGACCGGTGGCATGGCTGTTGGAGTGCATGATGCCTGCCTCTATGTGGTCCTGATTGTGTTTAGCTTTCCTTCGCCCAGCCAGGATCCCAATCCTTCCCCCAGTCAACCAAACCCCAGCCACCGACCTTCGCCTGCCACCCATAAAAATCCTCCTGCTCCTCCTCATCATGCCGGTGCACAAGCCAACATAACAGCAAAAAAGAACCACAAAAGCCGTTGAACAAACTTGTTAAAACTAAAACAATTACTCACAATCCTTTCCCTGTATCGGCCACCAATGTTGTGTTGAGTTAATTATTTGATTTATTTTTTTATTTATGTTTTTGGTCGATTTTTATTGGTTTTTACTACCGGGCAGTCCGGTAGAGAGAGAGAGAGAGAGAGAGGAAGAATTGGAAACAGAGCGAGGGAAGACATTTGGCAAAGAACGCTGGGTCCGGGTCCGGGTCCGGGAATCGAACCCGGGTCGGCCGTGCCGCGACGCAGCACGTTACGTGGTTCGCCACTTGGGCACCCGAGTTGAGTTTATTTTTATCTCAAACAATCAACCATATAAAAAAAACACAATAAAAAGGATAAACTAAAGATATATATATTTTTTTATAAAATCTTACATTCTTCATTAAATGCTAAACAAATTCGTTTGAGAAGGAGCAGAAGGAAGCAAATGCTTATCTAGTCCTGCCCCTTCCTCATAATATCATACATACAAAATCTCTTACAAACTAAATAACCATCAATGTTACAGAGAGGCAGAAAATTTTACTTTTATTACACAAACAGAAAATACTCAACAGGTTTTCTCTGACAAACTGAAACAAAACCATAAACTCAATCAATCAATCCCGAGCCAGTAGAGCACACCTGGGACACCCCCTCTTTGATGAGGCGCCCCGGGTGTGTCCTTGTTAATTCACTTGGTGTGTGTGGGGGGGGCACTTGTCTCACCAACTAGCTGACTGCCAGATGATGAGACAAGTGGCTCTTTATTGGCTCTTTCACAATGTCGATATGCTTTTATGGCATTATAAACGCTTCAGTGTTTTTTCTTCAAAATTATGAGTCGGAATTACTGGGTAAAGACGAGGTTTGGCACGTATAGGCTACCAGAGAAGATGGCCTTTTAACACAAGTGGGATGCGGACAGGCCTATTTAATATCCGTAATAGCCTAGTTGTTTGGGATTAATAGGGTATTATTAGAATTAGGCTTCTGGCTGGTCTCTCACTGTTAGCTTACGTTAGTGTAGTAAGCGTCAGCAACAGGACAGGGCTATGCACGAGGGACGGGTCACATTCAAAGAATTGCTAGGAAAATGAATGGATTGTGCTTTGAGGCTTGCAGCATCATTTTCTAAACAAACACTCACTGGACAGCAACAATATCTAGGCCAAGGATATTTCAAAAGCTAGAGGTGTATGGATGTAGGTCCATTATAAAAGCCTGGCACATAATTCCAGTTCATGAAAAAGCGATGGCTTTTCTTCTCCTCTTCTCATCTGTCATCTCCTTTCTTCCGCTGACTTGCTAAGCTTGTTCTTGATGCCTTATTCAATATTGTTTTTGTTGTTTTGGCTTATGGCTAACCTGCAACGGCAGACAAAAGAACACACTCCACATTGCCATGTGAAAGTCACATGGTCACTGACAGCCTATGGTCAGTGTCTGATGACATTGTCTCTACACTGAAGCATTTGAGAAATGTGGCTTTAATTTAGTTTTTAATGTGTTTTCATTAAGAAATCCTTCTTCAGTGTGTGTGCGACCACTCCCCACTCTCCCGTAGCAGGCGTCGACCTCACACTCCACAGGACCGCTAGGAATCCGGTCCCCGGGATCGGGAACACCGCCGGGAATGTTGCGGCCGACAGCCGGGAACGTGCTGCTTGGTGCTTTAGGGCCAATGCTGTTAACAGGACAGACAGCCACAGGGGAGAGCAGGGACACATGGACACCAGGAATCATGCCTAATGTCAGAGAGGGAGAGAGATGGTGGTTAAACGGTCCTGTTGTTAAAACTGTCCACCGTTGCATGAACTTGTCTTGGTTATTCACATGGAGAAACTGCCCTCTAATAATTCAGCATAAACATAAATCAAAGAATCTCAGTCCTTTTCTGGAATATCTGGACTCAAAGTGACCACATTATTTATATACAGTATATTGATTTTTTTCTTTTTAGTTTTTGTTGTTTTGTCCTTGTATACTCCTATTCTGGATGCGTTGTATTTCACTATTACATACGGATGATATGTAATGATTGTTTTGTTGAGCTTATGTGGCCTTGACATGCAGTTAAGATTACTTCGCGTAGTCGGTTACTTGTACGCATGCATGTATGTTTAAGTTGGGTTTTGGGCATAGCTTTTTGTGTGGTTTATATATTATCAAAGAAATATATATATATATATATATATAAATGAGTGTTCTGCCTGCGGTGTGTGTGTGTGTCCCACCACTGTCATAGTGGCCACAGTGTCAAATGGCCTGCTCTGTTTCCTCTGCTCCACTCTCCGTAAACAGGAAGCAGATCTCTCTCTCTCTCCTCGCCTTTATCTCTCTCTTTCCATCCTCTACTTTGCCTCTCTCCCTCCTTCTCCCCCTTTCCCCCCCCCTTTACTTCTCTCTCTCCCTTTACTCCACCCATCTCTCTCTCTCTCTCTCTCTCTCTCTCTCTCTCTCTCTCTCTCTCTCTCTCTCTCTCTCTCTCTCTCTCCCCCTTTACCCCCCCCCCTTTACTTCTCTCTCTCTCTCCCTTTACCCCCCCTCTCACTTGAGGAAGCAGAGTAGGTCTCAAAGTGACATTTGGGTCCTCCAGTCCCGGTGCACATCCTCATTACGGAAAGCGAAGCAGACTGTTGTTGTCCGTGTGCGGCGCTGCCCGTTTTAAACCCAGGAAAGCTACCGTGACCGAGTGACAAAGTGGCTTCTCCGGGAGGTGGAACCTTGTTCTTCATTCTTTCTGACCTCTATTCCTGGCGTTCCTGTTTGTCCCCCTTTTGGGGTTTTCCCCGGGAATGCCTTTCAGAAAACCGCCGTTCCACCGTCGCCGCCGTTTGCCGTCGTCTGTCGCCTCTTCCTCCGGTCCGTATTTAGCGTGGATGTGTGGCAGTGTTTGTCCGGAGTGTTTGCGGGTATCTGATCTTTGTGTACGTCGACGGGCCCCTCAAGGCCCTCCTCTCCCAGACAGCAGAGCCGGGGTCTGTTCCACACCGCAGGATGAGAAGTTTGGAGGGGCTGTGGTCGGCATGGGGATGGGGATGGGGGATATGGGGGGGTGGGTTGCCGTTGCCGTGTTTGTTGGTGCCGAGAGGGAAACATGTCGCCCTTGGACTCCCCGCGGTTACGTCTGGCATACACTGCATACACTGCATACACTGCAAACACACACACACACACACACATACACACACACACACACACACACACACACACACACACACACACACACACACACACACACACACCCCTGGCTGGCTAGCACACAGGCTCCAACAAGCACACACATGCATACATGCATACATACACACACAGCCCTGCCTGGCTAGCACGCATGCTCCAACAAGCACACACACACACACACACACACACACACACACACACACACACACACAGAGAAATGTCTTGCTCATGGCAAGAGATCACGCTGTCTTCAGAGGAGAGAGAGCCTTCCCTGTTTCTCTACCCCACCCGCTCTCTCTTCCTCTCTCTCTCCCTCTCCCTCTCTCCCCCCCCTCTCTCTCTCCCTCCCCTCCTTTCCATCTCCCTCCCCCCCTTTCCCTCCCCCCTTTCTCTCTCTCTCTCTCTCTCTCTCTCTCTCTCTCTCTCTCTCTCTCTCTCTCTCTCTCTCTCTCTCTCTCTCTCTCTCTCTCTCTCCCCCCCTTTCCCTCCCCCCTTTCTCTCTCTCTCTCTCTCTCTCTCTCTCTCTCTCTCTCTCTCTCTCTCTCTCTCTCTCTCTCTCTCTCTCTCTCTCTCTCTCTCTCTCTCTCTCTCTCTCTCTCTCCCTCCCTCCCCCTCTCAATGATCAGCCGGCTCACAGTGGGTTTGTGTAACTAAGTTATTCAGCTGTCTTTGTTTGTTCGAACCTAAGGAAAGATAGAGTCTGCACACTAAGCTATGCGCCTATTGCACATGTATTGGGCTGGTGTTTATGTTTCGACTTAAGCCCTTATAGAGTCTATACTATAGGCTACATCTGAAGTATTGGGCCCGGTTACACGCAGAGCAGGTGTTACATGCACTTTCCTGATGAAGAACCATACTGTAGCCTGTTTTGAACAGCTCATGTAATTCCCATTTAGAGGCATTAAATGACGTGTGTTATACCTAAACCAGAAAGTATCCATACGTCATTACAATTCATAATCTTTAGATGGCGAAACGTGAGAACATCGCTCATTTCACAGACAATAGTCTGTTAAACGTACAGTTGCGGTTTTACAAAATGGTATGCCACCACTGAGCGTGTATGCTCTTCCCCAAGTTAACCTGTGCCACGCCGTCCTGCTAAATATTCACAACAAACGTAGCTTCGCTCTCTCTATCTCGCTCTCTCTATATCGCTCTCTTTCTCTCTCTCTCTCTCTCTCTCTCTCTCTCTCTCTCTCTCTCTCTCTCTCTCTCTCTCTCTCTCTCCTCTCTCTCTCTCTCTCCTCTCTCTCTCTCTGTCTCTCTCTCTCTCTTTCTCTCTCCTCTCTGTCTCTCTCTCTCCTCTCTGTCTCTCCAGCGTCAGCTAAACCACCGTGCGAGGTGTTATGAATGCATGCACATTGCACAACATGCAAACCGCAAAATGTCTGTTTAGTGATCTCTGCTTGCTGGGAGATGACTCTCTATCTCCGCCCTGCCCCTCTCTCTTTTATACTTTTAAAAGGGTGATAGACGGACTGATTGAAAAATGCATGCGTGAATTACACACACGCACCAATTAACAGTAACTTGACCCGCCAGATGATCTGTTAACACGGAACCATCTGGGAAGTCGTCCTTTGATACCATTTGGAACAGGGCCAGAGTGTCTTTGCCAGTAGTTCCTCAAAAGAACCCCCGATCGGTGTGAACCACCGTGGTCCGGGCGCAGGCGCATAACCTGAAGCCCGACAAAGACGATCTCGTGAAGCCGACTGCCGTGCGAGGTTAAATTTAACGGTCCAGAGACGCCAGTCATCCGGAGGCGACCTCTGGACATGTGTGTGTGTGTGTGTGTGTGAGATGTGTCAGTGCAGCGCTGGCCCAGCTAACGTCATGTTCCACTGGCACGGCTCCCCGGTTGGAAGGGCCTCTCTTTGCTTTGCACCTGGGAACAAACGTCTGAGTGACCCATCTATTAGGTTGCCTACTGACGCATTACAGAGCAAGCAACATATACTTTTCGAGAGTGGTCGTCCGACTGCGTTTGTGGCGTAATGGCGTTAAAGTACACCCCTTTGCGTGTATGTTTGTGGTGTAATGGCGATAAAGCACACCCCTCCCTGTGTATGTTTGCGTGTATTGCTGTTAAAGTACACCCCTCCTTGTGTATGTTTGCGTGTATTGCTGTTAAAGTACACCCCTCCTTGTGTATGTTTGCGTGTATTGGTGTTAAAGTACATCCCTCCCTGTGTATGTTTGCGTGTATTGGTGTTAAAGTACACCCCTCCCTGTGTATGTTTGCGTGTATTGGTGTTAAAGTACACCCCTCCCTGTGTATGTTTGCGTGTATTGGTGTTAAAGTACACTAGGGCTGGGCGATATGACGATATTATATAAATATCGGGTACAGTTCATTAACGATACACTTTTTAAACGTATCGTGGATATCGTGATGTTTTGGCCAAGAGGCTTGTGTTGCGTCAATCTGGTCAACACGTTGACACTTTTGAACAGCGCCGCCCCACACACACACTACTGCATCAAAAGTTACTACTTATGATAACAAAGGCATTCGTTTTGTGGCATTGACGTTATATAGTTACACTTTCAATAACATCAGCGTATTTACATAGCAACGACCGAGGTCGACCTAGATATTAGCAAGCATTAGCCGTTCATATCTCAGCCCGTGCTGACTCCGTTGTGCCCATTCTGCGGTCTGTTAATAACGTTTTCAATCAGACAGATGTATGGAAAGGCTTTTATTATAACATCCGTTGCAGTAAAATCATTATGCCTCCAGTCGTTTAGTCATTCTGCAGAGCTAAAGGCTAAACGTCGGCCGCGGCGAGCTACCGCTGCCATTGTTGTTTTCATTGAGCTCTCCAGTGGCGGAAGTAAAAAATTAATACGCGCTTGCCGATTGGTGCTAAGAACAGCAGGGCGGGTGCAAGCGATGTGACGTAATTGGCAGACGCGACTGTCAATCAAAATTATTCTGTTTGCCGACTGAATGAATATAAACGTTATTAACAGATTGCAGCATAGGTACAATACAGTACAGCTCAATACAACAACAGTCAACAGTGGACTGCAGACCAGAGAAAGACTTTCGTCTTGTTTACATCAGGGTCCCCCATTTTCAATTCATCATATTTCATATCTAAATCATATAATATCTCATTGCTAAATATATGCAATATATAATCTAATAATCCAATAATCTAAATCTAATATATAATATAAAAATGCTAAATGCATGGATATTTTATTTTGTCTTTAATGTTAGCTTGCAAACTCAAATACTGTCTTGGTAAGCCTCATAATGAATTGTTTGGGGAAAAAAAGAAAAACATCGTGATGCGTATTGTGTATCGCCGAAAGGTCAGAAAATATCGTGATATCATATTTAGGCCATATCGCCCAGCCCTAAAGTACACCCCTCCCTGTGTATGTTTGCGTGTATTGGTGTTAAAGTACACCCCTCCCTGTGTATGTTTGCGTGTATTGGTGTTAAAGTACACCCCTCCCTGTGTATGTTTGCGTGTATTGGTGTTAAAGTACACCCCTCCCTGTGTATGTTTGCGTGTATTGGTGTTAAAGTACACCCCTCCCTGTGTATGTTTGCGTGTATTGGTGTTAAAGTACACCCCTCCCTGTGTATGTTTGCGTGTATTGGTGTTAAAGTACACCACTGCTGTGTATGTTTGCGTGTACTATTGGTGTTAAAGTACACCACTCCCTGTGTATGTTTGCGTGTACTATTGGTGTTAAGTACACCACTCCCTGTGTATGTTTGCGTGTATTGGTGTTAAAGTACACCCCTGCTGTGTATGTTTGCGATTGCGTGTACACCACTCCCTGTGTATGTTTGCGTGTATTGGTGTTAAAGTACACCCCTGACCTCCCTGTGTATGTTTGCGATTGCGTGTATTGGTGTTAAAGTACACCACTCGCCCTGTGTATGTTTGTAGGTGTTATTAAGTTGGCTGTGAGTAAAAGTAACAGTCCGACATAGCGCCTGGTAGACCTGGGCCAAAATAAGCCAAAATATCACAATTCTTTCTCAACTTTGACGGTACAGCAGTCTCAGGCCTCTTTGGCACATGGACCCTGGTCGATACCCAGATAATCTGTTGCAGGCGTTGCCTGGAGTCTCACATTATGGAAATACAGCGCTTGGTTTGGGCGAGGGGCAGCGCGACGCCTAGGTATAGCGAGGGCATGACGCAGGAAGGGACCTCCTCGTGGGTGTACGGAGGGTCATAACTTTAAATATTTATTTAACTGTCACGTAAACTCGACATTGTTGCAAATGAGGGCAATCTCGACTGTTTTTTTCTGAGTTCAAATTAAATGAAATGTCAACCGTGTTCTGCACGGTGCAAAAACAGCGTTTCATATCATCTCAACCTCAGGCAGACGGCGGAGCAAACTCAGGTCAGCATATCATCTCTTGACTTGATATTTAAAAAAAATCTCCTGTTTTAAAGCATTAGTGAGCAAAGCTGACCTATTTAACAAATTATGACCACTTAATAATCGTGTGTGAAGCACACAATTAATATAAATGTACGACTTTGCTGCAGTCTCAGAGTCTTGTCCTTGATCGGGAATGAAATTGGAAGAGAATGAGGATAACACAGATATACATTTTATCCACAACCCATACGTTTTCATTTAACTATCACTCAGCTGGAAAAGGCCAACGCAACATTGTTGTGTAAACATGGTTAGTCTATGTTAAGCAACATTGCTCACTGTGTGAATCCTGCGAACAATGACCTGCTTATATTATATAGACATGGGCTCATTTGGTCAATACACAGACACAGACTCATTTGAACATTGTGTTCGCACATACAGCCCCTCTGATTTATGTGCAGTTAACACTTTCCGTGCCAGCAGTGCCAGTCCTAAATACCCCGTTGAGTGCCAACGCTCTATTCAATGACTGAGTGCTCACATTTGTGAACGCATAAACAATATCTTAAATTATGGCTATGTGTCTAATAGGGTTGCACAGTATACCGGTATTAGTATAGTACCGCGGTACTAGAGTGTTCGAAATGATACTATACTGCGTTTGGAAAAAAACTTTTTTTTCTTCTTTAACACTTTGATCGCCATGGGTTAAATTCATAATTTACCATCCCTCGCCATCTCTATTTGTCTATGGAGAAGTTCCCCTTCTTTGCAGGGCTATAACTTTTTTAAATTCTATTGCTAAATTGCCATTATTATGGCCCATTCAATGTCCTATATGTATTGTTCAGGGTGTAGCAACGTTAATTAAATTCTTTTTTTAAACTTCATTTTTTTAGCGTTTATCGCTTTTTCTGGTCAAGCATGACCGACAGAAACAGGTTGAATGGGATATAGATCAGGGGAAGACACTCTGAGAAAATACGGCGAGTCCGGGAGTCGAACTCGTGTACCCCAGATCCGTGACGAGCACGGTTGTCCCCGACGCCGAAATAGCGCCGAGATACGCGGTGAGCTACGGGAGCTCCGACGTTAAACTTTTTCATTCACATATTCATACTAAAATATGGTCTAAAGTATAAGTATGTTTTTATCGTTTTCTGCAGCTTTCTTCAGAACGTGATTTATAGCCCTAAATGCATTATATTGATGATCAAATACAGTTTGGTAGGAATCTGTGCGAGATAAAAAATTTCAACTGGACGTGGTTCTAGAAGTTTCTACATATCATCTGATGATGACCGGATGGGCGGGGGATCGTTTATAATTCCGTGGGCAGCGTTAGATGATTCATCCAGAGTGGGTCATATGTTCATCATAGCAGTTTATATGGAACACGTTAGAATATAACGCTGAATCTTACCGTGGCTTCCTCGCGCCGCTGGCAGATGAGCGTGGAACAGAATTTTTTCTATTATGGGATGGAGAAATGCCCGATCCATTTCCAGGTTGTATAATAGTATATACGTCCAAATCATGTTGTTTTTTCGAGTTATTTGCACCGATCGATGTTCACTGTGTCAAGACAGAGTCTCTCTAACGATAGCGAGTGCCCGGACCACATATGGATGAGCACTACCGGTTCAAAGGCTAATTTCCGGTTGGCGATCTGCCGATCGGCCACCAGATGGCGCTCTTGAACCGCTAGAGAGTTGAGTGGAGCTTTGCAGTGTGTCTCAGGGCTCCGGAGGGGAAATATGATTTTGCTCACAGATTTTTGAAATATTGACATCAAAGACGAGTTACGGCGTCTTCGGCAGAATGAGCATGGCTAGGAATGACGTCTTAACTCGTCCCCGGCGATCATAGTGTTAATTTATTCATTTATGCATGCGAATGCCTTCCTATTGGAGCACAGCGCTGCCGTCAGTGGTGATTGGTGACGTTGCGCTAGTTTACCGGAAGAGAGAGCTCTGATGGAGAGAGATTGAGATTTATATTCTTGCGAATAGCATTGTGGACATTTTCTAATGCTCATATAAGGAACTGTAGTCCATGTAGCATTAACGTAACGTTAGTTATCATAACCATCGGCAATCGCAGTGAGGATCTTTATTGATTAACGTTAGCTAGCTAGCTTTAACTAGAATTATAGTTTGCTAGCTATATAAGCTAACGTTAGCCGAGTTTATTCTATGCAAAATGTGCTAGCTAGCTAACGTTAATAAAGATCCTTACTGCAATTGCCGATGGTATGATAACTAACGTTACGTTAATGCTACAGTAGCTCCTATCAGTACTGTAGGCATGCCATTGATGCCAACATTCGTTGGATGAGCTATGCTAGCTCTCGTGACTACAGTTCCTTATTAGCCCCTTTCGTGACTGTGATGCAACCCTTGGTTGAATACGTGAATGCGTATTCAATAGGGGTGGAACGATACGCATTCGAACCGTGTACCGTACGGTACGACCCCTACGGTTTGGGGCATCTGTGTATCGTACAGTTCAGATGATGCGCACATAAAAAAAAAATTATAATTCATTTGGCACGGAGCCGGGAGAGGTGAGCGCTGGCTGCAGGCAGCAGCAGCAGCACCACTGTAGGTTTGTGTAAAAGTTTGTGTAAAAATGGCAAGCACAATATAAATCAATTTTCATTACGACTTTAAAAACATAGCCATTAATTTAACATTACATAGGCCTACACACATCTTGCCATAGCGTTAGCAGTTTGTACAACACAACGCATGTTGAACTATGGTAGCCCGCCAGCTAATACAGTCAATACAATGTTATCGTAGCTACTAGCTAGCAGAGGAGAAAATGGGAGTCTGAGAGGCGGGGTGTTTAAAGACAATGATAGGCGTTTATTCAACATCCAAGAAGGCTAACATATAACTGTGTTTTACTAACTCCAACCGGGACTATTGCCGCTTTTCCACTGCATGTTTATGTTATGAACTCCTCCTAACGTTACCGGAGCTGAAGGTCCGTGACACTAAAATGTCCGTGGGGACCCGCCAACCCATAGATAGTTCCAACTCACCGAATTACGTAGTCAACCACAGTTGCACTCAATATTTAAATAATGTTAGTCTAAATAAATGTAGACAGATAATGTACGTATTTAAAAAATAGAATGAACAGAGCAGTGTTGTTTTGAAACAGTACAGTGTGTGTGTGTGTGTGTGTGTGTGTTAGTTTGATGTATGCTGCAATTGATATTGATGGCCTTCTAATTTGTTTATTTATTTATTTTAAATAACAGTGACACTTTTCCCTTTGATAAGAAATCCAGCCATATTCCTTTCATTGTATTTCAAATACTGCACTTTAATTTCAAGCAGAAAACGAATCTTTCCATTAAGAACTGGCAATCAGGGAATTTAAACATTGTTGACATTGTTTTTTTGTGTTTATATTAAAGAAAGGAAAGTCTAGTGCTGGCTGAGCATATTGTTTGTTTGCACTAAGTTAATACTTTGACAAATGTAGCCTATATTTTTCAGTCAGTTCGGTCTTTGTGTGCCAATTTTTTTTTAAGGCTGTAAACACTGTAACACTGTAAACTTATTTTTTTATATATATATATATAAATGAGAAGCATGTTTAGATTTGAGTGTAAATATATTTTTTTAATAAAAAACAACGTATATCGAACCGAACCGAAAACCATGACCCCAAAACCGTGATACGAACCGAACCGTCCATTTTGTGAACCGTTCCACCCCTAGTATTCAAACCAAGGGTTGCATCACAGTCACGAAAGGGGCTAAGTTCCTTATACGAGCATAAGAAAATGTCCACAAATTAATTTAAAAGCCTAATAATAAGCTATACACAGCCTAAACTCCCGTGCTGAAAGCTAGTAAACACAGCATAATAATAATAATGCAGGACCTGTTGCAGAGGTCTTTATTCGGCATGCAACGACACTCAATGTTTTTTAGCGGTACACACAGCGGTTAGTTTAGCACACACACCGGAACACACACGCATGCATTGTCTCTTTAGGATCGCCGATGCTATTAGTCTCTGCGATTAACCCATCCCGTCGTCCTTCCCCCCCAAGGGCAGCCGGGAGCAGACAGGCGTCAACGTGAGCCGCGCCAGGGGACCAATCCAAGTGCTCCTGTCCGTCTTCGTCAAGGATGCCACAGCGTTAGCGATCTGTTGTTGTGCATGTTTTTCCATTGGGTTTATCTTATCGGGGGGGAAACCCTTGCGAGCACGGGGAGAACATGCAAACTCCACACAGAAAGGCCTGGGAGATACCCCACCTGGGTACCTGGCATCATGGAAACCTGGTCCCCAAGCGGGAATCGAACCCTGGACCTTCTTGCTGTGAGGCGACAGTGTTAACCACTACACCACCGTGTCGCCGCGCATCCCCTGTTGCCTACCCACAACAGAAATGAATTGATGCACATGTGCATCTCTATAGCTTAGTCACAAACATGATTTATACAGAGACATTTGACAATTGCCCATTTAATGGTTCATACATACTGTATAAAGACAACGGAAATCTATTTAATTTTTGTTAAACAGCCTACAATTAGGGGTGCACGATATTGATTTTTTGAACCCGATATCGATACCGATAACTTTCTGCTCCTCAAGGTCGATACCGATACCGATAACCGATATATATATATATATTTATTGTATTATAATATTTTTTCTTTTTATGTATATTCCTGTAGTTTTGACCTAACCAGATTTATCATGACATACTACTATGAACAAAACAAAGCCAAGAGAACAGTTTATTTTTTTATTTTTTTTATTGTCTTTTTCCCCCTCCTTCTTTTTCCGATTTTTCTCCCATCCCACTGTTAGTCGTTATGCCAATTCCCAACCCCCTTCCTGGTTGTCACGCACTCCCCCCTACTGTTGGTCCGAGAGGCCGGAGACTGTCACATGCTTTCCTTCGACGCATGTGCAGCCAGCCGGCAGCCAGCCTGGCAGCTCAGATTCTCACTGGGAGAGACTCGACTGTCAATCAAAATTATTCTGTTGCCGGCTGAATGATTGAATGAATGAGAACTTTATTAACAGATTGCAGAATGGGTACAATACAGTACAGCTCAATACAACAACAGTGGACTGGAGGATGAAGACCAGAAAAAGTCTTTCGGCTTTTTTACATAAGGGTCCTCCATTTTCAATTCATCAAAACATTTAGAGACATACAAATATACAGTAGTTTCATAAAAATGCTAAAATGCTATTGATTGATTGATTGATTGATTGATTGATTGATTGATTTAAAACTTTATTAACATATTGCAGAATGGGTACAGTACAGCTCAATACATACAATTGTTAAGGGGATGCAGACCAGAGAAAGACTTTTGTCTTGTTTACATCAGGGTCCCCCATTTTCAATTCATCATATTTCATATCTAAATCATATAATATCTCATTGCTAAATATATGCAATATATAATCTAATAATCCAATAATCTAAATCTAATATATAATATAAAAATGCTAAATGCATGGGTATTTTATTTTGTCTTTAATGTTAGCTTGCAAACTCAAATACTGTCTTGGTAAGCCTCATAATGAATTGTTTGGGGAAAAAAAGAAAAACATAGTGTATCGTGTATCGCTGAAAGGTCAGAAAATATCATGATATCATATTTAGGCCATATCGCCCAGCCCTAACTGGAGCTGCGCTTGGGGCGGAAATTATACCCGCACAGGATTTTCAAAATAAGAGTATCGATATGAACCACACGCCAGGCAGACCTCTCATTTTTACTTGCCAAACCTTAAATCTACACGCCATTGGCGCTTGGCGGGTGCTTATTTTGTTCCCTGTAGTTGAATTTTTTTTAACTACAGAAGTCTGCTGCATTTGGCTCACAGAGTGACTCCCCCCACTCAGAAGCAACCTAACCTCCCAGCTTTTTTTGAGCAGCATTATTAAGTACACAAATTAGTCCAAAGATGATAAAAGGCTCAACAGGGCAGTCGCAGAGTTCATCTGTGTGGACCAAGTTCCAATATATATATACAGTTGAGAAAGCTGGGTTCAGAAACCTTGTACAGCAACTGTTTTGAGTGCAAAAAAAGTTCTCCAGCTTTTTGAATGCCATTGCTTTTAATAATTTTTTTTTTTATTCTTGTCATTGTTCATTGTTGTGTTTTAAAATAAAGAACAATAATGACATCTGAGAGTGTTTCCCTGATTTTGAGGGAAAGTATCAAAGTATCGAAATTCATATTGGTACAGTATCGAAACAAAATTTTTGGTATCGTGACAACCTTAGTGTCTAATACGACCGTCGCTTGTTATCAATGACTTGTTTGCAGTCAACATTGTCGAAAGGGATTGTTTTTTAATCGGTTAATTTCCATTTTATACCATTTTGAAAATCGCTCGTTTTTTGAAACTTTCAGAAGAAAAAAAAAGATTCTGCAGGAATCGCGCTTTACTGTAATACACAAAACACGTTGTAATTTTTCGGCCTATTTATGAATCGTTTTCAAATAAATGCTAGATTATCGATAGTATATGTGTACTTATGCACGCTATAGAAGCGGGCTGAAAAATCGATTATCTTATTTCCTGATCAGCACACACACACTCACAGCCACACACACACATATGGGACACGTTGATATATAGGTGAAAACAGCTCTGATTATCCCAAGACTGGTAAAATAGATTCCTTACCTCAGATCAGATGTTCTCCAAAAAGATTATTCCAATTCCTGATCGCCATTCCAAATATCGATTGCGTTTATTGATCCAACGCTGGGTGGTCGAAAGACATATTCCATGCTGTTCTGATGGTGGGCGATGACTGCAATAGGCTCGGATTACATGCCTGACAAGTAAAATGTGGAATCCAGACTCTTTTTTTCCCCCATCCATTTCATTCAGTCCAATCCAATGGGGTGCAATACCATCTGGAGAGACGATAGGGGGCAGTATTTTCCCTGTTCGAGCTCAGACAGATCCCCACTGGTAACGTGAGGCTAGATTGATGACAAATGAATGGAAATCGGTAATAAAAAAAATAATGATTAAAAACGAGATTTCTCGTCGGTTGGCACTCAACGGTTGGCATGAACTAACGAGAATTCTCGTCGCTGGCACTCAACGTGTTAAGGTAAAAAGTCAAGTGCATATGCGAAAAGAGCTTCAAATGTTCCAGTACAAATGATAGATATGTATATGTTAGGGATGCCCCGATCGATCGGCCACCGATCGTTATCGGCCGATAATCAGTATAAATATGCGATCGGTGAATTCCGATAATGAGTCATATTCGCCGATCGCGGAAACCGATCAAGCGGAGATCTCACTCGCTGTCTGTCTCAGACACACAGGACCTGCAAACTGCCGCTGCTCCTCCTCCCTTGCCCCGCCCTCACCCGTGTACAGTTTGTAAACACAGAGGACTGAGAGGCGGCTCCTCTGCTCGAGTCTATAGTGCATTCGACCTGAGCTAACGTTAGCTACCTAGCTATCGTTACTGTTTAAACAAAATTACCCAGTCAACTATTCACTTTTAGTAGGCATTGTCTAACGGTATTTAGCCGGCTAGCTACTGATAGCTCCTGATATCAACAAATGCTCCAGCAAGTCTAGTAGTCCATGTTGATACCTCCGTTAGCTCGCGTTAGCTGACGTTAGTTCACTGTTCAAAACGAAATGTCCCATTGAACTAAATAGTTCACTGAGGCGTTGTCTTAACGTCATCTAGCCGGCTAGCAGTAGCTACAGATAGCTCCTGATATCAATGTCTTATAACTAGGCCTGCCGCGATAAGCAATAAATCGATTAATTGCCGCGATAATTAAAATGAATGCAATTATTTTGACGGGCGCGATTAATTGCTATTTGCGCGTTTGTTTTAATGAGGCGGACCCAGTGCCCCTTGTCAGTCACTGTCCGTGTTGGGAGGCGGGCCGCTGGCTTTACTCATACAAACAGAGTAAACACAGTTTTCAATCAATCAATCAATAACAACATTAACGAGACCCTCGTTGTGTCTATTCTGCTAACGCTAACGTTACCTCTCATTGTGTATTCTACAAGCGTTAACGTTAGCTAGGCTGTCTATGCTAACGTTAACGAGCATTAGGCTAACAAGCTGTAACGTTACCAGTCGCGTCTATTTGCTAACGTTAGCATTAGGTAATAACCGGTTTAAAATGGATGGTGATTACCTCACGTTGTGTCTATTCTACTAGCATTAACGTTACTCATACAAACAATCAATAGCGAGTTATATTGATCACGCTATGTACGATAGCCATGCTAAAACGCTAGCACAACATTAGCACCTAACCTAACAACAAGCCTTAACAAGTCAGCGATCTTTTTGCGAGACTAAACTCTCCGCTCGGTGGCAAATTGTGTTGATGTCGGTTTTGTTTAATCAATAAATGAGGCAGAATACACAGTGACTGTATCCTTTGTTTATTGCACTTGTGCCTGCTGCAAACATAATGATTATGAAATCCTAGAGACGCGTCTCTATTCAGTGGTCTGCAGTGTTTCACGTGACTTTTCTGGTACCCAAAAAGTACCTGAAATAATCACAACAATACTTCCGGTCCGGTCGGTGGGCTTCAAAATAAAAGTCTTAAACACCGGAAAAGACGGAGCGGTGGGCTTCAAAATAAAAGTTTTGGGAAATAAATTTCTCAAAAAAAAAAATTCTCTAACCGGTCGCAATAATATCGCTTATCGCGATATTTTCGGGGGCAATTAATCGCCCAGCAAAATGTGTTATCGTGGCAGGCCTACTTATAACATTGATTCAATGCGTATTCGAGCTGAGGGCTTGCTGAATGTGATATGACCAAAGCACAGTAACGTTATACCAATAGGGTCCAGCTGCAGCCCAGGAGAATCCTTGCTGGAGCTGGAGGCTACTAGAGTACACAGACAGTGGAGCTGTTTGCAGATAGCAAGCATTTTGACTTGTTGCGTGGTGGCGATGTCTCGCAGATAATACAAGTACAAGTCTAATTATATAATATATATATTTTATAAAAATATATATATATAAAAGAATTTTTTATTTTGTTTTAATCAAAAACGATCGGTATCGGATCGGTATCCGCCGATATGGCTCACGCCGATCAGTGATCGGTATCGGTGGCAAAAAACGTGATCGGGGCATCCCTAGTATATGTGATTCCTTCTTCTAGCCCTTCCTTCTTCTAGTTGTTGTAATCAGTAAATTATTATTAAGATAAGAATGATAAGAAATGTATTGATCCCTTTGTTGATCCCCTTGATTAAATAGCCTAAATAAAGGTATTCAAAATGATCTTCAATCTAATAAATTGTCAATTTTATACAAATATTTATGAAAACAAAACATTTAACTTTTAACCTACATCATGATTCGTAGTTTCTAGCTTCCATTCCAGGCAGTCAGTCACCCTTGCATATTTGTTTATTTGTCAGGGACAATGCAAAAGAAAACATTGTGACAAGTTACAATAACAAGATACAGATGCATTTCATATAGGATTTCTAGCCAAGGCTAATTTGCAACCCCTGTCCCTGGTTAGATAACACTGGTATATACTATAGCCTACACAGTATCACCCTGCCTAACATTATCTCCTTAGCAGCAGAAATAATATCTCTCTCTACTCCTCTACTACAAATACCTCCGTCTCAGACCTGTCAGCATCTTGTTTGTATTTAAAATTATGGTTTTGGTTTAACAACCATTTACTGTATGATGTTAGTTAGGCTGTAACATAGGTTACTACTGAATAATAGCAATTACTTTTAGTATTGTCTCCCATTCACCTGTCCCGCTTTCCCTACTAATGAGATCTGGTAATGAGAAATATGATGCAGTATGAGAATGAGATGTCATTTTCAGGCAGTTTGTTATACTTTTGGCGGCTATCTTTTGCTGTCATATACAGGATAGTTTTGGATACAAATATTGTTGATTCACAGAGCTTTTATCTGCATGCTGCAAATGGAACTGACATGCAACACAGTTTGCAAAGCACCATCTCTCATTAAATATCAGTAGCCTAGTTTGAATTCAAACCACTTCCTAGCAGATGAAGTAGGGCCACATCTGGGGATCACATCTTCTGTCAAGGTTTCTACTCAGGCACAGACTGTCCTGTCCTCGCCTCTCCTCTCATGTTCTCTCCTCTCCTCCCCTCTCTTGTCCTGTTCTCTCCTTTCCTCTCCTCTTCTCTCCTGTCCTCTCCTCCTCTTATCACCTGTCCTCTCCACTTCACTTGTCCTCGGACTCTAATCTCCTCTCTTGTCCTCTCCTCTCCTCTCCCGTCTCCTCTCCTCTCCTCTCCTCTCCTCTCCTCTCCTCTCCTCTCCTCTCCTCTCCTCTCCTCTCCTCTCCTCTCCTCTCCTCTCGATGGCCTGTAGCATCACTCGTCTTGTTGGTCGACCACGTTTTTTTTTCTTTTAGCAATGTGGGGAGTGGAAACAATCGATGCGACAGCAAAGACATAAACTACTGCAGACTATTATTCCTCTTGCAGGCGTTTGAAGGAAGCAAAGGTGTCTTCACAGGTAAATAGTTTTGCCCTCTCAGTAAGTAAACCATTGGTGTACTGCTGTGTGCTGCTGTGTGCTGTTCATGGCTCACATTCTTGTGGTCATTGTGTCATATTTGATATTGGCATATGGCATTTTTTGTGGACAGCATAATCACAAATATTATTGCAAATGATGAAGCATCACTCCCCCCTAATAGCCCCCTAAATATCTGTATATTGCCCAGTTGAGTATGTTCAAGATAGGGATGGGTACCGAATCCGGTACTTTTAAGGGTACAGACCGAATCACGTCGGTACTACCGAGTACCGATTCACGTGACATCCGCCGGTGCCACATTTCGGTATACATTATTTTACATTTATAAGTCTGATGACGTCAACGTTTAATTTACCGCGAAACGAAATATGAAGTGTGCCGCACGTTCACGTCAACGTTCACATGCACAATACACGCTTACCTAGGATTTGACTTGATTCAACAACAAAGCAGTCTGGGCAATGGCAAGCCGAAAACGGTCGCAAGTGTTGTTACACTTCAGTATTTCCCCTGAAAAAAATTCAACAGCGGTGCTGTGCTGCGTGCACTCTGCCGGAATCCATATTAGTGCACGCTGCCGGAGAAATAACTTAAAACTACATTAGAATTGTTCGAGATTTCAAGGTTATTCATGTTCATGGAGTCATGTGCGTGTGAATTTGCTAGGATGTTTTTGGTGTGTCCGCTGACACTAGAAGTGCTCTGGAGGCCCAGGTAGCTGCATATTTGTACACTGCAAAAAAAAGAAATCTTATCAAGTGAAAATATCTTGTATTTTTTTGGTACAATAAGTCCAATATTGAGTAGAATTATCTTGAATTATCTTATTCCACAGATAATTTTGCTTATTTTTTTCTTGATTTTGGTCAATTTAATCTTGTTTTAAGAAAATGTTAATCTGGGCGGCTAAGTGGGCAAGGCGCTCGCCACTAACGCAGGAGATGCTGGGTTCGAGCCCAGCTCTCGGCGTTGCTACCAGCTTGGCTGGTCGTTCATACTAACACAATTGGCAGTGTTAGGGGTGGGAAAGCTGGTGGGTGGGGATTGGACGTTGTGGACAGCGACTCCTACAGGTCGGTTGGTGTGCCTGTACAGCAGAATCAGGAAGTAACGGGGGCAGCGTGAGCCTCCCACGTGTTACTCCTCGCCACTGAGAGATTGCGCTGTACAGGTGAAAAGATGCGACAGCTGCCTCCTCGTGTACCGGAGGGGACACGTGATGCAAGGCTTGGTCCTCACTGCAGCTGACCAGTGGGAGGCATAGTCTAGCAACGTTCGAGACAGGGGAGGGGCGAATTGAAGGGAGAATTGGCGAGGCGAAATTGGGATGGGAGAAAATAGAAAAATAAAGAGAAAAAGTGGATACAAAAATAAAGAAAATGTTCATCTTGTTTTCTTAACACTTTAACTGCCGAGGTTAAATTCATGATATACCATCCCTTGCCAGCTCTATTTGTCTATGGAGAAGTTCCCCTTCTTTGCAGGGCTATAACTTTTTAAATTCTATTGCTAGATTGCCATTATTAGGGCCCATTCAATGTCCTATATGTATTGTTCAGGGTGTATGAACGTTAAATTTTTTCATTCACATATTCATACTAAAATATGGTCTAAAGTATAAGTATGTTTTCATCTCTTTCTGCAGCTTTCTCCAGAACGTGATGTATAGCCCCAAATGCATTATATTGATGATGAAATACAGTTTGATAGCGATCTGTGCCAGATAATACATTTCAACTGGATGTGGTTCTGGAAGTTACTACACGTCATCTGATGGGGCGTTTATAATTCCGTGGGCAACGTTATACCATTCATCTAATGTGGGTCATATGTTCATCATAACAGTTTATATCGAACACGGTAATACTACATGCTAAAACTCACCCCAGTCTCCTCGGGCCGTTGGGCGATCAGCGTGGAGTAGACAGTTTTCCATTATGGGATGTCAAAATACCCGATCTATTTCCAGGTTGTATAATAGTATATACGTCCAAATCATGTTGTTTTTTCGAGTTATTTCCACCGATCGATGTTCACTGTGTGAAGACTGAGTCTCTCTAACATTAGCGAGTGCCCGGACCACATATGGAGTGACTCCTGCCGGGTTAAAGGTTGACATCCGGTTTCGATCTGCCGATCGGCCACCAGATGGCGCTCTTGAACCGCTAGAGGATTGAGAGGAGATCAGAACTGTGTGTTAAGGCTGCAGAGGGGAAATATGATTCCGATCACAGATTTTTGAAATATTGATATCAAAGACGAGTTACGGCGTCCGCGGCAACTTGAGCATGGCGGGGAATGACGAGTTCCGGCGTTTTCGGCAGTTAAAGTGTTAAAGGGGAACTATCTTATAAATGGCCTTTTTCAGTGTTTAGCATTGTTTCCTAGCTATGTGGACTTATATTAATAGGATCTATGTCTCTAATTCTCATATTGGCGCATTCTTCCAATTCTCTTCTCACAATATTCACCCTCACTGAACTGAGTCATCTGAAAATGTGCATATCTGTGATGTCAGAGATTTCTCAGCTGCATAATAATGTGGCAGTTGGCACCAGGCCACACAGTGGTTGGAGCCCAGCCTCAAAACGGCTTAAGATCTTGAGGTAGAAAAATGCAGTTTTTGAGTACTTGAGTAGAAATACAAAACAATGAATTTTTTTTTGAAAAAAAACTTACAAGAGGTGTTCCATAGACTCACATGAATTGTGTAAAAGTGCCCAAATAGTGAAAGAAATGGTAAAATAGTTCCAACAAGATTAAATTGACCAAAATCAGAAAAAAGCTAAATTATCTGCCAGTGGGATAAGATAATTCAAGATAATTCTACTCAATATAGACTTATTGTACCAAATACAAGATATGTTCACTTGATAAGATACCCTTTTTTTGCAGTGTAGTTGTAATCAAAGTAAATGTTAAGATTAATGACATGCCTCAACACTTGTACACTATTTGTATTGAACATAGATATAGATGATTTAATAGATAATATAAATACTAACATACTAACTGTCTAACATACACAAATCATAACACTACAACAGCACTTTACACCTAAGAAGAAGAAAAGCTCCAGGGCCGTCATTCATCAACGTGACGTAGAAAATGTTCTATTTCCATACTTAAGCACAGAATTTAGAATATGTGCACGCACAAAAAAAACGGGATTTATCACACGTGCGTACACAGGTCCTACGCACACCTGTCTTGATAAATATGACTTTGATCCTACGTTTGAGCTCGTGCACTGTTTTAAGTATTTGCATACCAGAACCGCCCCGATTAACCATATACGGTAATGGAATACCCCCATGAAATGTGGAAAAATGGACTAAGCCGAGGGAAGCGTGTTATGTGACAGACGTGTACACGTACGGTGATGTCGGATATAGGGGTGGGACGATACATTGATCCAGATTGATATATCGATCTATTATCAATAATCAAATAGGATCGATGCAACGTAAAAAGATCGATTCATATTGCGATACTCTTATTTTGAAAATCCCCTCGTGAGCATTTCCGCCCGGCCGGAACAACAAGCTCAGCGCAGCTCCGTCTGTAGACGTTAGATAGTATTCAGGGGAGGAAACTAACTTTTTGGCTTACCAGCCAACTGGCGAGTAGCTGATTTTTTTTACCAGCCAAACTGATTTTTTACCAGCCAAAAAAAATTGCTAATTGTGATAATTACTTCTTTGTATGTCTTCGTCTAAATTGATTTTCAATCTTTAGTAATAATCACACCGTGTCTCTACTATTTAAAATATTTATTAACATAAAACATTAATAACAGTGTCTCTACTCTTCACAATATTAGCATAAAACATATTAACATGAAAGAGGGATCTATTCTGGACTGGGTTGGGCTGAACTGGGCAGTGAAAGATGCTGGGTTGGGCTGAACTGGGCAGTGAAAGATGCTGGGTTGGACTGGGTTGGGCAGTGAAAGAAAAAACCTGAAGTATGTTGTGAAGTGTATAGATAGATGTGAAATGTATAGATGTAGCAGTACTGTCTATCTGTATGTCGTGTATGTCATATGTTATGATGAATTGAAAATGGGGGACCCTGATGTAAACCAGACTAAAGTCTTTCTCTGGTCTGCATCCCCTTAACAATTGTGTGTATTGAGAATTGAGCCGTACTGTATTGTACCCATTCTGCAATCTGTTAATAAAGTTTTCAATCAATCAATCAATCAAGTTAACTTTGAACCTCGGTTGTCAAGCCGCGTCAATGTTGTGTATGCATCTGGGTAGGCATCACAACGGTGTTCACTGTGCCTTTAAGGCGGCACGGTGGGCTGGACGACAGGGGCAGGGCTGTGAAATACAGTCAGTGTTGTGGTATCGTCAGTTCGGTTGGTGTGTTGTTGTGCACTGGTTGAGCATGCAATAAAACATGTAACCTTACGTCGTAGTCCGGTGCGTTTTTGGAAACATTATAGTCATAACAAATACACCTAGCTAACATGGGGCTGGCTGCTTTGAGCACACACACACAGGGCTAACGTTAGCTAGCAAGCAGCTATATAGCTAAAACGCTAACTAGAAGCTAACTACTGTATACTGTTCAAATAGACTAACATACACCTCTGTGATTTAAATGTGTCCTTGCCTTATACTCGAGGGTTGTACTAGGGTTGGATGTAGTTCCCCGTTGGTCAGTCTGTCTGTTTTCCATCTTCTGCTGTGTTTAACGTTATCCGTTTGCGAGTGCTCCCTTGACTGATGGCTAGTACCGCGGGACTTTTATTCAACATTATATATGTCCGCCGCGGGTTGGCCAGTACTGCGGGAACTTTTATTAAACATTCTATATGTCCGCGGGTCTTGTGCAGTGCTCTCGTGACACTGTCAACTAGAGCGAGCACTCAGAAGACGTGCACCGTTTGCCAGTGACCGTGATTGCAGAATGTTTTTTTTTGTTTTGTTTACTAGTCGCCAGACTGGCGAGTGGTCTTCATGAATCACTCGCCAAACCTAAAAAATACTCGCATTTGGCGAGTAAAGTGGCCTAATTTCCTCCCCTGATAGTATTGCTTCAGAGTCCGCCTATTTTGCCCGAAATAAGTGCCTGTTGTTTTTTCCCCACAAGGGGTTAAATGCATCTAACATGCTTTCCATCCTCTCCATTCCTTTATGCCCAATATGTCGCGTTAAATACCGAAATGAACGTTGCGTTAGCGTGAGCTAACTATGCTAAGCACTGCAGCTAACCATGAGAGGAGAGGAGAGAGGAGAGGAGACTTGGGAAAGAGCAAGGGTGGGGGCACTGGGCAGTCTACCTTTCTGTGGGGGACTGGGTTGCGTGAGGGGCATTCTGTGTGTGTGTGTCACGCAGGGAGCGAAATTAACTTTTTGACTCACCGGCCAGTGGCGGGTAGATGGGAAGAGTCTACCCGCCAAGCATATTTCTTACCTGCCAAAATGTTTTTGATTAAAAAAAAATATATATATATTTTATATAATTTTTTTTTTAAATAAAATATATATTATATAATCATACTTGTAGTTGTATTATCTGCGAGACATCGCCACCACGCAATAAGTCAAAATGCTTGCTATCTGCAAACAGCTCCACTGTCTGTGTGTATACTTGAGTAGCCTCCAGCTCCAGCAAGGATTCTCCGGCCCTGCAGCTAGACCCTATATTCAGCTAGACCCTACATTCAGCATGCAAGGATTCTCCGGCGATGCAGCTGGACCTATTTATAACGTTACCGTTCTTTTGTCAAATCACATTCAACATGCCCTCAGCTAGAATACGCATTCAATCAATGTTATAAGACATTGATATCAGGAGCTATCTGTAGCTACTGCTAGCCCGGTAGATAACGTTAAGACAATTTAGTTTACTGGGACAGATGGATCAACGTGAGCTAGCTAAGCTAGCTAACGAGGGACCGGAGGTATTATGCACTCGAGTAGACTATTGCTGGAGCATTTGTTGATATCAGCAGCTATCAGTAGCTAGCCAGCTAGATACCGTTAGACAATGCCTCGTCATGTATTAAACTAAAAGTGAATAGTTGACTGGGTCATTGTTTAAACAGTAACGTTAGCTCTTGGAGGTCCGATATAGACTAGAGCAGATGGAAGTAAACAAGCCAAATGATAGCTTCCGATTGGTCATTTGCTTTTTTTCTCGTGAAACCAGTTACGTCACTCTACTGTGATTGGACCGTTGACTTGAGTGCGATGTGGGACTTGTAGTTTTTTAACGATCTCGCGGCGGAGAAAAAAAGACGAGCGGCTATAATCTGTACTCGCACAAGAGTATCGTTATGAAGTTATGAACTACACGTCTACACGCCACACGGCGGGCAGCCCTCTAAGTGTCATGCGCCAAAGGTAAAAACAGCCCGCCCCTGGCTGTGTGTGTGTGTGTGTGTGTGTGTGTGTGTGTGTGTGTGTGTGTGTGTGTGTGTGTGTGTGTGTGTGTGTGTGTGTGTGTGTGTGTGTGTGTGTGTGTGTGTGTGTGTGTGTGTGTGTGTGTGTGTGTGTGTGTGTGTGTGTGTGTGTGTGTGTTACTGAGGATGGACAGATAATGTTGATATTTAAACATGAATACATAATATATGTATTCATGATCATCATGCAACATAAAACAATTGTAGGAAGTTTGGGAGAGGAAAGGGTTTTAGCTTGCGTGTTGTGAGTTCCAAAACATTTTACTTAAAGTTTAAAGCTCAATATATAAAAAGTTAACAGGAGGTCTATTTGTATTAAAAACAATAGATTGTTTTTCATTTAAATGTCTGGAAGAGCTCAAAAATAAAAACATCAATTGATATTTCCCTAGCCTTTTTTTAGTTGATCTAAATGTGACTGATTGTGTTAAATGGGCACATAATATCGCCTCATATCGATCGCAGGCACCTGAATCGAATCGTATCGTATCGTGGCAGACTTTGTGATATCAGCAAATATCGTATCGTTGTCCAAAGAATCGATATCGTATAGTGATGAAACTGGTGATTCCCATCGGATATGATATCTATTAACCATTGCTGCCTGGGCAGCGCAAACACTAATAAAGACCGTGCTGGAATATGACTGCCTTTTCCCGTTTTGTTTGATTAATACCCAGGGATTAAAGTTCTCCTCAATTTTATTCCAAATCGCGACGGATTTTCCGTCAATTTTCTACCTGCTGCATATGATTTCTAGAGGCATACAATCTATTTTGATGTCAGTATTGGGTAGCCTATATAAACAATAATACGAGAGCATATACAAGAACAATGAATCTCACTGCCATATATGATGTAGCCTGCCTTTCAATACATGAACTTGAATTCCATCATGTTTGTGTGCGGGACTCACAAGACTGTTGTCACAATGGGTGGTACTGGTACAGTAATAACAGTCTACACAATATCACGATGGACCATGCCATGTAGCCTATGTTCTATTATGACATGATCTGTGACGACAAATGTTCTAGAATGTTTGATTAAGATATCATACTCTGACAGCATGCCTATGATCAACAAAAACGCGAACTTGAATCCCATCATCATATTTACATAGTCTGTCCACTATCTTTATTACTTTGTTATCCCCCCCCCCCCCCCCCCCCATCTATGTAAAGCGACCTTGCATGGGTCTCTCTTGAAAGGCGCTATGTAAAATGAAGCTATTATTATTATTGTTGTCGTTATTATTATCATGTCTGTGTGCTGAGCTCAGTGAAGTTTCAACGGAGCGAGGTAATCTATTCTAATCAACAAATTGAAGTAGAAAGCATTCCGTTGTGGCCAATCTTATTTGGAAACATGACACAAAATAATAGTATGTCGCTTTTTATTTGAAACAATATTTAATGGCGTTTGGAGGTGGGTGTTCTGCTTCTGCCCCCCGTGCCAAACAAGCAAGCCAACCTCTTGTTCCCGCATGAGCCCGTTATAATTACACTACTGTCGCTATTTTACAATGAACTATAATGAATTACGGGTCATACAGAAGTTGAACACGCCAGTGTTGGAAGTAATGCACGGAAGCTTATTTCCGCGTTGAAACTAATGCAGAACTGAGGAGCGCTTATGCCGTAGTAACAATGTTCTACCACTGGGCGTCAGCTACGCATGCTCCGAGCTGTGCGTAAATATAAGCACGAAGTCAAGTTCAAGTTGAAATTGATGAATCCCACACTTTGCTTAGAAATGGTCGTACTCACAGGTTAAGCACATATCTGTGCGTAAGTCACGTTGATGAATGAGGGCCGTGCTTACGTGTACGCACAGGTCAGAGCACACTTAGCTGACGCCCAGTGGTAGAATATATTATTACAACAAGGAAATGAGCTTCTGTGCATAATAACACTGGCATGTTCCGTATGAACCGTAATTCATTATAGTTCATTGTAAAATAGCAACAGTAGTGTAATTATGGTCAAAACCCTATAAATAGCATTTGGAATAATAGATCTTTCTCTCAGAATGAATGCAGCATGGTTTATATAGCGTTATCGGAATATACGGGGTGTAGGCTACTGACTGACTGCGCTCCGCGTAGCTTGATTGATTGATTGATTGAAAAGTTTATTAACAGATTGCAGAATGGGTACAGTACAGCTCAGTACATACAATTGTTAAGGGGATGCAGACCAGAGAAAGACTTTCGTCTTGTTTACATCAGGGTCCCCCATTTTCAATTCATCATAAATCATAAAGCTCAACTCGTTATTATTTTGCGCACAGACCGCAGAAACACGGGAACGTTTTGATTATATTTAAAAGGCTTTACGTTAAACGAAACAAGTGGAATTTCGAAGCTGTAAGCAGAATACAAGTCATATGAATATAGTGTTCTTCCCCCTTTTTACTGTATAAGAAAGAATAGAAAACGCATTGCAATGACACCAGATAGTGGACAGACTATGTATATGATGGGATTCAAGTTCGCGTTTTTGTTGATCATAGGCATGCTGTCAGAGTATGATATCTTAATCAAACATTCTAGAACATTTGTCGTCACAGATCATGTCCTAATAGAACATAGGCTATGGCATGGATCGTGATATTGTGTGGACTGTTATTATTACTGTACCGGTACCACCCATTGTGACAACAGCCTTGTGAGTCCCGCACACAAACATGATGGAATTCAAGTTCATGTATTGAAAGGCAGGCTACATCATACATGCAGTGAGATTCATTGTTCTTGTATATGCTCTCGTATTATTGTTTATATAGGCTACCCAATACTGACATCAAAATAGATTGTAGTATGCCTCTAGAAATCATATGCAGCAGGTAGAAAATTGACGGGAGATCCATCGCGATTTGGAATAAAATTGAGGAGAACTTTAATCCCTGGGTATTAATCAAACAACAGGGGAAAAGGCAGTCATATTCCAGCGCGGTATTTATTAGTGTTTGCGCTGCCCAGGCAGCAATGGTTAATAGATATCATATCCGACATCACCGTAAGTGTACACGTCTGTCAGCCTGTCTCATGACACGCTTCCCTCGGCTTAGTCCATTTTTCCACATTTCATGGGTGTATTCCATTACCGTATATGGTTAATCGGGGCGTTTCTGGTATGCAAATACTTAAAACAGTGCACGAGCTCAAACGTAGGATCAAAGTCATATTCATCATGACAGGTGTGCGTAGAACCTGCGTACGCACGTGTGATGAATCCCGACTTTCCTGTGCGTACACTCATTCTAAATTCTGTGCTTACGTGTGGAAATAGAACATGTTCTACGCACACGTTGATGAATGAGGGCCCAGGGCTCTTTGGTACAGTAGGGGAATTCACTGGTAGGGGGCCCATTGATGCTGATACGCATACAAGTGGCCAGATGGTCTCCCTGCAGCCTGTTCCTCAGGTCAGTATTTTACATTAAGCACCCCCCACAGCCCAAATTAAATGATAAAAAAATATATATATATTATAATTTATTTATTTTATTTATAATTTCTTTATAATAGTCTAGTTCAGTGGTTCTCAACTGGTCTAGCCTCGGGACCCAACATTTTCCTTAGTCATTAAGTCGCGACCCAAATTTTGAACCACTATGATTTATTTAAAAAAATTGCAGTAATACACAATCTTTCATGCACTGTTAAAAACATGAAATAAACACAAAAAAGTGCAACAAAAGTGCAACTAGGGCTAAAAACCCAATGAAATAAAATAATAATAAATAATATATGCTTCTTAGCAGATTTCTTAGCTTAACATAACAGACTTAAGTTTGGGCGAACTAATGGGATAACTGGGGTTGCAACAAAAGTGCAACTAGGGCTAAAAACCCAATGAAATACAATAATAATAAATAATTATGCTTCTTAGCAGACTTCTTAGCTTAACATAACAGACCTACAGTAAGTTTGGGGGAACTAATGGGATAACTGGGGTTGCAACAAAAGTACAACTGGGGCTAAAAACACAATGAAATAAAATAATAATTATAATAATAAATAATATATCCTTCTTAGCAGACTTCTTAGCTTAACCCATTCTCTGCCGGAGCTTATATCCATCCTTGTAGCCTCTCTGCCAGCACTATTTGTCTATGGAGATGTTCACCTTCTTTGCAGGGCTATAACTTTTTAAATTGTATTGCTAAATTGACATTACTATGGCCCATTCAACATCAATTATCTATCGTTCAGGATGTAGGAACGTTTTACTTTTTAATTCACACATTCATACTAAAATACCATCCAGAGTATAAATATGTTTTTATCGTTTTCTGCTGTATTTCATAGAACGTGAGATATAGCCATAAATGCATATATTAGATGATCAAATGCAGTTTGATACCGATCAACGTTATATTAAAAATTTCAACACACACCCATCCTAAACGTCATGACTGGTCATCTGCTGGTGACCGGAGGGGGGGGGGGGGGTCGTTTATAATGCAATGACCAACGTTAAATGATTCATGTAGTATGGGTGATATATAGATCAGAGCAGTTTGTATGGATAATAATAATCAAAAACGCTGAAACTCACGGCAGCTTCCTCTTACCGTTGGGCGATCACACTGGCGCAAACAGATCCCAGTTATGTGATGTTGATCTAGGTGATCCAGTTCCGGTTTGTATAATACTAATATACGTCCAATCATGTTGTTTATTGAGTTATGGCAACGGATCGATATGCACGGTGTCTGGATAGAGTCCCACAAGCGACAGCGAGTGGCCGGACGGAATAGGGGACGGACTAAGCACTTCCGGCCACTTCCGGTTTTGGCAACTCGCCGATCGGCCACCAGGTGGCGGTATTGAAGCGTTGCAGAGTTGAGCGGAGTCCTACAACACCAGCAAAGACTCCGTGGGTGAAATGTGAATACCATGACGAAAATATGAAATATTGATCTCAAAGACGCCGTAACCCGTCATTGGCAGATTACGCATGGCGAGGGAACACGTCATCGGCGGAGAAAGGGTTAACATTCCCAGGGAACTAATGGGATAACTGGGGATGTTGTTTGCTCCTGACAAGAGTCTCAAAGTCTGGGGTGATGGTAGATAAAGCAACTCTGAGGTCATGCTCAATGTATTGTCCAATCTGTTCCTCTGCTTTGTCTTCAGCTGGACCAGAGCTGAGAAGCCACTTTCACAAAGATACAGTAGGTAGTGCAAAAAAGAAAAATAATATATATAAAAAATATATATATATTTTTTTTTTACACACACATCCGCGACCCACTCAAAATGGCCCCGCGACTCACTTTTGGGTCGCGACCCACCAGTTGAGAAATACTGGTCTAGTTCATAGCAGCAGCGGCCCTAATTCAGCAGCGGTGCAGCACCGCATATAAGCAAGTACCACCATATGTATTCAAAATACAGTATTCAGCTATGCACAGTTCACGCAGGAGGCAAATATATTCCTAATACCATAATGCATATAAGGGAAACACTGCACTTTACAAAGCTAGATGCAGACAACGCTCGCTGCAATATTATATATTATATATATATTAACAAATTGTTCTAAATAAATAATGGTAATAAATTATTTGAAGTTTGGAATATTTTCTTTACAACTGAGGTAGGTAGATTACTTTTTTAGAGACTAAAGTACAGAAAAAAGGTACCGTTGGGTACCGGTATTGATTCACAGGTACCGGTACTGGTTCAAATGTGAACGGTACCCAACCCGATAGACGGATAGAAAAAGCATCATGGAAAAAAGGAAGACTTTCTTTGGCATGGTAGCTTTTTGCCTCATCTTATTGTTATGACTTATATGCGGTGTGATTTTATTGCTTTTCCCCCCACATTTCTGTATGTACACTCGACATGACTATAAATGAGGGAAACCTCAGTTGCCTTTAAATAAACGTTTGAAATTAAATTAAATGAGAGAGAAAGAGAGAGGTGGTTCTTTCTTTGGCTGTAGTGTTTGTTCTGTGGGTTTATTTTGTGATTGCCAAGGGGGACCTGAGCGTTTATAGATAGAAGCTCTTGTTTGTCCTGCTTTCAATTTGCAGACACTTGGTGGCATTATAAAAAGTCTGTATGAGCTTGTGTGGCATGAGAGAGAAAGAGAGAGAGAATGAGAGCTGCAGAGAGAGAGAGAGAGAGAGAGAGAGAGAGAGAGAGAGAGAGAGAGAGAGAGAGAGAGCGTGGATACAAGCTGCAGAGAGAGAGAGAGAGATGGAGGGAGAGGGAGATGAGGAGTGATCACGAGTCGTACAGGAGGAGACAGCTACAGACACCTTTGGTGACCAGGAGTCATTAGAGGTATACCTGCACTGCAGTAAAGCCTACACACACACACACACACACACACACACACACACACACACACACACACACACACACACACACACACACACACACACACACACACACACACACACACACACACACACACACACACACACACACACACACACACACACACACACACACACACACACACACACACACACACACACACACACACACACACACACACACACACACACACACACACACACACACACACACACACACACACACACACACACACACACACACACACACACACACACACACACACACACACACACACACACACACACACACACACACACACACACACACACACACACACACACACACACACACACACACACACACACACACACACACACACACACACACACACACACACACACACACACACACACACACACACACACACACACACACACACACACACACACACACACACACACGCACGCACGCACCAATACTGGGATGTATAAGCTGACAAGAAGAGATTAATGTTATATACATTATTGCTCTATTATTAGACACAATGTAACACGATGCATACTACACACACTCTCACACGCAGGCCCGGCTGGTAGTGTTATAAGCCCCAGTGGGCCTTGAGTGACGTCTTGGGCTGCAAGTAGGCCAAGGACCAGATTGAAGGACACACACACACTTCTACACATGCACATACACACCCAGGCATACAGTGTTCACTATCCCTCCGTGGGTCTTTCAAAAATAGCAGATTAATCCAGTTAAATGAGCAGTTCTCTCCGAGAATCGTACAGCCGTCCGTCTCTCTACCGTCTCCTCGCTCCCCCGGCTCCACTCGGCAGGGCGTCGGGGCTGACGCAGGCCTCTGGTGATGTCTGACCTCTGGGTGCGGGGGAGGGAGAGAGAGGGAGAGAGAGAGAGAGGGAGGGAGGGAGGGAGGGAGGGAGGGAGGGAGGGAGGGAGGGAGGGAGGGAGAGAGAGAGAGAGAACAGCATGACAAAAACGAATGGCTTCGAAGCCTTCGGTAACAATAATGTACATAATTGTCTTGATTGACTGGGCAAGAATTTTCCAAAGCCCCTGTTCCTCACTCTCTCGACACGTACGCAATCGATGATGTGTTTCCTCTCGACGAAAGGGAAGCGCCGGTGTGAATGTGCGGCGGCCTCGCGTGGCAAACTGCCCGGTGACACCGTGACTCTGAGCGTTGTGTGTTTTGGAAGTGTGCGAGAGGGATGAGTGTTGTATACTCAGCGTGAGTACAGCACCAGGAAGTGTACTTCAGAGCGTTGAGTGACAGCACTCCACTCTCTCCATCCACTTCCCCCGTTGTGGTCGCTGGCTGTCGTCTCTCAGGCGCTGTGTGTGTTAGGGCCGCTCCATTATGGCCCAAAGCCAAATCATAATCGCCATCAAATAAAATGCTGCATTTCGGGTTTAGACAAAATGAGAGCAACACCAGCGTTTCCGTTAGAACATATTCGTGCCGGTCTGAGTGTCCTGCAAGATTTCTATCACCGGACATATTCGAGATATTCCGGTCAGAGTTTTAAACAGCAGTCTATTATAATCACATTTTTATGAGCTAACGAATTCCGTTATAATTGGACATGTGTATTAATTACATCAAGCGAAGAATGAGAAATTGATTTGCAGAATCAAATTACTATCTCTCGCCTCTCAAGTTAGTGCGATACGCTACCAGCATCAAGCTCCCGCTGCAGCAGCTCTGTCACACGCACCCCCAAATGAATCTCGAGTCGACATCGCTTCACCTCGTTGTATCAGACACGTCACACATATCATAATGTTCAACTTCACGTATACAGTCATTAATATATTCCAAATAAAATAAGTCCCTCGATACTCCGTGCTGCTGCTGACTTGAAATAAAATAGACCGATACGCAGTCGGTCCGACACTAAACAGCAGTCTGTTATAATCACATTTTTATGAGCTAACGAATTCCGTTATATTGGACATTTGTATTAATTATATCAAGCGAAGAACTGAGAAAGCAGAGAGACGGCAACATTATCGTGGGTTTGCGTGACGACTCTCTCCACCTCGCAACGACTTATTTGCAAAGAGTATGGCGCTGCAGAGAAGCTGTTCAGCTGTTATTGGCTCTTTTCTGGGAACCGCACAACAGCGCCCCCCACCCAACATTGGCTGAAAATGGCTGAATTGGAGTACTGCTGGAATATTGCATTGTACTGCTGGTACTGCGGCTCTACAGCTTCAGAAAAGTCCGCACACCCAGCACTAAGCTCTCGCCGACAACGTCGTTGTCATTATTAGAAGCAACGAGGAAACAAATGTAATGATCGTTTCGTTCATCGCATAGGCTATTTAATTTTAGCCTATTTTAATACAATTCAAATAATCAAATTGTGCTTAGACTCAGGGAATTATTTTCACCGGACATTAAGACCGGAGAGATAAAATATGTCGGACTTAAACAGATTTTGCCGGTAAAATACCGGTAATTACCGGCTAACGGAAACGCTGAGCAACACGGCATGTGGTATAATGATCGTGTTCATGGTCGTGGGAAGCCAAAATCGTAATTGAAATTGGAACCCAGTCCTTGTGTGTGTTACGTCCTCATGGCGATTCTGTGTCCCAGAGGTGCTGCAGGTCCCAGTTCTCCTGGTTCTGGTTGTAGGTCAAGGCATCTCTGCAGCACCATGATAATTAATTTAGAATAGTATTTCCACACCGTTATCAAATACTGGATATGAGTTGTTGTCTTGTACCTCCCCATAGGCTGCCTAGATGGAATGAGTAGAGTGGTGTACAAACAATGTCCCTCCCTGTGGCTGTTAAAACTCAATCTGAACAGTGTGCTTCAGTTTAGCGTGATTGAGATTTCACCCAGGGATGTTAGTTCCATACTGAATAATGAAGAGCAGAGAAAAGCTAATTCAGGATGTCAGGCGGCAAGATCACCTACTGCTCCTGCATCAGGTAGAGCAGTGGTTCTTCTCAACCTTTTTACACCAAGTACCACCTGAGAACGTAGCTGGCTTTCCAAGTACCACCATATGACCGACATTAAAATACAGTCTATTCAGCTACTATGCACAGTTCACGCAGGAGGCAAATGTATTCCTAATACCATTATTTATTGTTAACTTTTGTCAGACACTGCCACAATGTACAAAGGGGTAGCACTAGAACTAGCAAACTCTTCGCACACAATTCTCATACAATGCAAGGGGCATTGAGAACATAATAACTAACATTCTCACATAGCAAGTGAGAAAATTAAGAACAACTGTATTTCAGCAAATGTACTTAATTCTCCCCTCTCTCTCTCTCTCTCTCTCTCTCTCTCTCTCTCTCTCTCTCTCTCTCCCCCTCTCTCTCTCTCTCTCTCTCTCTCTCTCTCTCTCTCTCGTCTCTCTCTCTCTCTCTCTCTCTCTCTCTCTCTCTCTTACACAGCAAGCAATTGTACTCAATTCTCTCTCTCTCTCACACACACAGCATGTTGTTGTCCATTGACAACTCACATAAGCAGGGCCAGACTAGGGAAATAATTCAGGCTGGGAAATATAGTGTGAAATATAGCCCCAGTCAGGCCACTTTTTAAGCGGGGGGTCTGGGGGTCCCCCATCAGGAATTCTTTTGTTACAAAGACTTAATTTCCTGCAATTTGTTCACTTTTTCTTTCAGAAATCTTTTATTAAACTTCAACCCATGATCATAACCACCACATATTCAATACATTTTCGAATTGTAACCCTTTAAATGCCAGTTTGTGTGATGGCATCACAAATTATTGTTAAAAAAGTGAAATATTTTTTATATATCAAATGCAAAGTCGATTTTTCTGGGGGGGATTATTACAGGCTAGGCATGTGTCAATGATGGATGGATTTTGATGGATTTTTTGTTTTTTGTAATGTCAGATTTAACAACAACTATTTTCAGAAAAGTGGGAGTATTTCATTTTTTATCTGACATTACAAAAAAAATTTAAATCTAAAAATAAAAATAGTTATGATCAGGGCTGAAGTTGAATAAAAGATGTATGACTGTTTAGACTGCAATATAATAATAATAATAATAATAATAATAATAATAATAATAATAATAATAATAATAATAATAATAATAATAATAATAATAATAATAATAATCGTTAGACTAGAAGTCTTTATTTGTCATGCAGTTTTTTTTTAAGACACACACGCGAGATGGGCTAGGAACACACACACACATGCACTGAGTCGCCGATGAAATGTCTCTCTGCACTTTTCCCATCCCGTTGTCCTTCCCCCCATGGGCAGCCGGGAGCAGATAGGGCGTCAACGTGAGCCCCGCCCCGGGGACCAATCCAAGTGCTCCTGTTCGTCTTCGTCAAGGACGCCACAGCGTTAGCGATTTGTTGTGCATGTTTTTCCATTGGGCTTACAGGGTTCTACGCTAACCTTTTTCCAAAGGAGCACATGTGCTCCTAAATGAAATTTTTTTGGAGCACACAAAGAAATTTAGGAGCACCCAAAAATATTTAGGAGCACAGTGAAAATATTTTTTTCAAAAATAAATGTATATTTGTACTGTGCGTGCATGTGCAAACGGGAACGGGATACACATCTGTGCAATAGCACATACCACCAAAGTCACTGGCCCACTGTGTGTGTGTATCTGCATGTGCAAACGGGATTGGGACACAGACATTTGAACTAGAGATGTTCCGATACCATTTTTTCCTTTCCGATCCGATTCCGATACCTAAGCTTTGGGTATCGGCCGATACCGATACTTATCCGATACCAGTGCATACATTAAAAAAATAAAAAAAATATTATATAAATTATAAAAGTTTTTTTTTTTAATACAGCTACTGTTTTATATATACTGTTTTTTAGTATATAAAGTAATGGTATTTATTCAACAACAGGTGATTGTATAGATTAGTATTAGTATCAGTAATTGAAAACTATCTCAATGAGTTCACCCACGGAAAGGTTGTTGGCACATTAGTTCCACACGGACATTATTCGTTGCTGCACTTGCTTCCACAAGAAGGCTCCGTTTAGTACCAGAGGCTCTGTTGTTGTCACACAATAAATATTCAACATTCTCTTTTGAGACTCCGCCTCAGACTCTTATCATTTGGCACTAAAAGCTAAACATTGTCGCTGATATGGCTGTCCGCAACATGTCATTAATTGTGTATGCGACGTGCATTTTGTGCAATGACAACGTTACCGTGAGCTAGGTTAGCTAGCATGAGCTACCGGTATATGGAAAGACTGTAACGTTACTGCTGGTGACATTGTGATTTAACTTGGAATACTCCTTTGCCATTTTGCTGTACTTTGCTTGCAGATCTGCAGCCATTATTGCTGGATTATGAATAGCCCCAACTTTAGCCAAGGTAACGTCAAAGCTAGCTTTCGGTTAGCTGTTCAATGCTAATAACACCAGCCACCAAGCGAACTCATCAGAGCTCCCCGTCAACAGCGCTGTCGGGACGATGGCATTTTAAGAAAGTATCTGCTCTGCTGTTAAAATGACAAATGGCAATTGACACTTTAATTCACGGTCGATTAAGCACACATTTGTTTTATAATGCTCACTCAGCGAGTAGGGTATATCTACAGAGCCCAACGTCCGCAGTGTTGTTGATAAATTACGTCATATGGTATCGGAGCGCAACATTAGAGGGTACTCGCCGATACCGATACCAGCATTTTAGGCAGTATCGGCGGCATTTCCGATACTGGTATCGGTATCGGAACAACTCTAATTTGAACTATTAAGTGATTAATGCTTACTGTGGCAAAGTTGTAGCCAACAACTAGGCCTAATAAGAAAGGCAGTGACATTGAACAAAAAGGAGACACTGGCATTACCACCTGGGCCATCAGTAGAGGGGACTGTAAGGTGCCCTTTCGGTATACTACCTTTGCTAAAACTGTGTTCTCTGTTAAAGGTGGTAACTACTGGAATAGCCTACCAGTTGTGATTAGAGAGTGCCCCACATACTCCATGTTCAAGACCCATCTTAAACTGCATCTTAAAGGAAAACTCCAACATTTTGGGAAATTAGCTTATTTAACATCTTCCCTGGAGTTAGACAAGAAGATACATACTTTTTTGTCTCTGTGCATGCATTAGGCTTAGGGAACAGTCGCTCCGTTAGCATAGCTTAGCTTCATCACTGGAAGTGAGGCGGGGCCGGAGCCTGGCGTTCCCTTACAGTGTATAGTTTGATTAATTGATTGAAACGTTTATTAACAGATTGCAGAATACACTCCAAATACAACTCCAAAACAATAATTGAATTAGACAATTACGTTTTATAAGCAAATATACTCGGAACTATTTTTTGCCTAACCACTCCTCTCTGAGCGCAGCCAGTGATTTCAACGTGTCGTTGTGATTGTTGACATTCTCATTCATTCAAAGGATCCGAACCGATTGAAGTTTATGGATACCATGACTTGAAATCCTCTTACCTTGACGATTAAAAGCCTCCCCAATTTAGAAAACAGTAATCCAATGGCTGGTATTGTTATACCGGACGCTCTGAGCTAACCGGAGCTAACACAGATCAGGATGGTAAAGCATATATAATGACTTCCTTTCTGGGGTTGTCAAAATAAAAGTGCGACGTTTATAGCAGCGGAAAACGTTTATTTTGTACATTATCTAACGTTAACACGAACCTAAATGTTAACGTTAGATAATGTACAAAATAAACGTTTTCCGCTGCTATAAACGTCACACTTTTATTTTGACAACCCCAGAAAGGAAGTAATTATATATGCTTTTATAACAATACCAGCCATTGGATTACTGTTTTCTAAATTGGGGAGGCTTTTAAATCGTCAAGGTAAGAGGATTTCAAGTCATGGTATCCATAAACTTCAATCGGTTCGGATCCTTTGAATGAATGAGAATGTCAACAATCACGACGACCCCGGCCCCGCCTCACTTCCAGTGATGAAGCTAAGCTATGCTAACGGAGTGACTGTTCCCTAAGCCTAATGCATGCACAGAGACAAAAAAGGTATGTATCTTCTTGTCTAACTCCAGGGAAGATGTTAAATAAGCTAATTTCCCAAAAGAACTGTGATAATTTTTTATCTGATTTAGTTTATGTAACTTGTTTCTTGTTTTTATCATTGATTGTCACCATGCTTTTACCCTAAGCAGGCTATTTATTTATTGAAAGAGTTTTGCTGTCTCCTGGTGTAAATTAGCTCTTGCTACAACCCTGCATGTTTACATTTTGTATTTTGTACTTGATGTTCATTAACACTTTAATCGCCAAAAACGCTGGGACACGTCTTTCCCCGCCATGCTTATTCTGCCAAAGACGCTGGACCACGTCTTTGATATCAATATTTAAAAAATCTATGATCGAAATCATATTTCTCCCCCGGACACTTGAGATATACTGTTGATCCCCTCTCAACTCTCCAACGGTTCAAGAGCGCCATCTGGTGGCCGATCGGCGGATCGCCCAAACAGGAAGTGATGCGCCGGAAGTGGTGCTCTCCCATATTTCGTCCGGGCACTCGCTATCGTTAGCGGGACTCCATCTTGATACACTGGACATCGATCAGTTGCAAATAACTCGATAAACAACATGATTTGGATGTATATACTATTATACAACCTGGAAATGGATAGCATATTTCTACATCCCATAATAGGAAAATTTCTGTTCCACGCTCATCGCCCAACGCTATGAGGAAGCTACGGTAAGATTCAAAGTTTTTTTTTTTTATCCACTTTTTCCTCCCACTTTTTCTATATTTTCTCCCATCCCAATTTTGTATCATCCAATTCAACCCTCCCCTGTCACGGACGCTGTTTCTTGCCTCCCACAAGCCGGCTGCAATGTGGACTAAGTCATACATAGCACAAGTCCCCTCCGGTACTTGAGGTAACAGCAGTCGCATCTTTTCACCTGCGCAGCTCGATCTCTCAGTGGCGAGGAGTAACGCGTGGGAGGCTCACGCTGCCCCCGACACTTCCTGATTCTACTGCGCAGGCGCACCAACCGACCTGTAGGAGTCGCTGTACACAACGCCCGATCCCCACCCTTCAGTTTCCCTCCCCGTAATACGGCCAATGTGTATTACTGTGGACGACCAGCTAAACTGAAAGCAAATGTGGAGCGCTGGGCTCGAACAGGCGAGCCCAGCGTCTCCAGATTTTGTGGCGAGTGCCTTGCCCACTACGCCACGTAGCCGCCCGATTCAACGTTATTTTTTACCGTGTTCGATACTAACTGCTCTAATGATCATATCACCCACACTAGATTAATCGTATAACGTTGGCCACGGAATTATAAACGACCCCCCCCCCCATCCGGTCAACATCAAATGATCAGTAGTAACTTCTAGAAGCTTTCTGCCGAAGGAGAAAGCTGCAGAAAACGATAAAAACATACTTATACTTTAGACCGTATTTTAGTATGAATATGTGAATGAAAAAGTATAACGTTGCTACACCCTGAACAATAGATATAGGACGTTGAATGGGCCATAGTAATGTCAATTTAGCAATACAATTAAAAAAGTTATAGCCCTGCAAAGAAGGGGAACTTCTCCATATTAAATAGGGCTGGCGAATTATGGTAAATTATGAATTTAAGTCTGGCGATCAAAGTGTTAACATGTGCTGTCCCTATCAAATAAACTATCAAATCAAACTACTGCTACAAAAGTAAACAGTCACTTAACTTTAGCTTTTGCCCCTTTTATGCATACAATGCCTATGTTTTGGCTGTGTTGCTCTTCTAGAAAAATAATCCTTTCAGGGTTGCCTATTGAAATACTGTACACCTCCAGTACAGAAACATTGTTTATGAGTTTGCGTGTCAGGTAGACCATTGATTGACAGTAGATTCTGACAATTACGTCACACCGCTTGCACTCCGGCTGTCCGGCGCTGCAGCTGGACCCTATTGCCCACCTCTGCTGTTGATAACGCTAGCCAAGTTAGCTGTACACACATACACAGTGGGCCAGTTACTTTGGTGTAGGGGTGTAACAATGTATCGATCCTAAGGGGAAAATTCAACTGCATCGATTTGAAAATGTTAGAATCGATTATCGCAATTTGAATGTGTACACAGTGTTATGTTGTTATCATGTCCGTTACAGTCAACACAACGACATACGCTACTGCATCAACGTTATGATTAACAAAGCAAGGCATTTGTTTTGTTGCATTAACGTTATATTACTATTGCTATCGCTAAATCTAGGTGTTCTAAAATCTATTGCTATTGGTAAGACTATAATAAAGGTGCTCCCATAGTCAAGCGGACTGTACTCGGACTGGACTCCACGGAGGTCTGCTGCTCGGAAAACACTCGCATATCGCAATGGCAGACTTTCAGGAAGTAAACAGACAAAATGAGAGCTTCCGATTGGTCATTTGCTTTATTTCCCATGAAACCAGTCACGTCACTCTACTGTGATTGGACCGTTGGCTTGAGTGCAATGTGGGACTTGTAGTTTTTTTAACAATTCTCAACGGAGAAATAAAAAGAATGACTGAGGCTGTAATCTGCACTCGCACACCGTGCGAGTAATTGATTTTTCAGGTTCGCACACACATATTTTTAGGGGCATATGCGAGCAATATGGTCGCACTGTTATCGGGGGGGAAACCCTTGCGAGCACGGGGAGAACATGCAAACTCCACACAGAAAGGCCGGGGAGATACCCCACCTGAGTACCTGGCATCATTGAAACTTGGTCCCCAAGCGGGAATCAAACCCTGGACCTTCTTGCTGTGAGGCGACAGTGTTAACCACTACACCACTGTGCCGCAATACTCTGTCACAGTGATCTCCTGGTTGTTCCCCACTTAGGTTATCTAACTATCGCACCACTGCAACTAGAAAACACTGGCCTGGCCTGCTTCTAAGTAGGGATGCACCGATCCGATATTGGTATCAGTATCGGCCGCCGATATCAGTAAAATAGCTGGATCGAAATAAGTGACGCATACAGTTTATTAATTGAATGAATGAAGTTTATTTTCTGTCTTTGTGGAAACAAAATTTGGACAATGGGTATCGGATCGGTATTGGGCGATACCCAAACCCAGGTATCGGTATCGGGACTGAAAAAGTCAGATCGATGCATCTAGGGCTGACCTTCGGGGAATGTATGTACAGAGTTGTAGTATAATATGTTCAGTGATACAGGTGTAAAGACAGTATGGTAGTAGTCATACTCTATACTAAATTTATTTGAGAACACATTTCACCTTTAACAAATAGTGCCCCTTCTGCGATTTGGATGTGGGGTTGTTCTGGTTCTGGTCCTGGAAAGAAGAACCACAGCTCCTGGAAAATGCACGAGTGAGCAAAGCAAGAGAAACACAGAGGGAAACAAAGTGAGGTTGAAAGTTTTAGAATCAAATTCTCTCTCTCTCTCCCAAGAGAAGGCTGCTCACTTCGCTGCCACCTTGATAACGGCTACAAAGAAGACTAAAGAGGCGTTCTACACATGCCATTCAGTGGTTATTGCCTCCTTAGTTACCGTGCCAACCACTCGCTGCAGAGATCATTATTAAACTTAAACGTCTTTAAAACTTTTCACCTCGAATGAAAATGCACTGCGGTGTAATTCTACTCAACGTAAAATAACATCACATTTATGTTATTTTCTCTGTGTACGTTTGTTTTGCAGCAAGTAAAATTCATTGTCGCCCCTATCTTCAGCGTTATTAATTTCTCCATTCAAAACTCCTGGGCCCTCATGTATCAACGTGACTTACGCACAGATATGTGCTTAAGCCGTGCGTACGACCATTTCGAAGCAAAGTGTGGGATTCATCAATTTCAACTTGAACTTGACTTCGTGCTTATATTTACGCACAGCTCGGAGCATGCGTAGCTGACGCCCAGTGGTAGAACATCGTTACTACGGCATAAGCGCTCCTCAGTTCTGCATTAGTTTCAACGCGGAAATAAGCTTCCGTGCATTACTTCCAACACTGGCGTGTTCAACTTCTGTATGACCCGTAATTCATTATAGTTCATTGTAAAATAGCGACAGTAGTGTAATTATAACTGGCTCATGCGGGAACAAGAGGTTGGCTTGCTTGTTTGGCACGGGGGGCAGAAGCAGAACACCCACCTCCAAACGCCATTAAATATTGTTTCAAATAAAAAGCGACATACTATTATTTTGTGTCATGTTTCCAAATAAGATTGGCCACAATGGAATGCTTTCTACTTCAATTTGTTGATTAGAATAGATTACCTCGCTCCGTTGAAACTTCACTGAGCTCAGCACACAGACATGATAATAATAATAACAACAACAATAATAATAATGGCTTCATTTTACATAGCGCCTTTCAAGAGACCCATGCAAGGTCACTTTACATAGATGGGGGGGGGGGAATAACAAAGTAATAAAGATAGTGGACAGACTATGTAAATATGATGATGGGATTCAAGTTCGCGTTTTTATTGATCATAGGCATGCTGTCAGAGTATGATGTCATAATCAAACATTCTAGAACATTTGTCGTCACAGATCATGTCATAATAGAACATAGGCTACATGGCATGGTCCATCGTGATATTGTGTAGACTGTTATTACTGTACCACCCATTGTGACAACAGCCTTGTGAGCTCCCGCACACAAACATGATGGAATTCAAGTTCATGTATTGATCACATAGGCAGTGAGATTCATTGTTCTTGTATATGCTCTCGTATTATTGTTTATATAGGCTACCCAATACTGACATCAAAATAGATTGTATGCCTCTAGAAATCATATGCAGCAGGTAGAAAATTGACGGAAAAGCCGTCGCGATTTGGAATAAAACGGAAAAAGGCAGTCATATTCCAGCACGGTCTTTATTAGTGTTTGCGCTGCCCAGGCAGCAATGGTTAATAGATATCATATCCGACATCACCGTACGTGTACACGTCTGTCAGCCTGTCTCATAACACGCTTCCCTCGGTTTAGTCCATTTTTCCACATTTCATGGGGGTGTTCCATTACCGTATATGGTTAATCGGGGCGGTTTTGGTATGCAAATACGTGAAAGTGTGCACGAGCCTCAGCGTAGAAGCAAGGTGATATTTATCATGACAGGTGTGCGTAGGACCTGTGTACGCACGTGTGATAAATCCTGTTTTTTTTGTGCGTGCACACATTCTAAATTCTGTGCTTACGTGTGGAAATAGAACATTTTCCAAGAAAACTTGATGAATGAGGGCCCTGGAGTGCTCGGTCTCCTCATTATATAGAGTGTCTCTGCTAGAATCACAACCTCGACACTCATTCAGTCACTCACTGACTCACTCACTCAGTCACTCGCTCGCTGACTCACGGAGTCACTCACTCATATTCTGTAGGTCTTATTCTGTGTCTTCTCTTTTTCCCTTTTCTCCAGGGAGCATGTTTGAGTGACACGCGAAGGAGGAAGTGGGATCTCTGAAGCCCCGCCCCCTCTTCTGGTGGAGCCCCTGCACATCTTGCCAGAGACCCCTTTACTCATCTGGCCAGGTACCACCAGCTACCCCCCTTGAACCCTCATCAAAATCTGCAGTTTTTAGACATAGAGCACCGTGGTAGACATTATGGTTGTAAAAGTAAATCAATAGACCCATTGCAATGCATTGATATGGCTGTGGAAACAAGAATCGCGTCAATCTGTAAAATTACAATCGAAATGAACGTGGTCAAAAAAATGTAATCAAATCATTGTCGTATTGAATTGTTATGCGCCCCTCGCAGACGGATCTAATTACCGGTACTTGCTTTGATTAACTGTCTGTGTTTGCATTTGCTGTGTGAGGCTTCAAGCTTGTACTAGATGCAACTCTAATGCAGAGCCAGATGAGCTAACAACTAGACCCACGGTGTGTTCATCAGGTCTATAGCAGATTCCATTAGTAGTGTCTCATCTCTAGGGTTGGGTACTGTTCACGTTTGAACCGATACCGGTACCAGTTCCCGGAATTCGCTATCGGTACCCAACGGTACCTTTTTTCAGTTCAAGTTCAAGTTTGTTTATTAATTGTCATAGTAAAATACAGAATACTTTATCATGAAATGCTTTTTTCTGTATGAGCCCCTGGGTGTGTGCTAGATAAAAAGTATAAAATATAAAAAGTCAAAAGTACGTAAAATAAAGTGTTCAGTCATACCTATATACAATACAGAGTAAAAAGAGTAACAGTGAGAAATAACACATAATTTAATTTCAGTTCTAAAAAATAAGTCCAAACTTCTCAATTTCAACATTGTTATTTATTTAGAACATTTTATTATTTATTGTTGTAACACACCGCACAAAATAAATTGCATGATCATGTATTTTGTTTAAAATTTTGTTTTTAAATATCAACATTATCTGGCCGTCCTCAGTAAATATGATCAAACTTCTCTGACCTTGCCTAGTGTTTCCAAAGACCCAAGAGACGGGATAGTAATATATATATATTTGTGGAAAAGGCTCCCTCTTGCCTAGTAATATTACACTCTTATACTAAACATGTAAAGGTACCGAAATTAGGTACCGATTGATCTAGCGTAGGGGTTCTCAAACGTTTTCATACCGCGACCCCATTTTATTTTGGAATCTTTTTGGTGACCCCACACTTAATGTATCGCGTAATTTCAACATGGAAATAATGAATATCAAAATAAAAGGACACGTTGTTGGAACTTGATCATGCATATTTATTAGAAAATGAAATTACATAACAATGTTATTAATGAAATGAATGAATATTATCAAACGGAATTGTTTCTGTATACACATTTATAAAACGATCGAGGCATATTTAGCCTTTTTCTTTTATGCGTTCACATGCGCTTTTCAAGAATAAACAAAAACGAGACTTAATGGGAAGGGTGTGCTTGTACATTTGAACATAGTGCTGAGAAAGAGGCGCAGATCCGCTTCTACTCTGAGGCGAGATCTGTATTAATTTTTTATTAATGTCAGAGCCGAGAATCCCGCTTCACAGAGGTATGTTGACTCAAACGGGACAAGCTTTTTCAGCACAGCATTACACAGCATTGGGTAGTCGTTCCGGACTGATATCCAGAACTTTGCGAGGGCCTGTCCAGTGAACTTGACTTTCAGTAGCTCGTCACATGAAAGATCGATCAACGCCTCCTGCTCAGACAGTGGGAGGCCTGTTGCGTCCAGTTGTTAAAATTGTCTGTGCTCTTTCTTTCGGGGAAATGATTCCGAAATTGATCAATGAGCCCTTCTATGTGGCTACAGATGATGGGCTTCAAATAATTTTGTGCTACATTATGTTACTCCAAAAAGCAATCAAGCAGAGGAAACTCCGCTGATGATCTTGGAGTGCCACAAACGGAGTTTTTGAATCCGGAGAGACGATAGGGGGCGGTATTTTCCCTGTTCGAGCTCAGATAGATCCCCAATGGTAACGTCAGGCTAGATTGATGAAAAATGAATGGAAATCGATAATAAAAAAAATAACGATTAAATAGCGAGATTTCTCGTTCTTGGCACTCAACGCATGGCATGAACTAACAAGTTTCTCGTGGCTGGCACTCAAAGTGTTAATATATATAAAATAAAATAAACGTGGATAAATATATATATATTTTTTTTACTTAACTTTTTTGGGGGGGGGGGGGGGGGGGATTGGACAATGGGTATCGGATCGGTATCGGTATTGGCCGATACCCAAACCCAGGTATCGGTATCGGGACTGAAAAAGTCGGATCGGTGCATCCCTACTGCCAATGGGTTGTTTCTGTCTGCAAGGAAAATCTGCGCTTCTCTGAGTTCAAAAAGGCGATTTAATACTCTGCCTCGAGATAGCCACCTCACTTCAGTGTGGTAAAGCAGCTGGTTATGCGCTGAGCCCATTTCATCACACAACACTTTGAATATGTGAGAACTAGTTGCGCTAGTTTTCACTGCATTAACACTTTGGATGCCACGCCTCCCCATCTCAAAACCTTGTTGCGTGCCACCACCCACTTCAATGATAGCGCTCTCATATTTGCGAACGCATAAACTACATCTTAAATTATGGCTATGTGTCTAATCTGGCCGTCGCTTATCAATGACTTGTTTGCAGTCAACATTGTCGAAACGGATTGTTTTTTAATCGGTTCATTTCCGTTTTATACCATTTTGAAAAACGCTCGTTTCTTGAAACTTCCAGAAGATTTCAGAATATTCTGTGATAAACGCCCTTTACTGTAATACACAAAACACGTTGTCATTTTTCGGCCTATTTATGAATAGTTTTCAAATAAACGCTAGATTATCGATAGTATATGTGTACTTATGCACGTTATAGAAGCGGGCTGAAAAATCGAATCTCTTATTTCCTGATCGCACACACACACACACACACACACACACACACACACACACATACACACACACATAGGGCCCACGTTGATATCTCTGTGAAAAAAGCTCTGATTATCCTAAGACTGGTCAAATAGATTCCTTACCTCAGACCAGATGTTCTCCAAAAAGATTATTCCAATTCCTGATCGCCATTCCAAATATCGATCGTGTTTATTGATCCAACGCTGGGTGGTCGAAACACTGATTCCACGCTGTTCTGATGGTCCAGAATGAATCCGATCGTCTTGGGTGACTTGTCTGAGAAGTAAAATGAGGAAGCAGGATTTTTTTTCCCCCCATGCTTTTCATTCAGTCTAATCCAATGGGGTGCAGTACCACAGGGAGAGACGATAGGGGGCGGTATTTTCCCAATGGAGCTCAGAGAGAGTTCCAGTGGTAACGGGAGGCTAGATTGATGAAATATGAATGGAAATCGCTAATAAAAAAAAAACTATTAAAAACGTCGCCAAGCACCTGTTTAAGACTGGGTGGCATTTTCTTTGCCATTAGAGCTTGTCGGTGAATGATGCAGTGAGTCCAAACTGCGTGTGGGGCAACAGACTGAACCCTAACAACCAGCCCACTGTTTTTTCCTGTCATTGCACGGGCACCGTCACTGCAGATCCCCACACAGCGCTGCCAGTCCAGACCAGTGTCAGTCATAAACAAATCCAGTTTTTTTAATAGTTCCTCCCCAGTTGCACGATCGGGTAAAGCTTGACAAAACAGAAAATCCTCATGAAGTTGTCCATCGTGCTCATATCTCACATATGTTAATAGTTGAGCATCAGAAGAGATGTCAGTGGTCTCATCAAGTTGAATAGCAAAATATGGGCTCTGCTTAAGTTTTTCCACAACTTGGCTCTTAACATTGTCCGACATGCACTGAATTCTTCTTGAAATAGTGTCATCTGACAGCGGTATTGTATGGAGCTGCTCTGCAACACTTTGTCCACAAAGGACAGAAACCACATCTTTGGTACAGGGCAACCAAAAGCTCTCTGCAAGTGTGTGGGGTTTCCCAGTCTTTGCGATCCAATTGGCAACAATAAACGAAGCATGTAGTCTTTTTTCGTTGACGGTTGTTGCAGTTTGCAGTGCCGCTGTAATTTACTTGGTTTAAAGCTCTCGTTAGAAAGGATCTCGTAACACAAAACGCACTGGTCTCGGGTCATCTTCTTGACCAGTCCAAGTAAATCCACATGCCAAGTATTTAGTATCGTAACTTCTTTTACGCCATTTCATAGTAGTCCTGGTATCGCTACTGCTAAATTCTGCCTTTCTCTTGCCAGCATTTGGAACACACGTCACAACAAACCTATCCATTGCGAGTGTCTAGGATAAATGGATCAAATCAGCTTTATATGCTTGGCCTGGAAAGCCCCCCCCCCCCCCCCCAGTGACAGTGTCAATCACAAATATCTGAGTACACATTGACTCACAAAAGACCAGACGATATACCTGCGCACGGCTGTCACGCACGCTCACGCATGCACGTCGCGGCACTTTACGCTCCTCTGACTGTCACCTACCCAGTTGGGGTCGCGATCCGTAGTTTGAGAACCGTGCTGTGAATCGGTACTCGTTAGTATCAATGCAATTCGGTCGGTACCCTTAAAAGTACGTAGTAGGTTCCACAGTGGTCTTTTCCCTGGCGTTTGGAGAGAGAGGCACAAATATAACCTATAATCAGACCCCCTGGAACTCCTCAAGGAGCCTTTGTTGAGAACCACTGCTCTACTCTATACAACTTTGAAAAGCCAGAACTTTTACACCTGAAGTCCGATTGACATGAGTTTTTGTACACATATCCAACAAGCCGTTGTCTCCCAACTTTGGCACACAATAATAATTGCATAGAACTAATGACTACATTCAATATGGCTACAGTGCTATGCTAATGGCTACAGTGCTATAGGGCTACAGTGCTGTAGGGCTACAGCACTATGCTATATGGCTACAGTGCTGTAGGGCTACAGTGCTGTAGGGCTACAGTGCTATGCTATATGGCCACTGTGCTATAGGGCTACAGTGCTGCTATGCTATATGGCTACAGTGCTGTAGGGCTACAGTGCTGCTATGCAATATGGCTACAGTGCTGTAGGGCTAAAGTTATGTAGGGCTACAGTAGGGCTGGGCGATATGGCCAAAAACGTTATCGCGATAAAATTATAAAATTATTTTCTTATAACTCGATATCGATAATTATCGTCGATATAATTTTTGTCAAGTTTAATTAACTTCTCATGCCCGGCGCCGATGGACGGGCTATTAATAGACTTGTTTTGCTGCTGCGAATGTCTCGAGTTGATGTCGTCATCAGTCCGTGCACGTTCTTCTACGCACCAGTGCATAGATTATTATCCACCAGGGGGCAACCTACCGCCACTTATAAGAATGGAACTAACAGTTAGCCAGAGCAAGCGGTGTATCCCATGACAATGTACTAACTATCACCCTAAAATACTCCGTTCCGCCCCAATACATTGCAACGACGTCCACCGCATACCCCACACTACTAACACGTTGAGATTAGGGCCGTTCTTTCAACCTGAAAGTGCACTTTCTTCAACCTCGAGGTAAACAAATCATAGAAGGTAGCCAGCCACTGCCGCCTGCTGGCACCATCCAGGTATCGACGTGAGCTAACGGTAGCTAGTTAGCCCGGCCGGCAGCCCGGCACCATCGTATCAACGTGAGCCAGTTGCATTAGGGTTAAAAAATGTCAACACTCACTCACCCCGTTTTATATTACATTCCCAAAGAAGTGCCTCCGTCTCTCGTAGTCTCGTTGTGCTGGATGAAGTCACTGGCGAGTCGACTCGTGGCGCGAGGGTTTTGCTTAAATCCGACCAGACTCCAGTCCTTTAATTGTCCAAATGTGACAGTGTGTGCAAGTTTAGCTCTTGTTTGACAAAACGTTAGCCATCTGTGGTCAGGGAGCTCATCGTGGGCTGGAGTGACGGTGGTTAACTTTGACGCTTCATCGTTCAATGGTAACATATTATTATTGCTTAAGCTTTAGCAGCTGCTCAGAGATAGAGGAAATGCATACAGGTTAGTGTATGCTCAGCTCAGCTCTGTGCGGGGAAATACGGACCGCCTCCCCTGCCCTCTGCTGGCCGTGCTGTGTGTGTGTGTGCACGCACTTCAACCAACTCGAAAGTTAACTCTGTTTCACTAATGGAAACCGAAACCCAATGCCGTCCCTGTATAAACTCTGTTTCAGTGGAAATAGAAACTTAAAACCAACTGTGATTTTGACTGTATTGATTTTCAATACCGTCGGTATACCGTAATACCGTCATACCGCCCAAGCCTAACTCTAACCGTGGCCTCAGAATTCACGCCACACACCCACTCCGCACGTAAACTATAAAATAGCGGCGTGCAAGCTAATGATCCTAGCCAGCCTTGTTTACTACTAGAGTCCTACCTCTCTACCCAGAGGTGCACCGCGGGTCTCCTTCGCTGTCGGCCATCTCCTTCACTGATTGGTTGTTAGTGCGTGTGCTCATATCCAAGCTTGGAAAATCGATATATCGAAACTTTGCGACCACGTTTCATGTTTATTTCGAGGAAATAATTTATCGCGATAGTTATCGTTATCGTTTTATCGCCCAGCCCTAGGCTACAGTGCTATGCTATATGGCTACAGTGCTGTAGAGCTACAGTGCTATGCTATATGGCTACAGTGCTGTAGAGCTACAGTGCTATGCTATATGACTACAGTGCTGTAAGACTACAGTGCTATGGCTACAGTGCTGTAGAGCTACAGTGCTATACTATATGGCTACAGTGCTGTAGGGCTACAGTGCTATATGGCTACAGTGCTATATGGCTACAGACAGTGCTGTGTGGCTACAGTGCTATGCTATGGCTACAGTGCTGTATTCTTTTCACAGATATTGCAACTGCGATATTAGTGATGATATTTTATAATGTGATTTTTGTAGGAGGGGGTCTGACTCTATCAAACAAAGATGTAGAATGCAATCTGTAGGTCAGGGCATCGCTGCAGCACCATGATAATTAATTTAGAATAGTATTTCCACACCTTTATCAAATATCGCATGCTATGAGTTGTTGCCTTGTACCTCCCCATAGGCTGCCTAGATGGAATGAGTAGAGTGGTGTACACACAATGTCCCTCCCTGTAGCTGTTAAAACTCAATCTGAACAGTGTGCTTCAGTTCAGCGTGATTGAAATTTCACCCAGGGATGTTAGTTCCATACTGAATAATGAAGAGCAGAGAAAAGCTAATTCAGGATGTCAGGCGGCAAGATCACCTACTGCTCCTGCATCAGGTAGAGAGTAAGTGAAGTGGTGAGGAACGCTGCTCGGGTGTCTAGTAGTGCTGAGCGAATGATAATTTTCGTGTCATTATTCACAGAATATCTTTTTAAATGATCACGGTGTGATTTATTTTTGTGGGGTTCTATATAGGGATGGGAATTGATAAGATTTTATCGATACGATTCCATTATCGATTCTGCTTATCGATCCCTGATACATTTATAATTTTAATAAATAAATTGGAAATGCAACAGAACTAAGCTGGTTAGAATAACAACATGCAACTTGACATTTCTGATTGTCATTTATCTTTTATTGTCGAGCCCCCATGTCAGAAAAATGCAAAAACTGTAAAAAATAAATGAACTATACACCTAAATAAAATAATGTATTTGAGAACTAATTTAATCTATTGAACTGTAGTTGCATTCAACAGGTCGTTATTGCAAAAGAGAATTTGTTAGCAATACCTGTATAAATAAAGGCCAGCTCAGTGTTCTCTCTCTCTCAAAACGGTCGCAATATCGAGCCCTTTAGGTTTTCCTAGTCAAATAGTCTGCTATGGCTGCATGCGTGGCGCTAACGTTATTGTTTTTAAATGCGCAACTGTCGGAAAAACATGGCATCGATAAGAGGAATCAATAGTCACGGAGGCATGCGATTCCAGGAATCGGACAATTGTGAACCGGTTCCTAATCGATTCCGATTCTCGATTCCCATCCCTAGTTCTATACCAGACAAAGATGTTTTCTCAAGTCTGTAGAATAATTTGTAGGCTGGGGCATCTCTGCTGCACCACAATACTCAATTCAGAACGGTATTTTGACCCCACATTTCACCTTTAACAAATAGTGCACCTTCTGTGAATGCAGCGTGACGTAAATGCATAGGGGAATAGGAGCGAGTGTTTTAATGCAACTGATCTCCATTTTGACGCAAATGCAAATACATCAGAATTGTCGTCATTTAGAAATGAGATCACATACGTCTATGAACCGAGATCACGTTTTTTTTTTTATTAATCATGCAGCCCTAATTGTCATCATTTTAAATGTAGTGCTTACTGCTTACCCAGAGATGTGCTCATCATTTTAAATGTAGTGCTTAAATGGTAAATGGTGCATTTACCATTTACCAAAAAGCGCTTTACAACTTATGCCTCACATTCACCCATTCACTCACACATTCACACACCGCTGGCGGAGGCGACTGACTAGCCCCTGGGTGAAAAGGAAGCCGAGAGCATGAAGCCGTGTCTGCACTGTACAGAGCCTCTCCGTCGCTAAGGCTCCTTATGTGCCTCCTCCACGTGGCAGCCCACAGTGACCACGGGTCAGACCAGAGCTGCCGCGGTCCCCACAAGTATGTGTCATCTACCAAACCACCGCCTCACTGTCACATAGGTCCGGCATGTTAACTGGGTGGCGGCGGCGGCTGCTGCATGGCACAGGCTGGATTTCCAACAAGCCGGATCTCTGCCAGGCCCCTGCAGCTCTCGCTCCAGATCAACCTCATGCCACTGGAATGCACCTGGTTAGAGCCAAGATGGCGAGCACCCTCCCGTTCTCACCGTAACCCGCGTAGTTTCTCCACTGTAATAGGTAGCCAGCCAGTCTGGCAGTGTATCGTAGATTATGTTCTTAAAAGCTCATTGAACCTCTCTAATATTTGAATCCCACGCAAATGTGATTTGATCTGTGGATTAAAATTAAGCATTTCAAATGTGTACACGCTAATTATGAGCAATTTAAAGGGCAATTAGATAGGCGTCTTTGGGGCCGAGGAGAGGGACGATGTGGTTTGAAAGATTTGCCGGGTGTGGGTGTGGCTGGCTGGCTGGCTGGCTGGTGTAGCCACTAGCCAGGCAGCTCCTCCATCTCAGGCCGGCCAGGGACCCCCCCCTCACCCCCTACACACACACAGTGACAGTAATGCATATTGATTTCAGCCTAAAATGCCTGAGTGATTGGAGATTGAAGTGTTTAATTCCAATTTGCATCAGTGCTAAGCTTTGCATTGGTAATCAATTTGAGCTTTGGGCTTTTTCGCTGCTGTGGGCAGTTTCTTTTTCTTTTTCTTCTTTTCTTTTTTGTTTAGAGTCTCTCTCTCTCTCTCTCTCCCTCTCTCTTGCACACATCTTCCTCTTGCGGTGCTCTCTCTCTCCTCTATAGGGAGGTGTAGTGGTTACGTCATTTTCGTTTTTTCCTGTTCCACCCTCTGTTCCACTTAATGTATTTCCCCATTGACCATTTCTAAATCGGCTCGTTTTAGATAAATAAAGCATTAACGTTGGCATGGTGTACCTTTCTGTGCGTATTCATCCAAAATCTATAGCTCGACATGAAAATATTCGCAATTAATCGTAAAGGTAGCAAAATAACAACGTTTATGTTTTCGTTGGCTGGAAAACGACACTGCTATTTGGCGCTGCTGACTAACGTCACCACAGCGTAGCCTGCTGCCTGTAGTCACAGACCTAGGATCAGATTTCCCTTATATTCCATAAGCTTTTTTTTTTTTTGATCCACTTTTTCTCCCATTTTTTCTATATTTTTCTCCCATCCCAATTTCGTATCATCCAATTCAACCCTCCCCTGTCACGAACGCTGTTTCTTGCCTCCCACAAGCCGGCTGCAATGTGGACTAAGTCATACATAGCACAAGTCCCCTCCGGTACTTGAGGTAACAGCAGTCGCATCTTTTCACCTGCGCAGCTCGACCTCTCAGTGTCGAGGAGTAACGCGTGGGAGGCTCACGCTGCCCCCGACACTTCCTGATTCTACTGCGCAGGCGCACCAACCGACTTGTAGGAGTCGCTTGTTCACAACGTTCGATCCCCACCCTTCAGTTTTCCCTCCCCGTAATACGGCCAATGTGTATTACTGCGGACGACCAGCCAAACTGAAAAACAATGTGGAGAGCTGGATTCGAACACGCGAATCCTAGCGTCTCCACACTGGTGGCGAGTGACTTGTCCACTACACCACCTAGCCGCCCCCTTATATTCCATAAGCTTAACAATTCATACAATGGGAAAATAACTGACCCTGAATCTGTGGCTAGTATCTCTCCATTTATCAGATGAAGCCAAACACCATGTCTAAAAGCAACAACCACGTTATAATTATTTGTATTCACTGCATATTAAATCACTTTATACAACGGCAAATTTCTCGATTCTGATTGGCCATTAACACGTCTTTATTGGCAACAATCCACGCTGCTGGCCCAGGACCCGCCCACAACCGACCCACATCACATCACTCCGCCGGATCACAAGAAGGTGGCCAATAATCTTTACAAATGGATATGTTAATGGCGACTAAACGACTAAATATCAAGCGATTCTGTCACAGCGAATGTCTTAGTCGTTTAAACAATGTTGGATGATGTAATTGATGGGTCTTGAATCATTCTGTAACAAAAGAAAAATCGCGGATTGATTGATGGATTAATTTGCGATTTTTTTTTCAATTTCTTTTTCCTTTCGACTGTCAGCGCTCGCTCTAGTCTCCACCCACCGCCACACACCCCCCCCCCCACACACATACACACACACACACACACACACACACACACACGCACACACACACGCACGCACACGCACGCACACACACACACACACTCTGCCTGCAACGCGGGGGATAGTCAGAGAGCTGGGTGCTGCGCTGTTCTAAGTGAGCATGGCCTATTGAGTTGATTGATTGATTGATTGCTAATTTTATTACTGTACGCTTGGTTTCCAACTGGTTAAGTTTAGGCCCTCTACAGTAGGTTTAAAAAAATAAATAAAAGAATAGGGCGAAGAAAACGTTTTTTTCCTATAGGGCAAAGAAGACTTTTTAATTTGTTTTACCTACTTTATATAGAAGCATCTAAGAATGAAGTTCTATGGAAAGTAGGTCTGCATTCCCTTAACAATTGTGTGTATTGAGCCGTACTGTATTGTACCCATTCTGCATCTGGTAATAAAATTTTCAATCAATCATTCCAATAATACACAGTTGGATGTGTTAGTTGGTTGGATGCACTTCAAGCTGCTTCCACATGAGGCAACTTCTCTCAATCATTCCAATAATACACAGTTGGATGTGTTAGTTTGGTTGGATGCACTTCAAGCTGCTTCCACATGGAGGCAACTTGTCTTTTTTGTAGTTGTGGGAACTACTTTTTCTGGCGGATGGTTTTTTCAATAAATCTTCGATTAATGTGTGTTTATTGTATAGAAATAAGGTTGGATGAATCTGGCAGTTGTATAAAAGCTTTACATCACTTGCAGTCGTGATTTGTGACCAATAAACCATGCCTAGGGGGGTCTAACGACCACCCCTAGGCATGGTTTATTGGTCACAAACCACTCCTGCGCGTGATGTAATGCTTAAGTAAATACTAATGTAAATCATTGTTTCGTTGTGCATATTGTGTATAGTTTATAACGTTGTTGTTTTTACGGCGGGCTCTACATGCCCTGATTTAAAATGGTTATCTCCTCTTAGTATACTTTTTAGAGAATATGCTATACAGCGTTATATATATATCTTTCTTATTTACTTTTGTCCTCACAGACAAAGTATTTTGCGAGGGAACTTATGGACACGACAGTAGTAGTTATACTTTTTATTTAATTTTTTATTTTTTTTCAAAACTTTGTTTATTGAAGTTTTTCGTTGCAATATGAGATGAGCACAAGGTCAAACTGTACACATATATGCCAGACGTATTGCACATATCTACATATAAGTAGTCAAAATATAAGTGTTGAATGTAGACAATATACATATTGCACAAAGCTACGTATAATTAGTCAAAATATAGGTCTGTTGAATATAAACAATATACCTATTGCACAAAGCTATGTATAAATAGACAAAATATAGGTCTGTTGAATGTAAATAATATACATATTGCACAGAGCTACAGTACGTATAGGGATGCACCGAATGGGAAATTCTTGGCCGAAACCGATACCGAAAATAGAAAACAGTTGGCCGAAAACCAAAGGCCGAAAATGATTCATAGAATAGAATTTTTTTTACCAATGTTGTGGAACATTATGATTATGGAAAAATATATGATTATGGCAAAACTTAACTTAAATAATAAATAATCACTATTATGGGTCCATAAAACATTTATTCAGCACTTCTGAATGCATACAGCACATTAATTCCATCTTTTCTCTGGCTGCCGCGGTGGACATCTGTGCTCTACTGAGCGCACCTTTCTAGTCCCCAGTTGAATGTGCTCTCTTGACTCGGCACAGTAGACGCGCGACGTGTATGCTCGAGAAAGATTATATTATCAACGACAGACAGCGTCAATGTGAGAAACACTACCCCCCCCCCCCCCTCGCTCTGAATAATATGCATATTAGATCACTCAGTGATTAACCGCGACAGGCATATAGTAAAGGATGTTAAAGATGCATTTATTGGACGCGTTGCGCGCAGAGTTTACATAGAAACAGCGCGACTCCCGACAGCGCGACATCATCACAACAACACGCGTTAGGTTACAGGTTGTTTCTGTTTTGGTATTATATTTTCGGTGAAAAAACTCTTTCGGCCGAAAGCCGAAAGGAAATTTTTTGCCATTTTCGGCCGTAAACTTTCGGTAGCCGAAATTTCGGTGCATCCCTAGTATAAGTAGTCAAAGTATAGGTCTGTTGAATATATAGACTACAGCGAGTACAGTACACCACAAAATAAATATAGATATTGTTTCGGACATACAGTCAGTTTAAGTGAGAAGGTAAACATCAGGTTACACTTGCACATGTAGATGGGTCAATCGACTGGACAGTGCTAGGCTAGAAGTGAGCATTGTTTATGGGGGGTCGATTGCACCTTGTTCCCCAACATAAGTAAAGAAACGACCCCATGTTTTATAAAATCTAGCTGTAGAACCCCTTATGACACACCTTATTTTCTCCATCTTAAGGAAGTGCAAAATATCCCTGAGCCACATAGAGTGAGATGGAGGAGTGGGTGACTTCCAATGCAGTAAAATGAGACGTCTAGCCAGGAGAGTTACAAATGCCATCAGGTCAGCTTTATATTGTGGCAGAGACAGGGTAGTAGGGGAAACGGAGACACCAAAGCAAGCAGTTATGGCAGTCGGGCTGATTGGGATCTCAATACTATTTGAGATAGTTTCAAATATTTCAGACCAAAAATTATGTAGGGAAGGGCAGGACCAAAACATGTGACTATGTGTAGCAGGGGCACAGTGACATCTATCACAGGTGGGATCAATGTTGCCATATATCTTGGCTAGCCTGACTTTAGTCAAGTGTGAACGGTGAACAATTTTATATTGGATCAGTCCGTGCCTGGCACAAATTGAAGAGGAGTGGACCCGGTGTAGAATATCCTCCCACAGGTTTTCTGTGATGTCCTCACCCAGGTCCTCCTCCCATCTCCTCCTGATCTTTTCTAATGAGGTAGGACGCAGTGAGGAAATCAAGCCATACAGGACAGATATAATACCCTTTGTGACCAGTGTAGGCTTTAGTAAAGTGTCAATAGGAGTGGCTTCTGGAAGTTTGGGGAACTGTGCGTTGACATTAAGTACAAAACTGTGGACTTGCAAGTATCTAAAGAAATGTGACCTCGAAAGAGAGAACTTGTCAGACAGTTGTTCAAATGATGCAAAAATATTTTCTATATATAAATCTCTGAATGTTCTAATACCAAGAGGGGACCAGGAGAGAAAAGCTCTATCCGTCACAGAGGGGGGGGGGGGGGGGGGGGGGGGAAACAGGGTTAGCTGTAATTGGAGCTAGTAAAGAAAAAGATTGTAAACCAAAATGTCGTCTAAACTGATTCCAGATCCTAAGTGTTGATTTGACAATAATATTTTTAGAGTAGGGAGAGGTGGGAAAAAGTAGACAGGGCTGGAAGAAGAGGATTCCAAAAGCAACCATACAGGATATGAAGGTGTGTCTTCAAACCTTGCCCAATGTTGTAGTGCTCTAAAGTTGGCTGCCCAATAATAGAATTAAAAATTGGGCAGAGCCATCCCTCCCAGAGGTTTTGGTCTTTGTAGGAGGGCTTTACCGAGCCTAGGGACTCTCCTATTCCAGATGAACTGCGACACCAAACTGTAAATTTTCTGGAAAAATGCTTGTGTGAGAAAGATGGGTAAACATTGAAAAAGGTATGAGAATTTTGGCAGGGAGTTCATTTTAACTGAGTTGACTTGCGCAGTTAAGGACAGGGGTTAGGGCTGGGCGATATAACGATAACGATAAATATCGCGATATATTTTAATAATCGATATCGAATATCGAAATAAAAAACAATCGTTTATTTTTTATTTTTATTTTTTTACCTGCAACAGGGCAGTTTTAAAACCAGATACAGTGGACAGACTTGTCTTTCTTGCCTGCAACTTAAAGTAATGGCTTTGCTTGTCCAAATGACAATACTGACCAAATTGAGATTTATTTTTCTCTCTCTCTTCTCTCATTTATTTTGTTTGCTTTCTAATTTAAAATACAGTTTGAAACCATCTGTACACAGTAGGCTATGTGTGCTAGCAGAACTAGACTCCAGTCACGAGTCACGGTGCACATGTGCGGTGGTTTGTCCACCAAAAAAGCGCCAAAAGATAGAAAATAAACTAGCAGAGCCAGAACTGTTCAACTCCCCTGGAGCCACAGCCAGCAGAGAAGCCGGTTTACTTTCGCTTTTAAACCAGCTGCAGCCTGAGAACTGGAGTGTGAGGGGATGTAACACTAAAGATGGCGGCAATGACAAAGAATTGCTGCAAAATAAACATACATCTGTTGTTTAAAAAAAAATAAAAAATAAAAAAGATTAATACTTATAACAATTTCGATAATTATCGATATCGAGAAATATGATAACATTATCATATCGTTATCGCAATATGATTTTTTTCCATATTGCCCAGCCCTAACAGGGGTAATAGCGACCATCGTTCAAAGTCTTTATGCAGTTTGCTTAACAAAGGGGAGAAGTTAAATTTAAATAAATCCTTAAATTTGTCTGTGAAACGAATGCCAAGATATGTGAAGCCAAGTGGGGAAATTTTAAAGGGCAAAGTATGCAAGGGGTAATTTCGACCTTCAGCATTCAGAGGGAATAGCTAACTTTTATCTGTTTAGTTTATATCCTGTTATTGGAAAATATTCAGAATGTGTGTTGTTGGTTCTGACTGAGGCTATAGGGGAGGTATAAAGCAGTTTCACCCAAGTGATAAATGTTTTACCCAAGCCAAATCTCTCCATGGTGTAAAATAGGTAGCTCCACTCCACCCGGTCAAAAGCCTTCTCGGCATCTAGTGAGATCACAGCTTCTGATATTGAGGAAGAAGAGGGATTATACATGACATTAAGAAGCCGCCTAGTGTTAAAAGAAGAGTACAGTTTTTTTATGAATCCAGTCTGATCTGGGGAAATAATAGAGGGTAGTACAGATTCTAAACGCATAGATAGTAGTTTGGAAAGAAGCTTTAAATCCACGGATAGCAAACATATAGGACGGTAGCTCCTCTTGTTCTTCTTCAAGATTAAGGAAATTGTGGCCTGAGTAAGTGTATGGGGCAATTTATAAGAGCAGAAGGATTCATTGTACATATCAATAAGAAGTGGCGCCAATTTACCAAAAAACGTCCTATAGAATTCGATTGGGTAACCATCGGGGCCTGGTCATTTACCTGCCTGCATGTTGTGAGCAGCCTCTTCAATCTCCTCTATTGTGATAGGCTCCTCCAGTTTCACCGCTGAGTCAGAGTCAACTTTAGGAATATCAAGAGAGTCAAAAAAGTTGCTAAAGGCAGACGGGTCAGTGGATTGTTCTGCAGCATAGAGAGATGAGTAGAAGTTTTTAAATTGTTCATTAATTTCTTTGGGATCTGTAGTTCTACCTGTTGGAGTTTGGATTTGTGGTATTTGATGCGAAGCTGATGCCTGTCTTAATTGATGAGCTAATAGTTTATTCGCCTTATCTCCGTGTTCATAGTAATTGTATCTGGATTTGAATAGTAATTTTTCGGTATGGGTGGTAGTCAGAGTATCGAATTCTGCTTGTAACAATAGGCGTTCCTTATATAAATCAGGTGATGGAGCGATTTGTCAATCTGAGTGATCTGTTTGGTTAAATTATCTAATTTCTTCCTTCTTATATTATAATTATAGTTATAAGGTTTTTGAGCTTGTAACGTTAGTTAGCTATCGTGGCGCCGGCCGTGACGTGTAGCTAGCTAGCTCGCTAGCCGGCATGATGCATGCAGTGCACAGGTCTGAGAAGATGACCTGCACATTTTACTCAGTCCCGAAATGCCTCTACATGCCCGATTTAAAATGGTTAACGACAGTAGACATTGCTAACGTCTAGTACGTTTAGCGAGGTAGCGTTAACGTTAGCTAGCTAGCTAGCTTGCTGGCTGTGACGTGGATCAGGCGACAACACTGAACAGGCTGCCTAGTGAACAACAGGCTGCCTACTGGTAACTGTAGTTCTTTTTTTACGACAAATTAAAAACCTTATAGACCACTACACTTCCGCGTTACATTGAAATCAAGGAGGAGATTGCGGGGGGGTCAAATGAATGGATGTGGACGAGAGCCGTGATGGAAGTGGTTGCCGATACGGCTGTGGGGGTGCTAGAGACATGATCGAATAGACGTTTATGCGCCTCGCTCCTGAACACGGCGTGACCCATAACTAATCGATCAGAACTAAATCGGCAGAGAAAAAGCCCATTTTAAAGCACCTATTCCGCTTGGACATGCGCAGAGTGCCTATGGAGTCTGGACGACGCGAGATGACGCTCGAATGAATGTGGACCGTTCTATCAGAGGGGGGAGCAGTCCACATTCATTCGAGCGTCATCTCGCGTCGTCCAGACTCCATGGGCACTCTGCGCATGTCCAAGCGGAATAGGTGCTTTAAAATGGGCTTTTTCTCTGCCGATTTAGTTCTGATCGATTAGTTATGGGTCACGCCGTGTTCAGGAGAGCGAGGCGCATAAACGTCTATTCGATCATGTCTCTAGCACCCCCACAGCCGTATCGGCAACCACTTACATCACGGCTCTCGTCCACATTCATTCATATGCACCCCCCGCAATCTCCTCCCTGATTTCAGAATCCCGGAAGTGTTACGGTGGTCTATAACTACCTTTATTTCAACCAAAAATGCTTAAACAATAATGTTAGTGGTAGAAGGGAACTCATTTTGTGCAAAAATGGAAAGCTTGCCAATGTTCATGCGGCAGAATTGTTACAATAGCCGATAATCCATTTTCCCAATGATGAATCCCTATACGGGTGGAACAACCAGTGACGTCAGCCTACACCTCCCTATAGGGCTGGGTTAAATATCTTTCGATTTGAATCAATATTCATTTGAATAATCCAATATGGATTAATAAAATCCCAGATTGATCTTTTTAAAATTGTTTTCATATATAAATTATTTTCACATTATTCAAATTCTGATTGTTTTATTGTAAAAAAGAAAATGTACATACATTCAGAAAAACTTCGAGATGCTTCTTTTCCCTGGCTCCTCAACTGTAGTAGATGTGTAAACATAATACACAGCGTATATTCGATCCATACAAACTATACAAGGTATATGTTTGGTTTTCTTTACATGGTAAAAAAAACTAAAAAAATCAAGGAATGATTCTCCAGTGTAAGTAGCAGCAGTGTGTGCATGTAATAAGTGTGCTTGTGTGGTGTGTGAGACACTGAAGGTGCTTTTGCTCATGTGATCATTTTGAGTCTGTCCGTCAGTAGTCTGTTTGCCCAGTGGAAGTAACTGTTCAGTGTTCTCTTGGATGTGGACCTGAGACTGCGGTACCGTTGAGCTCATACAGTTTGTGGTTTGGGTGGCAGGAATCGCAGGTATCACAGATCCAAACAGAAAAAGAAACATAATAAAGTCTCCCCCCCCCCCCCCCCCCCCCAAACATTATAGCCAGGCACCCATAAAGGGACAATTTATAACACAAATAAAATGAAATGATACTTTCTTTTTATTACATTGTCATGTTATCATTCTCCATTTCCTCAACAAAGGTTAAGAAAGGCTGCCAAATAATATGAAATGTCCTAGTAGACCCTCTGACAGTATATATAATCTTCTCCCATGTAAAATGATACATGCCTTCCCTGATCCAATGACCATACTCACTGTATGTTGGTGGAATAGAGTATTTCCAATATCACTCCTCTGGCCTGGAGGAAGCATGACCAGCATGCTGATTTAACCTGTTAAGCTGTAAGGGGACCCTGCTTTTCTTTATCATAAATCAATCAATAGAGACCGTATTAGATCCCCACGTGGGGTATCATTGGAAAGCCTCACTCATTGGCTACAACAACCCTGTCCAAACGTTTTCGAGATCGGCAAATGATTTACGGAGCGACAGCCCCGGGAGTCGGGGTGGTAATGTGTACTTTGGCGCATGCCTCACATATCGCCATGTAGAGGGGAGGCCGAGTCAGTCTAAAGTGAACTTGATTGATCCATGTTGGCAGACTACACAATTCTTTGTGTGTAATATCTAGTTATTATGTTGAGTCAAAATACGTTTGTTGGCCAGCCGTCTGTTGGTCATCGGTGTTCGTAATCTTACATTTAGATTCAATGTTTGCTCATGCATATCTTGGGACACCTCTAGCTGATAAACCAATCGGGATACAGAAACGGGAAGTACGGACCCCAAAATTGTCAACAAGAACAACAGAGAATCTGACTGGAACGCTAGCTGTATTATACATCGCAACATGAGACAGTAAATACTATTGTAATAAAACGTTCAAAACTATGTTCAATTTGTGTATTGTTTTGTTACTATATAAGATTGTATTTCGCACTGTATTAACCATAACGACGTCACAGATGAGCTTTAGATGGTTAACGTGATATTAACGTTAGATCCGACGGTCCGACCTAAATACTATTGTAATAAAACGTTCAAAACTATGTTCAACTTGTGTTTTGTTTCTTACTATAAGATTGTATTTCGCACTGTATTAAGCCATATCGACGTCAGGTGAGCTTTCTAGCCATTAGATTGTTAACGTGATATTAACGTTAGATCTACGACCACAATTTGATTCCAAGTTTTTTTTGTTGGTCTCTCACGAAAGTCTTTCTCTGGACTGCAAATATACTGTCTCATAAATATACTCTTCCAATATATAAATATACATATAAATATATTGTTTTAGATGCTGTTGTCACTATGAATTACAAATGGGGGACCCTGATGTAAACAAGATGAAAGTATTTCTCTGGTCTGCATCCCCTTAACAATTGTGTGTATTGAGCTGTACTGTATTGTACCCATTCTGCAATCTGTTAATACAGTTTTCAATTAATGTCAGACGTCCTCTCCATAAAAAAAACGATTGAATTGCTCAGAATTTTTAATTATGTCCCCAATAGGACATAATAATATTAATATTATTCCCCAGTATGACACAATAAACACAGAATGAATGCTACCAAAGAGAATGCTATATGCAATTTGTGTATAAAGTGTGTATTAATCCTGTAACATGAGTCAAGGTCAGATCTAGCCTGGCATAGAGAACAGAATGTTGATTTTTTGATGTTCAAGTTTCTTTATTAGTTGTCATACAAAAGTACAGAATACTTTTATATAAAATGCTTCTTTCTGTTTTGCTCCAGAGATTGTGCTAGATAAAAATAGATAAGTATAAAATAGAAGTCAAGTACGTAGACAAGTATAAAATAGAAGTCAAGTACGTAGACAAGTGTTCAATATATACATACAATGTACAATGCAGAGTAGAAAAGTAACTGAGTTACAATACAATATACTATACAGTACAATGCAGAAATGGGATGAGGTACAATTTACAGTAAGGTGTAATGAGGTATGGGTTGTAGTGCAAATTCTTTGCCAATAAATATAAAGTGTGTTTAGGTGTTCTAAAGTGGGTGCTGCAGTCAGTTGTTTGTTTAATAGTGAGTGTGTGCATGTGGATGTGTGTGCTGTGAGTGCATTTGATGGTTGTTACATGATAGTGTTATTGTCATTTGTATGTGTGTAATGTGTAACTAGTACAGTGGAGGGGTGTCCAGTCCAGGGCCCAGAGAGTAGAGAGCTGTGTGAGTCGTCCCCGGACAGCTTATGTGAGACCATCCTTGTTCAAAAGTTGAGCTCTTGCAGATTAGCCTGGCCCCACTTCTATCCAGAACAATATATAAGGGGACTGCGGTCAGGGTGGGGGGTCAGACCTCCAACACCATCACCCTGAGCATCGGGTCCCCCCAGGGCTGTGTTCTGAGCCCCCTGCTGTACTCACTCTACACACACGACTGTGTGGCCAAGTTCAGCTCCAACTCCATAGTGATGTTCGCAGATGACACGGTGGTGGTGGGGCTGATCTCGGACAACGACGAGAAGGCCTACCGGGAGGAGGTTGAGGTACTGGAACGCTGGTGCCAGGACAACAGCCTGCTCCTGAACATTGGTAAAACCAAGGAGCTGATCGTGGATTATAGGAGAGGACAGCAGGAGACACACACACCACTGATGATAAACGGGGCTACCGTGGACAGGGTGAGCAGCTTCAAGTACCTGGGGGTCCACATCTCAGAGGACCTGACATGGTCAACACACATAGACACAGTAGTAAAGAAGGCGAAACAGCGTCTCTACCACCTGAGACAGTTAAGGAAGTTCAGAGTATCGGGGAAGATACTCCAGTCCTTCTACTCAGGAGCTGTAGAGAGCATCCTGACCGGAAACATCACTGCCTGGTATGGAAACAGCACGGCACAGGACAAGAAGGCCCTACAGAGAGTGGTGCGCTCAGCCGAGCGTACCACGGGTATTGCACTACCCCCCCTGCAGGTTCTATACAACAAGAGGTGCAAATCCAGAGCCTGCAGGATAATGAAAGACCCTCACCACCCCAATAACAGCCTGTTTCAGCTGCTGAGGTCAGGCAGACGCCTGCGAACCCCAGCTACTAGGACAGAGCGGCTTAGGCTCAGCTTCTTCCCCCAGGCCATCAGAGCCATGAACAATGAACATTGAGTGCTCAGAACATTGAACTGTCCACACACAAGCACACATGAACACACACACGACACGCACACTGTGCACGCTCACACACGAGCAGCCACTTAACACTTTAACATGAGCGGGCACACACTCATGTCGCACACACGCACACTTATGGCCAAAGGAAAGGACACTTTAAATTAGAATAACAGGAACAGTGTATTGCACTACCAAAGCTAACTAGCATGTCCCACATGCTCTGTAAATAACTATGTACAGATACCGAGATGTCACTCCATGTTACCTGCTACCTGTTACTGCACAATGGTGTTTCCTTCTTTTGATTCTATTATATGTACCACTGTATTGCACATTGTTGCGGGCAAGACCACCCGCATTTCATTGTATACCTGTATGCCGTGACAATTAAAACTCTTGACTTGACTTGACTTGACTTGCACATTGTTTATTCACTGTGCTGTTTACCATGGCCTCTCATTCAATCATGATATTCATTGTTTTGGGAAATACAGGTCCTGCAGTTGCCACTCTGATAATGGTTCTTGATATAGAGCAGTCACCTCAAGAGCTCAATCTTTGAGCTTGCATGATTGATTACTATAGAACCCTCAGGCTAGGGTTAATTAGGCCTAGAATATATCTGTCGTGTGGTCCAGGGTTGAGCATCTGGGGAAACAGAAAAACAATCAATACATTTTGGAACATTGTTACTACAATAGATAACGTTATTCATCATATTAACAGATTGCAGAATGGGTACAGTACAGTACAGCTCAATACACACAATTGTTAATGGGATGCAGACCAGAGAAAGACTTTCATCTTGTTTACATCAGGGTCCCCCATTTTCAATTCATCATAACATATTACATACATGACATACAGATAGACAGTAAACAACAGCACAGGGACCATCCAATATCAAACTATTGTTAAGGGGATGCAGACCAGAGAAAGACGTTTGTCTTGTTTACATCAGGGCCCCCCATTTGTAATTCATAGTGACAACAGCATCTAAAACAATATATTTATATGTATATTTATATATTGGAAGAGTATATTTATGAGACAGTATATTTTGTACATATGTAACTGTTGTGACAACGTCTTGTGACAAACAGTACTGTATTTACAAATCTGGTATGTCATAAATAGATGTAGCAGTACAACGTCACAGGCAACAACACATACCGCTATACCATAGTGTAACACACAGCAAGAATGTGAAACAAGTTACTATTATTAGTATTGGGTTAGAGTTGTTTGATTTACACTAACGTAATGTTAGATTGCTATCTGAGAAAGTTAAAATGCTAACGTAACGTTAGTCTGTGAGCTGGCTACAATATTTTCCAATGTGTAATCGGAAGTCAAAACGGATGCATATAAACAGCTGATGACTCATAACTTCCTATCACGTTTGAATAATGCTGTAGAGTTAAGTAAAAATGCATTTCAATAGTAATGTATATGAGTATTGAGAGCTTACCGATGCAGAGCTAAATCCAGTGTTGTCAACAGACGAGTCGCAAATTTACTTCCTAGTTTCCGGAGCTTGAGGAATGTCATTGGGAGAAATCAAGTCACCTGACGTTGTAACGCGTTTTGATTGGTTCCGCAGCAACGCCCCTTTTCACAAACGTAGGTAGTTTTTATCTTATCAACACATTAATTTCATAAAGATATGACCCAACAACCGTTGCCAACAAACGGAAATGTGTTATTATAGTATATTATGTAGTTCATATTACAATAACATATAGTCTGTTTAACCAGATCAATCATTTCATTAACGGAAGCCTCTAGAGACCTTCGGCCCACCGTCTAATGTAACTCGAGAACCGCTAAACGGATTTTGTCACCTGAACGGGATATCGACAGGCAACAAATAGGGCTTTAATTCTATCTATATATTGTATTAAAAGAAATGCTAGAGGTCGGCAAAGTGGCACGTCGCAAATCGTCCTCAAGAGGGCCCACAGGTAATGTTGTGTTTTTTTTCTTCAAATGTATCCAAGAGAGAAGACATTAACCATATGCAGTCAAAGTGTATATTTTCATTTTACCGATGTTTTATATGATTTACAGAAAATAAGAATTTATCGGAAAAATGCTAATTATAGCTATTTTATTGTAAAACTGAGAGGAAATGACTAAATCCAGATTTAACACTGCCATTGGAAAGAGGAGCCTTTTCCCTATCCATAGCTGTATGATTTGGCCATAATAAGGTCAAGGTAAAGTTCAAAGTCAAATATGAATTTATAATTAAAATTGATTATAATTTATTACTGTATCTACAAATCCTTCTGTTTAATCATCTTCCCGTTATTTCTTTGCTTAGATTTTTTTTGTACACTTGATCTCAAGAAGGTGCTGAATGAGCTCAGTGAGCGAAATCTCTTGCGGCACAATTGTAACATGGTGTTATTCACCGGCACAGATGCAAAATAAAATCAAATTTTTTTTTATTACAATTTACTCAAGCCTAGTAACAGACACAATATTTCTGACACTGGGAATACATACCCCCAGGTCCCTAAATGTTCCTAGATACCAAGAACATGCAAATTGACCTTGTAGAAGTGGAGCAATCCTCCATTTTAGGCATGTACCTTTAGGCAAGAATTCTGAAAATAGGGCTACAGCTTAACAGGTATCAGTCCTCTGGCTCTGGCCAAGAGAGAGCATGAGACCAGCATGCTGATTTAAACAGTATCAGTCCTCTGGCCAAGAGAGAGCATGAGACCAGCATGCTGATTTAAACAGTATCAGTCCTCTGGCCAAGAGAGAGCATGAGACCAGCATGCTGATTTAAACAGTATCAGTCCTCTGGCCAAGAGAGAGCATGAGACCAGCATGCTGATTTAAACAGTATCAGTCCTCTGGCCAAGAGAGAGCATGAGACCAGCATGCTGATTTAAACAGTATCAGTCCTCTGGCCAAGAGAGAGCATGAGACCAGCATGCTGATTTAAACAGTATCAGTCCTCTGGCCAAGAGAGAGCAGAAGACCAGCATGCTGATTTAAACAGTATCAGTACCGAGATTCGGCTCAAACAAGGGACTAAACACGTTTCGCAATTATGCCACATCAATGTGGAACGCCCTACCCACAGCTGTAAAGGAATGTGATGGGCTGTACCGAATGTCATTTTTTAACATTCGAAGCTTCGATTGAAGTATTCAAACGAAGCTTCGAATGTCTATTAAAACAAAAATTACTAAAAAATAAATCAATTTTTTTTTAAACTAAATCCTCAATTTGAATAAAGTGATTAATCTGATTAAATTAGTATTTTTTTTAATTAAATCGACTTTCTTTAATGAATATAACTCATCAGTTTCGTCAACATAAATAATCCAATAAGGGTACGGTTTGTATGAAAGTGATGGTGACGTCTTATCGTATAATATTATAATATTAGTGTAGCCTAATCTTTAACTGCAACTGTGAAGAAAACCCCCATTGGTTTAAACAGATTGAATAGACAAAAAAAATAATAATAATAATAATAATACATTTAATTTTTTTTTATTAAAAATAAAAAATTCAAATGTTGATTTAGAATTCGAATGTCAACATTATGATCGAAGCTTCGAAGCATTCGGTACAGCCCTAAATGTGAATCACTACCCACCTTCAAAACCACTCTCAAAGAGCACCTACGGGAGACTGCAATTCGTAACTGGCCCCTGTAAATGTCAAAACCCAACCCCCTCCAACGTACAGTTACCCACCCCCACCCACCTACCCAACCTCCTCCAATGTACAGTTTCTTCCCCCGCAAATGTATGTCATAAATGTATAGATGTAGCAGTACTGTCTACCTGTATGTCATGTATGTCATTTATGTTATGATGAATTGAAAATGGGGGACCCTGATGTAAACAAGACGAAAGTCTTTCTCTGGTCTGCATCCCCTTATCAGTGCCTACCTTGTTTACTTTTTTACCCCGTTGAATGGCATCATCCACTTCAATGTTAGCGTTAAAAACGCCTAATCTATGTTTTAAATTATGGCTATGTGTCTAATCTGCCCGTCGCTTATCAATGACTTGTTTGCAGTCAACATTGTCGAAACGGATTGTTTTTTTATCGGTTCATTTTCATTTTATAGCATTTTGAAAAGCCCTCGTTTTCAAGGAAAATATAAAGATTCCGTGATAAAAGGCATTTACTGGAATATTCTAGAATACACAAACTGTCATTTTTCTGCCTATTTATGAATAGTTTTCAAATAAATGCTAGATTATCGATAGTGTATGTGTACTTATGCACGCTATAGACGCGGGCTGAAATAACGATTATCTTATTTCCTCATCAGCGATCACAGCCACACAGCCACACACAGCATAGGGCAAACGCTTATATCTCCATGAAAACAGGTCTGATTATCCTAAGACTGGTAAAATAGATTCCTTACCTGAGATCAGATGTTATCCAAAAAGATTATTCCAATTCCTGATCGCCATTCCAAATATCGATCACGCTTATTGATTGATTATTGGCTGCTGTAAATATATATTTCACTTCAAGTTCAAGTTCAAGTTCTTTAATAGTTGTCATACAGAAGTACAGAATACTTTCATACAAAATGCTTCTTACTGTTACGCTCCAGAGACTGTGCTAGACAAGATAGTATCAAATAACATAATAACATAATATAGCATGAATTTAGAAGAAGAAAATGAGGTCACAGTTGTTCGGTATAGACATATGTACAATGTTCTGAGTTACCATATAATATACAATACACAATACTATGCAGTGTACTAATGTACAGTACTATCTAGTGCAAAGCAGAAATGGGATGAGGTACAATTTTAGGTACAATTTACAGTAAGGTGTACGAGTTGTAGTGCAATCCTTCATCCATAAATATAAAGTGTGGGGAGTGGGTGCTACAGTGTGTTTGTTTAAAGTGGGTGTGTGCTATAAAGTGTGTGTGCTATAAAGTGTGTGTAGTGGGTGCTACAGTGTGTTTGTTTAAAGTGAGTGTGTGCGTGTGGATGTGTGTGCTATGTGTGTTTGGTGGTTGTTGTTGTGTAGTGTTCATTCATTGTTCGTTTAGCAGCCTGATGGCCTGGGGATAGAAGCTACTTCTGAGTCTTTCTGTGCTCGCCTTGAGACTCCTGTATCGCTTGCCTGACGGCAGCAGTTCAAAGAGGCAGTTGTTCGGGTGGCTCGAGTCCTTAATAATTCTCTTAGCCTTCCCCTTGCAACGCTTGTAGTAAATGTTCTGGAGGGTGGGGAGCCCCCCTCCAATTGTGCGTTCGGCTGAACGTGTCACTCTTTGTAGTCTGCTTTGGTCTTTTGCAGTGCTATTCCCAAACCAGGAGGTGATGTTGCCGGTCAAGATGCTCTCTATTGTACATGAGTAGAAGTTCTTAAGGATCTTCTGGCTGACTTGGAACTTCCTTAGGCGCCTGAGGAAGTAGAGGCGTTGTCGTGCCTTCTTCACCACACTGTTAATGTGTATGGTCCATGTCAAGTCCTCGGATATGTGGGCTCCGAGGTACTTGAAGCTGTTGACTCTCTCAACCGGTGCCCCGTCGATGCTGAGGGGGCTGTAGTCCTTGACCCCCGACCTCCTGAAGTCCACAATCATCTCCTTTGTTTTGCTGACGTTCAGGGAGAGGCTGTTTTCCTGGCACCATCCCGCCAGGACCTTGACCTCTTCCAGGTAGGCCCTCTCGTCGTTGGCAGAGATCAGGCCCACCACCACTGTGTCGTCAGCAAATTTGACGATTGTATTGCTACTCCGCTGAGCCACACAGTCGTGTGTGTACAGGGAGTAGAGGAGGGGACTCAGAACACAGCCCTGGGGGGCCCCTATGTTGAGGGTGATGGATGAGGAGGTGCAGTTGCCTGCTCTCACCACCTGGGGTCTGCCAGTCAGGAAGTCCAAGACCCACTGGCAGAGGTCATAGCCCAAGCCCAGGTCCCTGAGCTTGGCTATGAGTATGGAGGGGACTATGGTATTGAATGCCGAGCTGTAGTCGATGAATAGCATTCTCACATAGTTCCCCTGCCTCTTGTCCAGGTGTGATGCTGCTGTGTCCAGCACATGGGATATGGCGTCCTCCGTGGACCTGTTGGGGCGGTATGCAAATTGCAGGGGGTCCATGTTGATGGGGAGGGAGGAGCAGATGTAGCCCTTTACTAGCTTCTCAAAGCACTTCATGGCTATGGAGGTGAGAGCTACAGGGCGGTAGTCGTTGAGGCAAGCAGGCTTGGATTTTTTGGGTACAGGGATAATAGTGGACTTCTTCAGGCAGGTGGGGATGACAGCCTGAATATGTCAGTGAATACTGGGGCCAGTTGGTCGGCACAGACTTTTAGGACGCGGCCGGGGATGCCGTCCGGACCTGCTGCCTTCCTGATATTCACTTTTTTAAAGGTCCGCCTCACCTCATGCTCTGTTACCCTGAACACTGCGCCTCCATCAGCAGCCGACCCCCCCCCCCCCATTGCCGAGGCTTGTGAGCTGGTGTTGTTATTACCAGCATCAAACCTCGCATAGAAGGTATTGAGGTCGTTTGCTAAGGAGATGTCACTGTTCAGTTTGAGGGAGGCGCCTTTGTAGTCTGTCATCGTTTTGAGCCCCTGCCACATAGCTCTAGAGTCAGCTTGTTCAAACTGGAGTTCAATTTTATCCCTGTAGCGCCGTTTGGCCTCTGACACTGTCCTCCTTACGTTGTGTTGCGCCACCTTGTGGTCATTCATGTTGCCTGCCACTAGGCCGTCATTGTATGCTTTGGTGCGCTCTCTCAGAGCTTCACGGACGGATTTGTCTACCCAGGGTTTTTGATTTGGGTAAACTTTCATTTTGGTAGTGGGGATTGTTTCTTTCACCCTAGTACAGACACTTGTTTTCCGTCTCACGATCAGATCCCTCTTGATCAGACGGCTCCCAGCACAATCGAGCCAGTTGGCTCCACCTCTACAGATCTACAGATCCCAGGTCAGTCTAATCGACTGACCTGCAGTTACACAGGGATAGACGATAGGGGGCGCTTTTTTCCCATCTGAGCTCCTGGAGGGGCTGCTGTACCAACGGGAGACTCGGTTGATGAAATATGAATTCAGATTGCTAATAAAAAAATCAAACGACAATACACGTCGTCGGCACTCAACAGGGGGCATGATAACACGACAATACACGTTGTCGCCACTCAAAGTGTTAACAATTGTGTGTATTGAGCTGTACTGTATTGTACCCATTAGGGCTGGACGGTATGGTCTATACGGTAACGGTATATATCACGGTATATTAACTTATCTTAAAATGTCTATATAAATGCTTCTGAAGGGGTAAAACACTGGTATGGCAGCTATTACTGTACTCTTGTATTACTAGGACATATTTCACATAGTGCAGAGGTATTTTAAGAACATTTATTGTGCAAAACTGCAATAGAAAAATGCAAAACCTTTTCTCAAGTGTCTGCAGGCACGTAACGTAACGCGTATCTTGGATCCAGTGCTTTGACCATGTCTTTAAAGCCCTTTCAATCGACAGTTTGAAAAGGAACCATGTCATTACACAAGTAAACAGTGACAGCGTTTGTTATGTCGGTCCACCGCTGGCTTTTTTTGTCATTTAACTTAACTTAAAACATAAATAATCAAAAATAATAAAATTAATCTGTTACAGCTGCTGAGCTATACTATAGCTAATGTCCATCAATATCTTCATTTTTAATGAAATAGGTTTAAGTATTGAATCAGGATTGTTAGCAGAGAGAGAGAGAGGGATGCAGGGGGAAACAGAGTGAGAGAGAGAGGGAGGGAGCTGCTGCTAGAGTGGAGCTAACGTTGGCTTGCTGAATCTACATCAACAGGCTGCTAGGAGTGGAGCTAACGTTAGTTTTCTGAGGCTACTACATCAACACTTAACATTACATAAGGTTTTAGCACAAAGTTGGCATTCCAGAATGGCGAGGATGCAAAGCATGTTAGACGATTGGACCCGTCGCAGAGTTTACATTACACATAGAAACTGCGCGACTCGCGAGAGAAGTTGTCACACAGCTGTGTGCAACGCAGGGCTGAAGAGCTAGTTCGCTTCTAGAATTGAAGGTCCGCTCTGTTCCGTGTCATGAAATGACAATTGCGCGTTGACACACCCACTACGCAAAGCCTCTGTGCTCCTAAATAATTGTTCCAGTTCGCACATATCTATTTTGCAAGTGAAATAGTCACACTGTAGAGCCCTGCCTCAGCAAGCTAACATTAGCTCCACTTAGCAGCCCCCTCCCTCCACACTGTGGTTACGTCATTGCTACTTTAGAGTTGCTCTACCGGTCACAAGGTATAGTCAAAATCCATACCGTAGCGCAAATTCATACCGTTTATACCGTCCACCCCTAGTACCCATTCTGCAATCTGTTAATACAATTTTCAATCAATCAATCAATCAGTCCTCTGGCCTGGAGGAAGCAGGAGACCAGCATGCTGGATTAAACAGTATCAGTCTCTATCAGTCTCCTGGTCAGCGGGGAGCAGAATATGCCGTATGCTGATTTCATACATAGTAAGAAGGGTATCTGGCCGCCGCCGCTCCACACAGACTGCTTTATTGCTTTTCCAAATATCCTTGAGAAGGTTTTCCAGAACGTGTAAAGCGGTGGACATGTCCAGAACATGTGCAGCGGAGTGGCTGGAGCCTGCCTGCATCGATCACACATGGGACCGGTCAGCTTTTTATCTCGGAAAGTCTGATTTTAGACCAGTGCAGACGGTGCACATATTTGGATTGAATAACAGCATGTCTAAGACATATGGAAGAGGAGAGAATTTCTTGTATGATTTCGTGCCAAGTTTCCTCTGAAATTGGTTAATCTAAATCTGTTTCCCATTTATCTTTAAGGAAGTCTAAAGGCGTCAAATTGTACATGTTGAGTCATATGCTTATAGCGTGTTTTCTGATCGATTTACAGTAAAATATTTAGTCTAGCAGGGAAGTGGGGGAGAGCATGATGGAAAGCAGTTCTAAAGTTCAAGGCTATAAAGTTCCGGTGCTGCAAATACAGTACCTAATAAAAATGTGATCTCATTCTGGAAATATCACATTTCATGATGTTCAACTGTTCAAAAGAGGTACAATTGCCATCAATAGAGATCAGACAGTGAAACCACACCCTTCTAGACCAGGTATCAAAAGCCTCATCCATCATTGATGGGACAAACATGTTTTTTTTGCAATTGGCGCCAACATTATGGGAAATGCAATTACTGTCTTCTCCAGAGTCAGAAAAGAAGATAGATACCAATTTCCTCTCTGTGCTCTGTGTAGATCAGTCGTCTGGATAATCCGGAGGTTCCTGGTTCGATTCCCGCTACTCCCGGGCAGCGTTTCGAAGTGTCCTTGAGCA